>NC_136916.1:22678964-23272621 GCF_949752795.1 Hyperoodon ampullatus
AAGATACGTTTGCAATATTGTAAATATATATATTTTTTCATAGATAAACAGATAATTCAAGAATTGAAGCTAAAGTAATTACTCTATGAGACCAGGATCCTGTCTTCTGACTGTATGTATTACATTAATTCACTGATCAAAAACTTGAATAATGTCCTAGTGTTCCACTTTTTGTATTTTTTATTCTGAAGTCTTAGGTTTCAACCTCAATTATAGGGGAAATCTAGCCAAAGACTTTTAAATAAGAATTTTAAGGAACAGGAAATGGAAAGTGAAATCATGACAAATTATATACTAATACCTATTTACCTTACATCTAAGGAGTAACTTTAAAATTTCTTAGATAAAAAGAGTGTCTCCATATCCCTATGGAAGCAAATATCAGTGTTGTAGAAGCATTATAGGCAAGAATTTCTTCCTGATTTTGGAACACTTGGTAAGGCTCTAAAAGACAAAGGGGGTGAAGAGTTATTTGAATCTGTGTGTATACAAATACATTCAGATATATGAGGGAACACGTGACATCTGGGACCATATCACTATATGGTTTTATAGCTTGATGTTGGGAATTGGGAGATGATGCTGTATGAAACATATCTGAATTTTGCATGGGATAGCATTTTCCTGTGCCCTGTATGTATGCCAATTAATGCACAACGATGAATGTCGGTTGCATTTGATATAAGTCATTTAAGGAGTAGAATATTAAACATTTAACAACTAAATGGAGTGTTTATGGCTTGTCCACACCTGCCTCCAACTTCCCCCCAAAAGAAGACAGTACAGAAAGAACTCCTTATGTCCTTAAGGCTTTAAAAATAAATGCAGTGCTCACTTCAGCAGCACACATACTAAAACTGGAATGATACAGAGAAGATTAACATGGTCCTTGAGCAAGGATGACATGTACATTCTTCAGGTGTCTCATTTTTTAACATGAGGCAAGTTTTTAAAAGGTTGAATTCTGTCTCTAGTCAACAAAAGTTTTTAGATAGAAAACAAACAAACAAACTGACAAAACCAGTCACATCTGTGAATAATTTTTTTTAACCAAATCTGTGTGCTGTGAATATATGTACTTCAGTATGAAAGTAGTCATGAGATCATTAACTTCAAGTTATGACTTCCAGAAATAAATGATAGATAGTTAGAAAGACAGACAGATAGATGATAGAGAGAATCTCAGGTGCAAAGTGAACAACTTTTTATTAAATGAAAGATGAACAAAAAATTTTTATTGGAAAAAAAATTTTAGTCATATAATAAAATTCTTAGACTTCTAACTCTAAACTACACATAAATTCCTTGTCTTTTTTATAAGAACTTGATAAAGAAACCAAAGCCATTACTTGCTTAAAGTTTTGTAATTCTATGAAATAGTTCCAAACAATTAAACTTTATATAATAAATATTTCATTTTTTATACTGTATACTGAAGAAGACAAAGAGAAAGAAGCCTAATATTCATTGAAAGCTGCCTAGTTAGTACCTGGTGTTAAATACTTTACATGTATTATTTGTCTGGTTAAAATCAAAATTATGATCATTTTGCAATATTTCCAAGTCACTATTGAAAATATAGCAGACGTTCAAATTAGGAATCAGTTTTAGGGACTGAATATTTTGTAAGACAAAAATATATTTTGTTTACTGAAAAAACAATCATGAATGCAGTTTCCATCTTGCCAAATCTTATCCTCGGCTTGGTTTGTGCTGCAATGGCAGTGGCTGTCAGCAGAGTAAAGTGATTGAGTGTATAGTGTTTGAGAAAAACTCTTTAAGAGCAGAAAAAAGAAGTAGCTCCACATTCCAGAAGGCTATACTTTAAATCTTTATTTTACAGGGTATTTATGTATTTTCGTATTAAATACATAAAAGTAAGAGTTCAGATTCTGGTGAGAGTAAGTGATAAACATCAAGCAAACTCTAAAGTATTTAATATTTGGGAAATTCTTTGAAGAATGGCTATTCATATAAAGGATTTATGTTTTTCAGCCCATTTTCTCCTTTCCCAGTCTTCATGGTTCCCTGGGCATTGCCAAAGGGAAATTTTAAATCCAATTAAATGCACAGATTCCATAATTTGCCTCTGCTCTTACTTTGCCTTCTTAATACTTATTTCACTTGGTTAATATTTGTTCTCAGCTATTTCCTCATTCTCTGTGTTGAACCAGTTTTTCTGAAAGTCCACATTTTCTATAGGCTTCCAAACTACATAAGTAAAAATGTTCTTAACTAAGGTCATTAGAAGGTTCACAGAAATTCTGTCATGATTTTAGGAATAGTCAACAATTCAGACATGAGCACCAATAAAAAATAGCTGCCAAATGGAAAGCCTGGGTTCTTGAGTCCATTTTCTTCTATCACTTGTAAGTTAATACTCACTGATAAAATACTAAAATGCCAGGAAGCACATCAAGCATCTGAGACAATGGAATGAACTGCCAGAGATTGGCAACGGAAGAACAGTTGCAAATATGGGTGTTGTGTGACTGGGATAATATATCACAATGTGTGCCTAATTTTTTTTCCAATCTGATTCTTATGCACAAATCAATTAAATGAGACTAAAACACCAAGAAAATAATAACAAATACAAAAATGCCAGATACTTATTAACTTGTAGGTGAATTTATAGACTCTTTCTAAGTAGAAACAACCCCATTTAATGACTTTTAGATGGACAATTTCAGATTCTATGTCTTAAACATACCAAAACGTTTTTTTTCAAGAAAATGGGGATAAGAAAAAAGAATAGGAAAAAAAACACAGAAGAGTTTATAGAGTGAGAGTGAAATCTGGTTTAACAAAAACCTGAATGTTATAAAAGTAGGTTAAATCTGCTCTTTTTTTGATGGCATTTTCCTCCAATTATTTATTATTTCTTATTATTTACCTTAAGACATAACATTGAAGCCTCTTGTATGATCACCTCCTAAGTTTTTGTCTGCAAGGATTAAATATATTTTTATATCTAAATACTATACTATAGTATTCAGCCTATTAGAAGGACGAGATCCTATTAGTGTTTCCTTTGTATGGATATTACTTAGGTCAGCCATCAATTCTTTTGGGTTACCTTAATTTAAAGTGAATGTATCACCATTTTTCCTACCAAACTTCTTGTTTAACATATTAATTTTACAGTTAAAATAGATTAATCCATACTAACCTTTTTTCTTAATTAATCAGAAATTTTTATTACATCATTATACCTTAGATGAGGGGGGGATACTTAATTTTAGCCATTTTTTATGAAAAAGCATCCAAGAAAGCCATATTGGATGTTTCAATAGCCAAATCATGTTGAAAACAGAGTTTGTTTGGGGGATCTCCTTACCTAGTTTCATGGTCTCTCTTCCTTTGAGATCTCACTTTCTTTTTGGGCATTGCAATTCACTTTCAAAAATCTGCCTTATAGTTTATATTGTTCACTGTACTGTTCTGCGTTGTTCAAATCCCTCATTTCTATACCCTACCAAACCCTAATGAGAACTTTCTTGGGGTAAGATATTCATTTGTTTTCAGTGTTATATTTCTCAGTTTCTAACACAGCGTCTTATATACATACATTCAGCATGCAGCAATTATTTATTGAGTGCATACTATAAGCAGTCAGTATGCTAAACCAAGAGGCTATAGATAAGAACAACACAGAAAAAAACTTTGCCTCACATTGCATGTAAGATACTTAGAAAGCAGCATACAACGGACTCAGCACTTAATTTTGTAGTTAGAGCTGGATTCAAATCCTGCTTCAACTCCTACAAGTTATTTCTGTTTCAGTTTATTCATCAGTAGAAAAATAGATAACACTTACCTAAGAGGTTTGTTGCAAGTTCCAAATTAGATTATTAAAGTAAATCTCTTAATATGATGCTGGGATATGTGAAGTTTATAATAAACAGAAGTTATGTGTTATTTAATGTGTTAAATTGTTTGTATCATTTTTTTCAATAATGCTGTTGACACACTGGCATGACTGCATGTTTAGGCAGATATGTACAGGGCCATTGGGTAAAATATTTATGGCATAACATTGTCTTATTAATGAAACCTGTACCACATCTGTTCATTGATTTTGGTAAGGTGAACTTTTATAGGTTTCTTCCTGAGGAACATTTCAATATTTAATTTCGTGAATTTTGCTGTGTTTATGCTTAAAAGTTCTGTGATTGCTTCAAGAACAGAAATATTATCATTTATATTTTTATCTTTTCTAAAAATATATTTACTTTATAAATTTTAATCCTTTTTTTACCTTAAGTTCATATTAACTTAAAGTGTAAGATAAGGATCCAATTTAAAGGTTATTTTCCAAGAAGCCAAGTGTCCCAAAATTATTTGATGAATATTACATCTGCTTATATAAAGATCATAATATATTCATGATCATAACGTTTATACCTGCTAGGAATAAGATTATATTGTTACTTATATCACTTATGGCATTGCTTATGTTATAAGCATATATAGAGACCTAACTTATTTCTTCCAATGTGAGCATTGTGTTTTGTTTGGTGAGCAAATATGTTTTAAACTATCAATATATAACACAGTAATTTCAGATTCAAATATCCCATTCTTCAGTTTTTAAATATTATTTATCTTTACCCTACTGATGTGCATTTTTAGGTAAAAGTTTCAGGGGATGTATCCATGAGCAGTTTATGTCCTGAATCCTGCAGATCTAAGCATAGTAATCATTCTGTTACCCCCACATATTAACTACTTTGTTCTTGGTCAGAATATTCTTGTGCCACAATATTTTTCTCTGAAAACTTTGTTCTCATTGTGCATTGTGTTCTGGGCACTCTGAGTTAAATAGGATCTGAAACCAGTATGACTTTATTTTTACTCTTTGCTCAAACAGTTGTGAATTTTTTCTTTAAACTTAAAATTCAAAAACTTTGCCAAGTTTATTCTAAGTCTCTTAATTCGTGTGTGTGTGTATGGGAGGTGCAGGTTAGTGAACTCTACTGACTCATAAACTCAGGTAGTGTCTCTTCTTGTTTTGTTTTATTTTTGCTAAACTCATGAAAAGTGCTCTCTTAATGAATGGTTGTTTAGCTTCATTTGTTTTAATTCATTCCCAGTGGCTGCCAGTTATTTATATATTTTGTTTTCTTTCTTCTGTAGCATCTATTATTATTGTTATCATAATTATTATTACAGTTTTTCTTTATTTTTAGATATCTATAATCTTTATTAGTGATTTCATTTTCTACCAGGCCAATTATGTTCTTTACTACAGCTGAAGCCAACTTTAATTTTTCCATTGTGGCATTTTTTTCTCTCCCATATTCTTTTTATATCTTTGCCAGCAACATTTATAATTCAACATTCTCCCTATTCTCTTTCCCCATTTTATATGTATTTGACATACTTATGGCAAATACTTTTTTTCTTAAGTGAAAACTGCATTTATTGGCTTAAGGTCAATGTTGTTTTTTTATCCTTGAATGAGGTAAAATCTAACACTGTTGATACTTGCAAAGGACATTATTCTCTCCAATGGATATCACTTTCTATCTTTGTGTTTCTAGAATCTCATAATCATTTTACTGCTCTCCCCAATGATGTGTATCTTCCCTAGACAAATTCCAGGATCAAGCAAACATTTAAATAGCCTGGTTACACAAAAGTTAGGCAGAATGTTATCCTGAGTCTCCTGTCCTTTATTCTAAATATTAGAAGATGTATTAGTTCCTAGATAATTTTAAATATTCTATAAATTCTCAGAATGAATTATTCTCAGGCTTTTGCAGTAGTCTACTAATTCCTGCTTTTTTTCCTTGCAATACTCCTTAAATTCATCAATTTTCAGTCCTGTACAAGGGAAAGTTGTAGACTTCCGTAAACTGATGAGAGATAATGACAAGGGAAGGATAGGATAGTCCTGACCAGCTCTGAAATGAGAACTAGGAGTTAAGAGAAACCTCAAACTTTCTCACTGGCTCCTTGAATTACAGTCTTTATTGGATGTTATATTGGTGGCTAAGACCTTCCTTTCTGTATTACAGTGTTCTAATTTCATATATTCAGACATAGGTTAGTTTCTAATCATTTATTAACTGACTTATATAATCTTTCAGCCCTGAGATTTAAATGTATTTCATCAGTATTCGTGGTTTCATTGGTTGTTGTAATCTATTTTTCTGTATTTTCACGAGTACACAAAGGTCTGGCACAAGTAGGAAGCTATCATCTGAAAGTTACACCATTACTTTCTAACACAGATTTCAAAGTCTTTAATAATAGTTGGTAATGGTCTTTACTGCCTGTTGATACAGTTGCTTTAATGATTAAGATTTATCATGATATTAAAAACTCTCAAATAAGGAAACAATTAATGTAATCCCCTTTCAGAAAATTTCACATGAATTCAATAGCTGATGATATGCCTTTAAAAAAAAAACTCTGAGAAAATAATTTTTCTTGAACTTCGGAGAAGTGTAACTTGAAAGAAAAGTAGACTTTTGTTTTTAAATTCATATTTTTACGATTATGGAACAAATTTTGTGCAACTATATAGAAAAATATGAAATTCCAATTTAGAATTCCATCATGAAACTACACCATTCTAATTTCTCCATGCCACGGTTTGTTAATATTCCACAAAGTCCCAGGATGCAACTATAAGACTGCATTCAAATCTATGAACATGAGGCAATCATGCTCAGCAGAGTATAACAATAATTATAATAGAGATTAAATAAAAATAATTAGAAAAAGTTCATCTAGTTTTGATGTATTAATTATTCTGACCCTGTTCTATTCAGAGTCTAATTATCTGGTTCAGTGAAAATGCCAAGATTTCTACGACTCATAAAAATTACATTCAAGTAATTATGTCAGCAAACTAAACAGTATTCATTTACCATGCCTTTTTATGCACACATTTGAATATGCTTTTTTAACTGTTTTTGCTCTTTGTTCCTATTCATGGAAAATAATACCTGTAGAGAAATTTGAAAGTCAGTTGCACTCTGAGCGTAATGTGTAATTCTTGCTGATATTCTTCTTTTGTAAGACTGCTGTAAGTCTCATATAACCTTTGTTTAAAAAACATGAATTAAAGTTCACTCTTCAGTTGTTTCAAAGAAATCTTTAAAACCTGTAGCTGTAGTTAAAAAAAAATTTTTTTAAGCAGTAATACAAAGCATATCTTAGAAAGTTTCTTACCTTCGGTAGCTCAGAAGCTGACTAAATAGACCTCCAGAGTTACTTTTGCTACCCTTATTTCTTTTAAAGACATATTATGGCATCCTATAAAAGAGTCTGTACTTAGAAAAAAGAAATATATGTGTGTGTGTATAAAATCTTAAACTCATCAGCAAAGTGATAGTATACTTAAAGGTTTCAAATCACTCAGCATTTTTAAGCCATGAGAATTTTTACGTTTTTATGGCCCAGTTAGGAATTTCTTAATGCTCACAGCTCAGTAACGTCATGTAACAAAGACACAGAATTACACTGGTGAGGAAATTAATATCTATTACATCCCTTATACTCTTTTACTATTTTAGTGAAATATTTGATAGACATTTTAAGCAAAAATTTGTTGCCTGAAGTATTCAGATTATTGCTTTGCTTCTGTTTTCTTCTTCATGTGGGTAGACAAACACAAATTTAGTTGAAAATATAACCTTCAATTATATTCACACTGGGAAGAATATATTAATGGTTAAAGTTTGAACTCTTTCTTTGGTGTTCTAATAATAAGATATACTTATGATACACACAAATATGTATGTAGTTATAGCCTATTTGTTAAAGGGGGAAATATATCTTCCTTGATTCTCAGTTTATCTTTCAGGAACTACAAACCGCTTCCAAACTTTATCCAAGATGGGGAGGGGCAGGAGAATCAAGGAATGCTATTAAAATGGATGGAGTTGAAATGAGACCAAGATGAGAAGGAGTTAGAAAAATTTACATAAAATACACCCACAACCAAGGCATGGCTACCATGGCTCTGCATTCATTTAACGCAGATGTCATCTAGGTAAAATGGAAGTGAGGTTAGTGATGGAGCTGGCAGTGCAGACAAGTGGTCCCAAAGACATGATTCCTTTGTGTTTTATATTCATAGAAATGATGCTGCTAGGACCTCCACAGTAGAATTTTCTCATAGTCTCTACTTTTGAGCATACATTGAGCTGTTTGTCAATTATAATAAGGTATCACGAGAAACAATAAAACTTTACAGAGAAAACGTCCTTCTTTGAATTTGTCAGCTATGCTCAGTATGTTAACATGTCCTGAAACACCAGACATTGGAAATGAAGCACTAACATTTTATAAGTAGCATTCTGCATCTAGGCTTTATGTAGAACGAGGACCTAACTTTTTTCACACATTCATATAATCACATATACACAGATTATGTCACTTTCCCCCCACTCTCGACATAGTAGAAGGGTTAGGAATAATTAGCTGTTGTGTGTTTTGATGTAGAATGTCTCATTTTGACACCTGTTAAGTTGTCCCCTTGAGTACATTACTCTTTATTGCTGAGATATAGAAAATAAGATAATAATAGGAATGTATGCTTGCAATTCACCATCTAAATACATGGCCCTAACAGGCAAGGTTGTGCATAGGATTTGACAGTGGCTTCAGTAGAAGGAAAGCTCGTCTTATCTGGTTTGGGTGACCAGTCTTGCTACATGCTGTGCCCGCCTTATCATACCTTATCCTCCTGGGATGAACAAAATTCCCCAAGGCTGCCTTTAGAGTACTCCTCCCTGAATTTCAATCAGCTGCTCAGCTGATGTGCCCCATGTACAATATCTCGGGGTAATTTCTGGTGGCACTGGGAAGACAGCTTTGGGATCTCTCTCCACCCCTTCAATTTGTATAGTGTTCCCATCCTGCCGGTGGCTCCCTACCCCCACCCTGGAACTTGACCTAGAGAGCTAGAGCCCTTCTCAGGAGTCTGTTTAAACCTGAGTTCTAGATGCATCCCTTTGGTGCCTTTCCTTCATTCTTGGTGAAGGGCTATCATTTTGGAGCCAGAAATATTGTTGTACACAGTCAAGGGTAGAAATTAAAACTATAGAATCAGACTGCTTGCTTTCAAAGCTTTTCCTTAACAGCTCAATGATCTTGAGCAAATTACTGAACCCCTATTGTCTGCCATGTCCCCTACTTCATAGATTGTTTGAGATTAAATAAGTGAATATATGTGAAGCCCAAGAAAAGGTCTTGGCAAACAGTTGGCACTGTGTAACTTTCAGCCATGAAACAACAATACTATTTTACATAAAAATGTTACTATGAATTGTTATTATCATTCCCTACTTAGTGATTTATTTAATAAACCATGCCCCAAATCTACTAAATATGGTTCTTGGTACTCAAGCAAGTAATTTAGAAGTCCACAGTTTTTTTTCTCTGTCAAATGTGTGGCATTTGCAAATGAAAAGCACTTTGTATTTCAGATTGTTATCCCAATTACATATTTTAAAACTTGCTGAGAAGTTCAATTGCCTTTTTTTGTTTTAGGCTATGTCTACCTTTCACCCAAGGCAGGGATAACATTGGCTCAGGTTTGAAAGGTCTCTACTTGATACAAAGAAATATGAAAAGCAAAATATTTCATTTTAAAAATTACACATTTTCATGTATAAATTTGTGCAGTGTAGATGCTTGATGACATAGAAAAAGAAGTCTTTATGGCTATTAATAAATCAGGAGCTTCCCCTTCTTGAAGTCCGTTAACATGCATTGTATGCGATTTTTTTATGGACTTTTTCTTGAAGGATCTCAAATCATTTTAACTTCTTTATAGAGTAGACCTTATCTTCATCATGCAGACAGTGAAACTGATACTCAGAGAAGGTAGATGATTCTATGTTAAGTAGTAGCAAAAGCAAGATTTAAATTCACGTTTTCTACCCAATTGCCCATCAACAGATTAATGGATTAAAAAGATGTGGCAGATATACACAATGCAACATTATTCTACCATGAGAAAGGAGGTTATCCTGCCATTTGTGACAACATGGATGGACATTGAGCATGTTACGCTATGTGAAATAAGTCAGACAGAGAAGGACAAATACCATATGATGTCACTTATATGTGAAATCTAAAACTGTCAAACCTCTAAAAAAAAAAAAAAGTAAAACTCTGGTTACCAGGGGATAGGGGTGGGGAAATAAGGGTTAAAACTTGTAACAAGTATTAAATAAGCCATAGAGATATAATGTACAGTTTCTTGAATATAAACAATAATGTTGTACTATCAGTATGTAATGTAAAAAATATTCATACAAGAGCAACCGTATTACAATATATACATGTATCAAAGTGACACGCTGTACACCTTAAATTTACACATTGTGATATGTCACATGTATTCAATTTTTAAAAATGTGTGTTTTCTGATGGTCAGTGACATTCCATGCACCATAACTGCCTCCTGTTTACCTTCCATCTGGTGTCTATTTCACTTCCCTTCTATGCATTCCTCATCTAGTCATCAAATGCCCTCATCACATGGATCTTAGAATTCTAAATGTAGTCAAGCACTATAACCTATTGCAACTGCAATGCTTTCTCCTTGTCTTTTGTGATTCTCTATATAAGGAATTTATGAGTTTGTTTTTTTAATGGTTGGATTCATATCTCATAAGACCATTTTATTCTATCCCTTTAATAGTGGGAATTGAAAACATTTTCATTGACATAATTTACTTTGCTTGTTATACTCAGGCCATAGGGAGGTGGTTTTGGTGTCAGAATAGATTTGCTGTCTGAAGGTTTAGGATGTGCTAGCTCTTTAGATCTCAGTAACTATCTGCCTATTTACTTTGATTGTAATAACTGTTACCCAGAGGAGGTTCATGGTGTGATTCATGTGCAACTATTTGCATATATATTCCTGAAGGAATGTGTATTCTAAGGCAAATTTATAATGGTAATGGCAAAGAAATAAAAAGCATGTAAAAACTTTAATCATCATTATTTTTTAAAAAGGGTTTTTTTAATTAAAAGCCAAACATTTCAGGAATAAGAAGCCACATTAAAATTTTGCATAGAAAAATTCATATTAATCTGTACATAAGCCTTAGATGGTTACATTTTAATAACTTCTATAAAGGAGGGCAGAAGGAAACCAAGATAATAGTGCTACATTTTATTTACCTCAAAATAATTAGCAGAGGTAGATGAATTAATTTAAGCTTTTACAGATTACTGTTTTAATACAAAGGTGACCATCTGACTCACCTAGAAAAATGCAGTGCACTTTGCTCAGCTTTCTGGCAAATGGGGGATAGGGGAAGGCCCAAACTACTTTATGTAAGAAGACTAGCTTAGAAAAAAAAGAGGTTGGGGAATTTCCAAACTTAATACATACATGGTAACAAGTATCAGAAACAACAGAGAGATAGTAATAATAGTAAAGGTGCAATTTGCATTTATGAGGAGAACATTATAATATTTTATTACTAGAATATTCTATACCCAAATCTCTAGAAGTACTGACTATCTCATCTTTGAAAACCTCAAGGAAGTATACTTCATATGTGCATAAATACATATATTCAGTCATACTTTTATTGCACATAGGATGTATCTTTTTATATTGTAATAATGAAATATCTCTCTTGAGAAAAAAGCAGAAAGGTAAAGCAAAGACTTTTTAAAAAAAGATTAAAGGAGAGATTTTGTTCATGTTCTCGTAGTAAGTATTATGCCTTTTTTATCTGGACACATTAAAATTCTAAAGGTAAGTGGATATTTGTCAATATAGAAATACGGGATCTTAAACTTTTGAAGTGTTGGAAGCAGTGAAGTGACAAAGAATAAAGGTATCTGAAGTTAAAAATTCCTAGATTTATTAATCAAAGGAACCAGATAGTAAAGAGGGTAAGCTAGGAGGAAATTAGGCCTTTGCAGCTCTAAATTTTATCATGGCCTCTTATGAAATCTTAGACTTCCAACTTTTTAAGATCTTAGATCCTTCACCTAAAAATAGTAATATATGTACTAGATGACATTTAAGCTCCCTTCATTCTCTTTATTATAAAAAATATATTAACTTGGAGTATATCTTAGACACACCTTGAAAACTATGTTTTAATAAAATCTCAGTGGAGAAAGATACCGCTCTACTGAGATGCAGGTCAAATTTGTAAGCTAGTTTAGGCAACATAATCCTTCCTTATTTCTTCCAAAGGAATACATTTTGATCCCACCAAATGCTGTTTTATCTTAAAATATTTTTGTGGACAGTTCTTGTATGAGAAGAAAAATTTTTTCCAGTAAACATCTGTGGGTGAGTCACAGCTATCCATTTCTCTCTGAATAAAATCTTTAATTACGTCTTGCTTTTAGCTTATCCCTAATGAAAGAGAGGTTAACTTGTTAAGCTGGGAACTGATCCCAATGTAGAAATTAAGGTTTTAATGTATTTAGAGATTGTAGATCTTTTTCAGCTGGGGAAAAATAGACTGACCCCCAAGGTGTAATGTCTTATAACTTAGCTAGGCCTCTAAGCACATGTGGTGCTTAAATTCTTCAATAAATTAGCTCAGTTTACTTCTTCCTAGCTAATAAATTCAAAGATGCTTGGTTTTGATAGGTTAGAAAAGTTTGTGTATCTGGAATATCAACAAATAACTAACAAAAAAAATTACATGAAGTATTTCAAGTTGAACGTTCTTCTCTTACTTTGTGTTGCAAACTACTGAAATATTTTCAGCTTGTACATATATGAAAGGAAAGGAAATATATACCCACTTTGTTCTATTTTTTAAAATATTAAATATGTTAAATAGAAAAGCATTAAGCAGTAAGTACCAGCACACACCCAAGCTCATATCATCCAAATATAAAACATATCAGAAAAAACAAATGAAAACATTTTACCATACTTGTCACTTTCTTTTATTCTTTAAGAAGTCAAACAGTAAAAGATCCAATTTAAGCATTGTCATCCATACTATTTTCTCCCTCTCAGATATAACAATGATATTGAAGTTTATGTTTGCTTTTTCTATCTACATTCTTATACTTTTGCTTCATATGCATACTTTATATTATATATAGTATTTTGGTTTGCATTTAAAATTGTCACAAAGAAGCCCATATTACATGGATGTTTTCATAACTTGCTTTTTAATCATATAATATTCTGGAGATATGTACATGTTGATTAATGTATACATGATTCATTAATTTCAACTGCTTTATTACGTTGTAAGACTATACCACAGTTTTTTATCTCATCCCCTGTTGATATAATTTGATATTTTTCTATAGTTTTTCTTGATTACAAACAATGCTTCTGTGAACATCCTAGTACATTACCAGTGCATCTTAGTACATTGTACATATGTACATACATTGTACATATATATGCCAATAGTTCTTCAAGTTATAAAGCTGATAAAATAATTTCTAAATCATACATTTGCATATTCTTTTTTTTTCTTTTTTTTTTTTGCGGTACACGGGCCTCTCACTGTTGTGGCCTCTCCCGTTGCGGAGCACAGGCTCAGTGACCATGGCTCACGGGCCCAGCCACTCCGTGGCACATGGGATCCTCCTGGACCGGGGCATGAACCCGTGTACCCTGCATCAGCAGGCGGACTCTCAACCACTGTGCCAGCAGGGAAGCCCTACATATTCATTTTTGTTAGATATTTTCAAATTTGTTTTCAAAATGGTCAGCCAATTTCCATTCTGATTTGCAGTATTTAAGAGATCTCCACTTGGTATTACGAATCATAATATCCATTTCCTTTTCTAGCTATCTATCCAGCTAACTATCTATTCATGTATAGAAGATATTTTGTTCTTTTGGTAATTTGAATTTTCAGAAAATTAAGTTTAAGCATATATTCATATACTGGCCATTTAGTTTCTTTCTTCTTCTCTGAACTGTGCTCAGTGAGTGGGAAATATTGAGTAAAGAGATGAAAAAGTAGGGGAACAAGCCATGCAGATGTGTGAAAGAAAACTTGCACAGGAAGGGAGAAAAACATGTACAAATATCTTCATGGAGGAGTATCTGGTAAGAGGGATTAGTATAACTAGAGAGCAATTAGTAGATGAATTCAGGAAGGTAAGGGATGATAAGGAGTGTACATTGGAAAAAGTGTTGTAGACAATTAAAATAAATTTGCCTTTTACTCTGAGTGAAATATGAAGTCACTGGATGGTTTTGAGTAAATCAGTGGCATGAATAACTTAATTCTAACAGGATCATTCTGACTTCTGTGGTGAGACTATATGTCATGACAAAGAGCAGAAGCCAGGAAGCTAGTGATGGGGTTATTGCAAAAAAAACTAGGCAAGAGATAACAGTGGCTTAGATCAGCGTGACAGCAGTGGAAGTAGTAAAAAGTGGTAAAAATTTGAATATGTTTTAAGATAGACTTAAAGAATGTATTGGTAGATTAGGGGTGGACTGTAAGTGAAAAGGATGAGACAAGGATGGCTCAAGCTACTTGGGTTGAGAAATAAGAAGAAGGAAGTTGCTATGTACTGAGATGTGTTCTGAATTCTAGGCATTTCAAAGGATTTTAAGATGTCAAACAGAAATAGATATGGTTAGAGTTGAATAAGTGTTTGCAGTAGAATCAGAAAACTTCTGATTTTTGAGTAGAGGCATAAAATGAGGGCTCCGATGGAAGAGTCAATAGTTTCAGGTGGATTTCTGTATCTGGCAATGGAAGGTCAACTACCTCCCTCCAAGAACTGTCAGAAAAACTGGTGTGGGATAGGTTGGGGGGAGATTACATATAAAATGTCTTTGAAGTCATTGGAGAACTACCAAGAAATAAAGACTGTGGGTCCAAGATTCCAAATGGTGGTGACCCTGCTCCTAGTGCTGCTGTTTATTTCAAGACATCTTTGGCTTCCAGATCAAAAGCTGATAGGTTGAGAAACTCTACCAAAGTGACAAAGAGCCTGCGAGGCTGAAAAGAGATTCTAGCAGTCTCATTAATGAGGGGATAAAAGTTGTCATTCCACTACTGCCAAGAGGAAGGGGCTGCCATAAAAATTGCAGGGGTTCTGTTGGACTGTGAAGTGCTTACCAAAGGAATATGTGTCATAAAATGGGAGTAGAACAGTGCTTAGAAGGACTGAAGCCCCTCTTTGAATCATCTTAATCTCTAATATCCTAAATTGATTTGTGATTGCTAGTGCCCATAGTCTGTCTCCATAAACAACATAAAAGTAAATCCTTTCTAAGAGAAGGTAAGGTAATCCAAGGTCTCATATTCTCTCTAAAATTTTGAATATGAAATGTCCGATGTTCACATAAATATAACCGGGAATGAGAGAAAACAATACCTGAATGAAAGCAGAGACAAGAGGCAAAAGAAACAAACACATAGGAATCCAGATAATAGAGTTATCAGATGCAGACAGTGAAATGACAAGGGTTAATAGGTTTAAGAACTTAAGTGGTAAAATGGAGAATTTCATTAACTATTAAAAATAAGCAAAGGAAATTTAAGAACTGAAAAATCAGTAACTGAAACTAACCTAAGAAAAGAGACTGAGTTATTTAAAATATATATATGTATATATATGTGTATAATATTCAGTTTGAAACATATTAAGGCAAAGTAATATCAAAAAAATAGATAAAAGCATAAAAAATAATGTGGTGTGATAAAAGGCATATTATATGTACAGCTGGAGTTATAAGAAGAGAAGGGAAGGAAAATACCATGGGAAAACATTTGAAGACATAATTGCAATGAATTTTCCAAAACCAACAAAATATTTTGAGACATAATCTTGAAAGTCAGCATACATCAAGCAGGATTAAAGAAAAGCACATTTAGGCACATCATAGTAAAATGTAGCACACATCAAAAAAATAAAAGCAGTCAAAAAACAATCTTTGGTTTTACTTCAAATGAGGAATAAGAGTGCGGGCTGATTTTCAACCAAATTAATGAAAGACAGAAAACAATGGAATTATCTTTTCAAAATGCCGGGAAAAATACAGCTACCGTCCTAGAATTCTATAGCTAGCAAAGTTGTCTTGCTAAAGATAAAGATGAAATAAAGACATTTTCACACAAACCAAAAATAGAGAATTTGTCACCAGCAGACCCACATTAAAGAAAAGAAACACCAAAAGGCAATTCTTCGGGTAAGAAGAAAAACAACTAGGTAGGGAAACATAGAGCTACTGAGAGAAATGGAGAATATGTGATGTAAGTATGTGAGTAAAGCTAAGGAAGAGTAATGATATAAAAATGATATATTTGTAGTGCATTATAGGGTTTAAAATATGTACGTAAAAGTAAGCTATATGAAAACCAAAGCAGAAACAAGAGGGCACTAATAGAAGTCGTGTTTTAATGTCCTTGCAATATGTTGAAATTAGTAAAAATACAAATTTATGTTGACCTTTAATAGATCAAGAATGCATTTTAATCTCTAGGGTATCCACTAATACATTTGTGAAAACATTAAGCTAATGAATTATTGGGAGGAAAAGGGGAATAACAAAAATAATTAACTGAATGAAGGCAAGAAAGTTGGGGAAAACGGAAGATCAAAAGATGAGGAAAATAGAAAATGGGAATATAGTAGATCTAAAGTTAAATATGTATGTAATTAAATGTAATAGGCTAAATATTATAATCTCCTCTCCTTCTGGGATTCCAAACACACATATATTAGATATTTTTCAATAGGTAATTAGAGCTCTGTTTATTTTAAAAAATATTTTCTTTTCCTTTTCTTTCTTTATTTTTTATTTTATTTTATTATTTTTTTATTTAATTTTTTTATTGGAGTATAATTGCTTTATAATGTTGTGATAGTTTCTGCTGTACAATGAAGTGAATCGGCTATACTGTACCTATGTCCCCTCCCTCTTGGACCTCCCTCCACCCTTTTCTTTAGAATGGATAATTTCTGTCATTGAGTTTCAGTACTACCTTCCGTCTGTTATTGTCTATCTTGTTTACTTTTTACTTCAGATGCTGTAATTTTCAGTTTTTTTTTAATTTCCGTACTTTTAGTTTTAAGTTCTCTGCTGAGATTCCCCATTTGTTCCATCATTATGACAATATTTTTTAATACTCTGAACATACTTTTAGTAACATCAAAGTACTTTTCTTCTAATTCCAACATTTTTCTTATCTTGGGTTCTGTTTCTATTGACTATATGTCTATTTCCTGATTTGGGTCACTTTTGCCTATTTATTTGCATGTCTAAAAATTTTTATTATATACTGAATATTGTGGCTAGTGTATTGTAGAGACTTTGGATTCTGTTTTCTTCCTATTAAGAATGCTGATTTTTATTCTAGAAGGCAGTTCACATATTTTACTCAAATTCAACCTCTCTTTCCCCTGTTTTGGGCAGCAGCTAAAATCGCTGCTCAGGTTTTTAGACTTTCAACTTTTGATTTCTGTTGGTCTTGCACTCTCCCCAATGTATGCCTGATCAGTTAATAGTTTATATGAAATTTTGGAGTTACTTTCACTGTCTCCCTCTTTTCCATATTTCCCCTATCTCTCTCTCTCTGTCACACACACACACACACACACACACACAAATTTTCAAGTACTTTGTCAGCTCTGAATTCTGCTCTTAGACCCCATTCATTATGCAGTGTGAATGCAGCTTTCTGACTGAGTTTGATCATCCAGTTAGGATCTGGGAGTACTCTGAGGTAGAAAGAGAATAAACTGAAATCTTTCTCAATGCATTTCCTTTCCTTCAAGGGTCGATCATCTATGCTCAGTTTGATCACTCTCTAGTGCCTCCAAATAACTGATTTTAATACTTTTTCTAGAATTTGTAATTGTCTGTGGAATATCCATAAAAGGGTTAGTCAGATACAAATTACTCTGCCATTACCAGAAGTTGAATCTCTCTTTTCTACAATAAACTACCAGTGGGGTTCCCTCTCAAAGTAACCATACACCAGGCTCACAAAGACCCTTCTTCCTTATTCTTGGTGAGTTACACAAAAGAAAGGGCTGATGTCTCACTGTAAAGCTATTAATGTGTCTATTAAGATAGCAAGAATGGACCTCTCTGATCTCTGCTTTGTGGGTAGAGTTTAAACTTATGTCTCAATAGAATTTACAAACACAAGGGTATCCAATGGAGAATAGCCTAGAGATTGCTCTGTTTTACTGAAGGATTTGTTGACTCTGTCAGTGACCTGAAGTTTTGTTAGGTCTAAACTGTTTGAACTTCTTTAAGAAAAATATTATGTAAATAGAATATGTGTTTTGTAAGAGAAATAATTTTATTTACTTTTCTAAACTACTCCCACAATGCCCTTTCTACTGATGCATAACTACTAGTATAATGATAATACTATTTGCATTTTAAACTACTTTGTGTGCACTGGATATTTACTCTGATTACAAGAAGTATATTGCTTCGGGGGGTGGTGGTGTTATGCTGCAGTCATAATTAACTTTTGCTTAAAAGTACTTTATGATCTTAGGGGGAAAAAAAAACAACCCTTGTTAACAGTGCCATATTTATTCTTCGTCATACAGCAGAAAATTAATACATAATTTTCTTTTGGTTTCTTTTGATATTTTCTACCATTGCCTTAAACCAAAGAAGATATTTTCTTTAGATATATGTTACTAATTATTAAATTAAAGACAGAGTATGTCTGTGACCATACACATAGAGAATTTGATAGGCTTATTAGAATGACTCTTCTTTTTATCAGTCTATAACAACATAAGAATTAAAGTTTATAATTAGAGTAATAGGTTGCTTCTTTTTTCCTGAATAATTTTTAGCAGTACATACTCCATTATACTACCAGAATTTTCTCAGTGTGACCTTACATTTTTTTGGTGACAATTATAACCAAAAATCTCCCCACTTACACTATCTTGCAAATGCATTTGTGCTATCAATGTTCATGAAGGAAAACCACATGTTATATTTGTGTATCTATATAACATATGTATATATATATATATGTATGTATATATGTATTACATATATATTATTAGATTCTGGAAAGGCACTATTTTTTCATATGAAAATTATTATCCATCTTAGCTATTATAATATAACACAAAAACTAATCTAGAATTATAAGATAGATATGCTTAAATCATATGGAGTAATATTATATATTTAAAAAATGAAGTATTCTTAAAGTGACATAGAAATAATAAGCATATTATTATTGGGATAAATTTTAAAGAATATATAATTCAAAATTAATGAAGAAACCAACATATGCAGGCATTTTCTTCAGAATACCAAGATAAAATAAGCCAGTGCAGTTCAATCTGATGACTGATTTTTCCATTTACACAGTTAATGTACAAACTAATGTAAACTCAAGTCATAATTTGGGGCAGGAGAGTATCATATGCAGTATTAGATTTTTAAATTAATGTCGTTATGTTTTATACTTACTCTGAACAGAAACATAGGCCATTAGATCAGCAGTGTTGCTATAGCTTTACTTTTTAACTAATAAGTAATGAGATTTCATTTACGATAAAAACCAGTTCTGTCGTGTGGCATGCCACAGACAGCTGTCAAGTTGTCTCTCCCTTTTGACAGTGATACAGTATCTATTTTTTATAGTTAATATTTTACTGAAAGAATAAAACATCAGACACATCAGAATCTCTGAAAAATCTAGATATCTGTTCACAAACACAAACATTATTTTGGGCAAGGTGATGAAGTGTACTTCTTATGGATCCTTGGGTACAAGCATGTCCTTCTTAGGCAGGTGCAAATATGTCCAGGCTGATGACTGCATTTTGGGAACAGATAAAATTAAAGCCTAGGTCACAAATATGGGCTTTTTGTGATTTATGCAGTATCAATGGTTAGAGAAATTTTCCATGTACTGAGGTCATAATTACTTCATTTCAATCAAATTTTAAAAACATACTGAGCACTGTTGTTTTGAAAGTCAATGTACTAGGCACAAGAGAGAACCAAAAGTTTGCGTCTGTCCTCTGGGTGTTTACAGTCTTTTCTTACAGTTACAGAGTAAGCCAGAAGTGGGTAATAGCCAGGAAAAAGGTACAGAGGGCTTTCTGAGGTACCAAGTGGGTTTTCTGAGAAGGAAGTGAATACATATTTAATGGCACTGGAAAAGTAATTTAGAACTGTATCTGGGAAGGTGTTGCTAAAATTAGGAAAGAATTTATAAACAAATTCAATACTTCTAAGTATTTATTACTCAGTGTTTGAGCTGAGAATTGACAACATGTGTTTCTGATTAAATTTCAATATTCATTCTCAATGGTTTTAATGTTACTAGTTTATTCCACTGAAGAATTTTAGCAATATGGTATTCAGTGACTCTGATTCTAGTCCTGTAAAACTCATAGCTAAAGTATGCTATCATATGAATGGAAATATTAATCATAGGAAACATTCATGTAAGCTGAATGGGAAAATATATTAAACACATTTTTTGATCCAGTGGCTACACTAATAATAACAACAGAAAATCAGTGAGTATAACAGCAATAATTTTTTTAAAATTTCATGAGGTCCGTAATCTTTTATCTGAGATGTAAACCCATCTTTTAAGTCTCCTATAACCTGACCATTCCCATTGAATTCCTAGTTGAGTGTCATTTCTCCTTCTGTCATCAATTTTCATAGTATACTGAATAAATCCCGCAAGTATCTATAATTCATTTTGTCATCCATGAACTAGACACGACTGGGTAGATCTTCGTCATTACTTAAAAGTTTGCAATGAAATTCAATGGGATGATTATTATTAATTATAGTGTTGGGACCTGAATGATTTTCTGCATGATTTAGATGTGATTTGAGCAATATTTTTTCCATAGAATACTGATTCCTCAGAGTATAAGTTAACTTTCATGTAAAAAAGGGTTTCATTGTCAATTACCTTGGGAAATTTATCATTCAATACAGTTTTTAACATCAAATAATCAAAATTTTAGTTATTGCATGTTGTAAATTTTTAATAAGGGATGAAGTACATAACATTTACTAATTTAATCATGTGATTTGTTTCTGTACATGTAAAAATACATATACATATCTATATATATAGAAAGTTTCACCAGAAGTATTTTCAACCTAATGTTGCATATAGGTAGAGAGGAATCCGTTATGTGTTTCTAATAATTCACTGATGTTGAACTTCGATTTTTACCAAGTGATCCTGGCCCTGCCCTAAGCTGGGTCTGTTGCTGTTCTGTCTAAGCCAAAATGGTCTTTAAAAGAAGCATGTGGCTACAATTTACGGCAGATACAGTGCTTGTGATGAAATTTAGGGCCAGTGAAAGGCAACCATCTCATTTCATGGTCTTCCTTTCTGGTTTCCCAGTTCTCCTCCTTGATGTATGTCAATAGTTTCTCACACTGGTTGTGCATTTGGATCACTTGGAGTGGAGTAAAAATTACCCAGGCCACACCCATGTCAAACATCCAGTGTCTATGGGTACAGGGCTCCAGCATTACTTTCTAAGAATATTTCTTCTCTCCTCTAAGTAGACCAAGTGATAAAAGTATACAGCCAGGGTTGAGAAGTATACCTGGAGACTGAGTGGGAAAGTCCCTATTCTGGACTCGTTGCCATTATTTTAATCAACTTCCCAATGAGATCCATATGTGAAGAAAGCTCCTTCCATTGCTCCTGGCCTTCACAGAGTATTTTCTTGCTAGAACTCCAATTACCATCATGTATCTTTGACATCCTTGGATTATATGATTTTATGTGTAAGGTAAGCCAGAGGGAATGGGCAGGAATATACAGAATTTTGTATTACAGAAATGCTGCCTTTCACACATGAGAGAGTATGTTCAGTGGTTAAAACTGGGCGTCTTTAGGTCAGCTGGATACTTGGCATCATGTTGCCATGAAAAAGTTACTACTCCTTTTTTTGCTTGTTTCCCCTTTAAATGAAGTTGAAAAGAGTACTTAACTTCATGTGTTAGCAATGAGGATTTATATGAAGCATTTGGTAAATTGCACATCTTAGTTATTTTAATCATCATTATCTTCACATAACAAATAAATGTATATACATGCAGAGATTCAAACATTTATCTTTTTCCTAATAAAGTGGAAAGTGACTAGTATGTTATACAAAGCTGACTCCTTTCTGTGTTTATTCAATAATAATGGTTACTCTCCTGAACAGTCATGCAGAGCATTCTAAGATCTAACCTCATGCAACCTTACTGTTTTTTCACTGCAATCCGAAAGAAAAAAATTAAGACCATATAGTATTGAACTATAATGACACCTAGAACATAGAATTCCCACCCCATCTCTGTGCTCACACACTGTTCTCTATCCAACTGCATGTCTACCTGTATAGGTTCTAGTGACCATTCAACATCCACATAAATTGCCTGCTTCCTCCATAAAGACTTGCCCCTGCCTACACTACCCTGCCCACACTCTGGCTGTCGCAAACCTTGAATTGTATGTCTCCTATCTCTCAAGTCAATTAGTTCATAATATAAAATGTAATCAACATTGCAAGAGACTAGACAAGAGTATTTCTCAGCCCAACTGAAAGAAAAGTTTATCTAAACATATTTTTAGAATACTCAAGCCTCGTTTCAATCAAAACCCATAACAATACCCTAAGTCAGAGATGTGTAAATTATGGGAATGACATTTCTCCCCTTTCAACAAGGGAAATAAAACCTCTCTGTTGCTGATATACTAACTTAAGACAAAATTAAGTCCAAAAGAATTTAAATAAATTATTCAAAATTGAATATGAAATGATTTAAGGACACCATTATGGTTGCCAACAAGTCATTATCCAGTCTGGATGAAAGGGAAGGTGTTTAGAAAATTAAAAATTTTTGAGCACCATGCCCTTATGGTATGCCCTGAACACCAGTATTGAGAGTGTTTATAGAATTCTGATGGGATCACAGCAGACGTGACCTCGCTGAAACTAATGCTTCTGTCTACAAGGGTACAATAATAAGGGTGTCTTTGGCTGCAAATTTTTTATTATTCATTCAAATTTCTACTCTCCCCATATGCTTTGTAATCCATTATTCATCCTAAGAACCTGGCAAAAGCTGACTATATGAACTCTATAAGCTACATTTAATTATGTTCTACTAGAAAGCTGGGATATTTCATATCATAATAACAATAACTCGATTCACAGGTTTTCTTTTGGGAGGCCAGCCCTAAACAAAAGCATCATGTTAGCTCTCTTAGCATAATGCCATGATACCACCTTTTACTGAAATTCTCATTATTAGAGTCACAAAAGCATTAGATTGCAAAGCTGGGTCATTGTCTCCAGAAGCTACCATTGTGATACCTGTACAGGGGAAATATACAGGAACGATAGGATTCTTGGGAAAGCTGCCAGGAAGGAACATGTTCCTGAGTAATAAGCATCAGAGAAAGGGCAAGAAGGAAATACGATTGTTAGGCTAGTAACTTTACAGGAAAGGACTAGAGGTTAAATTAATTCTTCTATATATCAACACAAACATTGATTATGGTTTTCCTTTCTTCATGCTTTAAACTCATCACAGGTATTTTTATTTGAAATAATAACCAAGATTGCTTCTGTCCTTCAAATTTTGAGGTATGTGAAATTCAGTGTTTCTGTGAATCTAAAGGTACTTTAACTGTAGTCAATAATTATTCTAATAAAAACAAAAGATGTATTTATCAATTAAAAGCTGTAAATAGTGATGCAATAGCCAAATAGTGAATATTTTCATTGTTCTTCCTTGCTGTGTTTAGGAGATAGACATTAGACATTATCTTAGGACCATGCAATAGTCCGAATTCAAAGGCAAATGCTAAATCTTAGTTATGGAGTAATAATAGGAAACATAATTTTAATTACTTTTTTGCCATGTTAATTCCATTTTGTTAGATTGTCACAGAGAAAAGCATGTATAAAAATATTGCTTAGGGCTTCCCTGGTGGCGCAGTGGTTGAGAGTCCGCCTGCCGATGCAGGGGACGCGGGTTTGTGCCCCGATCCGGGAGGATCCCACATGCCGCGGAGCGGCTGGGCCCGTGAGCCATGGCCGCTGAGCCTGCGCGTCCGGAGCCTGTGCTCCGCAACGGGAGAGGCCACAACAGTGAGAGGCCCGCATACCGCAAAAAAAAAAAAAAAGTATTGCTTAGTAGTGTATTCTATCACATATGATATATGAATACTAGTTTTAATTTTGCCCAAATAGTGCCTGTTTCTTAACTAAATCTGGAGAATTGTAATGACAATTCTGTAATCAAGACTCAAAGAAAAAAGAGTGCCAAAGTCATCAGACAATGTTTGAAAAACTTTTAAACTTCTTGTTAATAAATCTGTTTTACTATGCATAAATTTATATATAAATGTCTGCAAAGAACAATCTTTTGGCAATTTGGGTAGGGTAAGAGGGACAGAGCTACCATTTTTTATGTTTTGTAAGTTTTTACTTTTAATTTATAGCTTGGTCTTTTCCTTATAGAATTTAGGGGAAAATGAATGCAAGATTTTTGTCCATATGTAAGTTGAAAGATGCTAAGGCTTCTTTTCACGTAATGAACTGGCACATTTGTCACTTTCATAGGTGTAAATCTTTTCTCCCCTCTATAGTGGTATTCTCTGCTCCCCTTTATTTCTAACTATTGCTGTTTACATGCCATATTACATTCTCTAATTTCCTTTTATCTTTTCTTTATTTTGCAATGTCTCAGTATGTGTCTCTTTAAGACAAGTTAATTTAGCCAATTACTCCAGTTTGGTTGAAGATAAAATCTTTAATTTATCCAGACCTCCTTTTATTCTTTCTAGGTTACTCTTTCCATTAATTTCATGAAACATTCTAATTCTCCAGTTTAGGGAAAAGCTAATTTCCCATCTACATGCAAAAGCGCACACGTGCAAACACACACACACACACACACACACACACACTCAGATGCAAACCAATATATAACTATACTTTTAAAACTAATTTTTCCTTTTCTTTGATAATCATTTTTTTGCATTTTCCAAGGTTTTTGAAATAGTATGAGAAATCTATATTTATTATGCATTATGTTATCCTTAAGCTTTTTTAAAACTCATTTACATTTTAGTAAAGCTAAGTTTCATCTCCTCTCCTGGGAGAATATTTTGACAGAATAGAGTATAAGGACCTGGGGTGCCTGGAGGAATGTCTGGGCAATTATTATTGAGAAAGGTGAAAAGAGCAAGACTCAAAAGCTTCAGGCATTTGAAAATAAAATGCCATTTTTATTCATCTATTTATTAAAGCACTGCACATTCTAGTCACTGTTTTAAGAGTAAGGGCAGATGAAAAATGACACCCCTGAACTTCAAATTGGGAAGAAAGATATGAAGTATATAAAATGATACAGTTCCTGCTAAATGAATACATATGAGGAAGTAACCAGCCCAACCTAGGGCAAGTTCCAAAAACAAGGGACATTTGAGATAGGTTTTGAAGACGATAGCTTGAAAGTGCCTATTTTATTGATTTTACACTTGTGATCTATTATCTAAGGCAACCATTATCAGAGACATTTCCTGTATAATTTGGCATGTTTAAATGTCTTTATTCTTGTATGTATGTGAACGACTTCGGCTTCTAATTCAGATGACCTAGAAGAGATTATATCTGTTTCAGGTACTGAACAATTTGCTCTTAAATATGTGCTATCTGCCGCTTTCATGTGTAAATAGGTTTTTTTGTTTGTACCATATAAACAGAGCTGTGAAAATGATACGTGCAAAATATAACTATATTGATTCAGATCATGAGAAGATCAAGACCACAAAAGTTTATTAAAAATGACTAAAATTTCACTATTTGATTATTAGTTTTTAAAAATTGGGATGTCACCATACCTGTACACCTTCTCCAGCTCCCTTGCCTGCCTCTTTCTTGACTCAGTTACACTTTTTTCTCTCTGGCTCTCAGAGCCCTGTGCTTGCATGTCCCAATACATTGTCAGCACTGTATTCTTTGCCTCAGGCTCTATTTTCTAGAGTGCCAAGGTTAACACAATCAGTGCCTCAGCATGGGGCTTTGGAGTTAGGTTCCTTAGCTCTCTAAAAACAAAAACAGCTGGTGTTAAGTGGAACCATAATTACCTAGGCATCCGTTTGTGGTTAATTATGATGTGGAGGGCAAAGCATTGGGAGGGGTCTTAGCAATTTTAGGAACCATGTTCTTATAAGGACTATGATGTGGAGAAATTATTTATGATAGCGATAGAGACCTTAAATATTAGATTAAAAGAATCAGGCAAGAAATTTTCCAAGTTAATGCATTCTCAGTAAGCCAAAGGACACTAACTTTGCAGGCTTGGTAGTTTTTCTATGACGAAGTTAAGACTTTAATAGTGAAAGAGATGGGGCAATGGGCAAATGACCTTGACAATATCGAACCCCAAATTGCAGCCCTTCTCTGTTGTCATAGGACACACGTCAGTCTTCTCTTACCTAGAGACTATGTGATGATCTCACACGAGGCCAGCATCTTGTAATAAGACACAGTTCCCTCAAGATATGTTCCTATCACACTATACTGCCTACAAGGCATAACCAAAGTCAGGTCTCAGCACACCCTCAAAGGGGAACTCAAAACTATACTCCAGGAATAAATAACCTATACTGGAAAAGTAATAGCAGAACCAGGGTATGTAGTGGCAAGAAACCAGAATGTATGTGTGGGTCTGGGTCTTGAGACTGTAAGACTGGGAAGGGAGATGGAATGTAAGACTGGGTAGGCTCAGAGTCTCAAGAATCAGGATTTAGTATTTACTTTTTTTTTTTTTTTTTTTTTTTTTTGCGGTACGCGGGCCTCTCACTGTTGTGGCCTCTCCTGTTGCGGAGCACAGGCTCCGGACACGCAGGCTCAGCGGCCATGGCTCACGGGCCCAGCCGCTCCGCGGCATGTGGGATCTTCCCAGACCGGGGCACGAACCCGTGTTGCCTGCATCGGCAGGTGGACTCTCAACCCCTGCACCACCACAGAAGCCCAGGATTTAGTATTTAGAAAGGACTACCCAATTTGGTCCTAATAATTTTCTGTTTTTGCTCTTAGAAGCCTGGACTCAGTCGTGGCCAGGAATAATCCAAGTAGGGGTGTAAGAACTTCCTTGGCAAAATGTTAAAGAGGCAATCAGAAGGTTCTAGTATATGAGAATGTTATAATTGCTGTTTTTTTGTTTGTTTTGTTTTTTTGCGATACGCGGGCCTCTCACTGTTGTGGCCTCTCCTGTTGCGGAGCACAGGCTCTGGACGCACAGGCCCAGCGGCCATGGCTCACGGGCCCAGCTGCTCCGCGGCATGTGGGATCTTCCCGGACCGGGGCATGAACCCGCGTCTCCTGCATTGGCAGGCGGACTCTCAACCACCGCGCCACCAGGGAAGCCCTATAATTGCTGTTTTTATGCATAGTTCAAGAACTCATCAATTGACCAAGTTCCCTGGGAGCCGAGGAAGGATCCTCCATTCACTAGGGAGTAAAAAAAGTATAGTATCAGAGGTGGGGATGGGTACCAGAGTCCTTGATAGTCCTTGATAGTTTGGTAGTAACTGTCCTCTGTAGGGTGAGGTTTTTTTTTTGTTTTTGTTTTTTGTAGATATTCCAGGCATTGACCTGACCTCTCTATTCTCTCTCGGAAAGATGAGATTCTGGGAAGGTAGAGTGCAAGTAGCAACAATTAATCATTAGCACCAAGATGAATATAATCATCAAAATGGGCAGTAGGTCCAGAGTGGCAAATGGGACCTTGACCCACAAAGACCTATGGTGGCAGCTAGCAGATCAGGGCATTCCCATGGAAGTGAGACAGATAGAGCTGAATAGGGTGCTGTATGTATTGTGTAATAGGAAAAAGGTCAAGAATAAATTAGCAGAAAGCTAATGATAACTCTTGCAATGGAAAGTCATGGTTACTAACCCAGTTTCCAAATATAAGCTGTGCCTGATCCCCGGGATGCTTTGATGGAAGGGGAGGCTAGGTTACCTTGAGCAGGGACCCTGCAATTCCACAGCAAGTATATGAAGTAAATATTCCTCCAGTTATTCCTTTGAATAATTGTATAGGTATTTGCCAAGAAAATTGTGTACTGGTGGATAGGAAATACACAGATTTAAAAAATGTTAGGCATGGAGTTTTAGAGGACATCGATATATGGGAATTTGAAATGCAACCATGGTTCACCAGTTAGAAAGGGGCAAAGATCAAGTGATAAATACAATTCTGGCTTGAAGTTATTTTACAGATCACATGGTCACTTCTCTGGTGAGCTGACACGTCACATTCGAAGGACATAGATGGACATGACTTGTAGGAATGGGCACTGTCTGAGATATAAACCTTGTAGATCTTCTC
This sequence comes from Hyperoodon ampullatus, assembly GCF_949752795.1. Classification (NCBI taxonomy): domain Eukaryota; kingdom Metazoa; phylum Chordata; class Mammalia; order Artiodactyla; family Ziphiidae; genus Hyperoodon; species Hyperoodon ampullatus. Next base: position 22,707,286 of record NC_136916.1, read on the forward strand.
ATTTTTGCTTAACTGCCTCTTTTCTCTCTTATGGTCAATGACTTATTCATGCTGATTTTCTTTTCCATTTCTATACTTGGATGAAATGCCCCAACAGACAGTATGATATTTAGTTGCCTGAGAAGCTGACAAGGGGTTAAATGGCCCAGTTTGAAATAGGGAGTGACTTAGCTCTCCATAGGGTGAATTTTGACACCCTATGGAGAGCTGAGTTGCTACCTATTTCAAACTGGGATGGAAGACTGGAAGAAATTGATTAGATAAATTTTCTCTCCTTTCCTCTTTCATGGGCTGCTCTTTGGTGTGATTTCTCTGTGTGAACCTGCATGAAAAGTCCTGCTTTCCAAGCAAGCACAGCTTCTGAGCAACTAGTTATCCATGGCTTGTGTTGAAGGAGTCACCATCAGAGCAGTGAATAGCACTGCAATCCATTTATCTCTGCCTCACATCTAGCTTTTTCCTCATCCTCACCAGCCTGGGCTTGGACTTTACAAACAGCATCAACACTTCAATCCATGCCTTAGGTTTTCTAATACAGAGACAATAGTAATATATTGTGTGAGTATGTAGAGAACAATTAGCCACTCTTGAGCCAACCAGGTGGGTTTTCTGGGGGAAATGTTTCACACATCCTGTTGGGTCAAAACTATTGAGCATGGGAAATATAGCTTCAGCATTATATTTATTTCCACTTTATGACATTATAGTATAATCATCCAGTGTGGACAAAGATCTTAAAAAATCCATATTAAAATGCCATCCTGTTTGGTCTGCCATTCACTTCTTTTGAAGATTTTTTTAGGTTAAGTTGAATGAGAATTGAATGCATTTATGTCCTCTTAGCAATAACTACTCTGTCATTTTCTCTTCTGCATTTCAGTCAGTTCTGACTAAGCACTGTATCAATTTCTTCCTCTTCCAGCAATGCATTTCCTCTCCTTCTGTCTCAGTTACTATCTGTGTTATCAGGTAACCTAAGATAATAAAAAATTCAGCTCACTTATACTTCATACACAAAGTGATGTGTGTGCTCAGTTTAAAAAGGGCAGGTGAGCTGACTGAGGCACCAGGGTGTGGGATGCGTGTTGGTGGCCGCTGTCACTGTGACGGTCATGTTAGTGATAACTGGGGGGGCTTTTCTGGGGACCGTCGAAACAATCTGCTGCTTCAGGGTAGCCCTCCATAATCCTGAATTGTCCTCTTTGATCTTCATTCTCCTTGCAAACTGACAGGGAGGGGTGGGGGTAGGGGGTCAGGAGGCTGGGTTAACCCGAGGTTGTAATACAGTTCAGAGCCAGTGGTATAGTGTGGGAAAGCGAGTTAGGTCAGGAAACTATAGCAAAAAAATAAGTGAGGGAAGTAATTGCTCCAAAATGAGTCTGTGGCAGAGACAATGCTGTTTGCCAAATCTCATTTTCTTTTCTTTCTGGGAATACAGCTGACATCCCGGTGCTTCCCTAGCCTTAGGTGACTGAGTCCTCTTCATGTGGGAGAAAGTGATGTTTGCCACTTCCAGGTTGGGTCCTGAAACTCTATTGCGTGGCCTTGTACACAGCATAAAATAGACCTCAAAGCACCAGGAGGTAACCTCCCTCCTCAAAATGAACCTGCAATAGACAGTCTCATGACCCAGAAGTAAACCTTTATTAGGCGACTACCAAGATTTGGGGGCTGTTGATTGTAGCAGTTGGCCTGTCCTGTGTAACATGGATCCTAAGTTGTGTTCTTTCTCTTAAACATCTGCATTGAAAATGAGCATTAGTTTTATTCCTTGCAGGTGGGAATTAGGGCAAAAGAGGTGCCAAATTCATAAAACCTGGAGAATGGCAGAGAAAAGAATAACCCTCTTTATGCCAGTAATGCATTGTTGTTAAATTAATACTCTCTTAAACTCAAAGAGGAGAAACGTGCTTATTTCTTTTAACAGAAAATGAGAGTCTTGAATCCATAAAGTTGATTCTGGTAACTGAAATGGATGTACTAAACTCTTAAAAATGTGACATATGAGGGCTTCCCTGGTGGCGCAGTGGTTGAGAATCTAACTGCTAATGCAGGGGACACGGGTTCGAGCCCTGGTCTGGAAGGATCCCACATGCCGCCGAGCAACTAGGCCCGTGAGCCACAACTACTGAGCCTGCGCGTCTGGAGCCTGTGCTCCGCAACAAGAGAGGCCGCGATAGTGAGAGGCCCGCACACCGCGATGAAGAGTGGTCCCCGCTCACCGCAACTAGAGAAAGCCCTCGCACAGAAATGAAGACCCCACACAGCAAAAATAAATAAAATAAATTAATAAACTCCTACCCCCAACATCTTCTTTAAAAAAAAAGAAAGTGACATATGAGAACCATTTTTCCAAAGAAAAATGTCATCATTGGGGGTTTACATATGGAGAACTAGTTACATACTCCATTTTCTTATCATCAATTATTTTATTAATTGTTGTATACTAATAAGCATAAACGTAAATGACTAGGGATTTCAAATGGGCATTCATTAACTTCCTCTGCATTGATTATGCAATGTCATTTTACAATATGCATATTATATATGACCAAATGTTTCTTTTTGCAATTTTATGTTAATTATTAAACTTAGAATTAACAATTATGAATAATTATTAACATATTCCATTCACTGCTACTATTATTCATATTTTTATAACAGGGGCTACATTCCAGAAAAGAAAAACCTCATTACATTCAAATATCATTTGTATACTTTGGGCTTCAACCATTTAAAATATCAGAGAAATAACTAATATATTCAAGGGCAATTTAAAAACTGCCCTAATGAAAATAATGAGAAAAACAAAATTCCCATTATTTTTCCTGAGTCTTTGTTATTTTTCAGACATTATTTTCTTGACACAGACGTTATAAAAATAAACACAGTGATTAACTATTTTTTAAAAGATGTTGAACAATAATTTATGATACTATTATGTAACAAGTAAACTTTGTTGGATTGCCAGTTTATGATTAGTTCCATCAGAGAAAATGTTACTCTGAATCTATTTTTCTGACCAATAAGGCAAAATTGTTCAGGGAGGAGAAAGAGAAAGGAATATTGGAGAAGGCAAATAGAAGCACCTCATCTCAGAGTTTACAGGAGCCAGGAATACCAGCAGAGTCAAGCCTATGTCTTATGAGTCACACAGGTTGAAGGAAAAAAGATATATTTAGTTTGGAAAATATTTTGATTTGGAAAATATGTAGAAAGAGTTTATTTGGAAACAAAATACCTCTCAACACTGTTCATATAGAAAACCGGTATCTGTAAGACATAATTATGTGCAGTGAGAAGAAATTGTGGATAGGAACTTCCAAGCTTAATAAAGGGGAAGAAAAACAATGAAATTTCTTAAATTGGAATGAGTTACCACTCAAGATAGCAAGTTGCATCTCACTGCAGATAATTAAGCAGATCATAGTTTGCTAAAGGTATTGTGGATAGATGGATGCATGTGCAGGTTGCTCGCAAAACTGGATTAGATGATCAGTAGGGTCCCTTTTACTTCTTACATTCTATGATTTTAAAAGTCTGTGTCTTGCTTCTGATTACATACAAGGGTTATTAAGTGTTTTCATCTGATTTAGCACTGACTTGGCTGGAGATGGAAATCTTATCAGGTACATACAGATTTGTTGTTACCAAACTTTATAGCGGTCGACATAAGGAAATGTGAGGCATGATGGAGCAGATAGAGCATCTTACATACCAGATAGACCTCAGTAAACAGTAGAGCATATACTTAGCTATGCTCCAGTAGACACTGGACATTCAGGTATGCATGGATTTTTCTTTATCCTTAGCAACACGGGGAAGTTCCATGAAATATTTGTTCTCTGTACTTGTGCACATAGCTACAGAGACAACCTTAGGAATGGAGACGTGCTTCCTCCATCCCGGTCCCATAAAGGAGTGGCTGTCCTGGTTCTGGGAGTGCAATCACTGCACAGCCCTCAGGTGTCAGCCTCTTCCCGGACTGTCTGCCGATAGTCAGTTATTGATGGAGGTGGGGTTATCAAGGCCCAATTATTTTGGCTCAACTCAGGACAATTCTGATGAGCCATTTTACTTCCATGGTACCTCTTGGGGGTCAGCTAAAGCAGGGTTTCTTAAGTTTGGCACTAGTGACATTTTGGGGTGGGTAATTCTTGTTAAGGGGCTGTCCTGTGCATTATAGAATGTTCAGCATCATTCTTGTCCTTTACCCACTAGATGCCAGTATCAGTCCCTCACCCCCAGCCCATCACACACAAAAAAATGTCTCCAGCATTATCAAATATTCCTGGAGGAAGGTGGGAGGGAAATCGCCCCCAGTTGAAAATCACGGGGCTAAAGTCAGGTCTACAATTTCTCCTAATTGTCAGTCCGTCCCCGCACCTGCCTCCAAGGTTTGATTTCAGTGAACCTCCACAATAGACATCTCCAACACTAAACCCTGTGACAGATTCACAGAAAAAAAGAAACACTATTTAAAACCACAGTTGACTGGAGTCAGTAGGTTTTTAGGAAGTTGCCGTAATTCAGCAAGTCTATTTTCAGCTCCTTGCAGAGGCTGTTGAAAGAGGCAGAGATTCAAACCTGAAGTTAGCAGAGGAGGCCTTAAGGTAGCCAGCTACTTGAAAGGATCTCTGCCTATATAATGATACAGGCTTTGTAAAGATTTAAGTGGAGGAAAATTTGGAGGGTGGGCTAAAGTGCTGTGTACTGTTTAAAGGGGGGTGGTTTTGAAAATTAATTTTAGGTCGCATGGGGGCACTAGTCTAGAGAGGAGACACATGGAGATGGGCAAGATTGGGGGAGGCTGGGGCCTGTGGAAAATTTTGTCTAAGTAAGAATCAGGGGGAAAAGTTGATTAGTTTATTGGTGTTATGACATAAATATGCCTTCCATATTTCATATACCTTTGCTCCTCCAACCTTTAGTAAAGTCTGCTTCTCCCACAAGTTCACAGTTTTGCTCCAAGTTTGTTCATGTAGGCTTGAGGAAAAAGAGTTAAGTTTGAAAAAAAAACATTTTTTTTTTTACCTTATTAGTAACACCTCATAAAAAGTTGTTCAGTTGCTGGTGCAAAATGACTCTGAAGTATTTCTAGCCTCAGATCATACTTTCCCTGTAGTTCCCAGTTGCTGGCCGTGAGGTATATTTTCATGTAGTGAGTTACACGCTTTGTCTTTTATCTCTAGCCAGACCTTCCTTCTTTAATCACTGCGGTTTTATGAGTGGGGTAGATTCTTGCTACGGTTCTGTTTTATTTTTTAATTTTTATTTCTTAATTGAGGGAGGTGTGGGTCAGAGTTGAGATTCCTCTTCTCTGTACTTCTTCCAAATTGTTTGGGCTTAGGGACCTCAAACTGAATTCAGTATCCAGGTGTGATAGTCTCAGAATTTCAGAGACCTTGTCAGTCTGTAGTGAGATGAGACATAGCTTCCTTTGTCACTTAATAGAACTTCTTTGGATAAGTATCACTAGACTACAGGATGTTTAAGTGCTGTCACCTTTATTCTCATTGTAGTTTTGAGTCAAAAAGTGTATATCAATGAACTAAGTATGTCTCTTAGTCTTAAACAGTTTTTTTCATAAAGGTTCTTTTTTTCTGGTAAGTGGTCCTGTTACCTGTTGTCCTGTGGCAAACTACCCCAAGTCTTAGTGCCTTAAAACGGTCATTTTGCCCATGATTTTTGGGTCAGGAATTTGGGAAGAGCTTGGTTGGGTGGTTCATCACCAATCCGTGTCACGTGAGTTGGGGCAAGCAAGGCTGGACAATGCATTTTGAAGATGGTGTCTTTTCTCACATGAACACTGTGTTTCTCCGCCCGTCTCTCTCCTTCACACCAGACATGAGCAAGTATATCTCAGAGTGATACACTTCTTGTTTTCTAATCCTCATCAAATGGCTTAGGTTTCTCACAGTTTTACCTCCAGCAAGAGTTTGGATCCCTTAAGTAGTAGCAAGTCTAAAGAACTCCAGGGAAAGACCAGTGTTGGTGCTTACCCTCCAGGCCAGCATAGTATGGTCGGGGAGGCAGCATCCCTAAGAACACAGCAAATCCCATGGCAAGCTCACTACTGGAGAAGAGAAGTAAAGTCTAGGGGAGGTAGAACATTATGCCTCCAATGTGGGTTTATAAACTGAAAAATTAAGTTTTTGTAAATAAATATAATTAACCCAATCTGCCTTGCTTCCCCAGGATGGTCATGAAGACTAAGAGAAATAATGTATGTAAACATAAACCTCCTAACACAAGGTCAGTCATTTAGTAGATGCTTATAAATTATTATGAATAATTAATATTAGTCTTATGAGTATGAATTTGACATAAGGTGTTTACACCATTTGTTATTTGGAGAAATATTTAATGAATTCTGTTAAACTGATCTCTAAAGTAATACACTTATCTTTATGAATTTCTCTCATGTAAAATTATATTCTGAGTGAGACACGTTACTATGATAAAACATGATAATTGCAGATTTATGATGAGGGAGGTGTTTTTATATGATCATATATAGTTTAGAGCAGCCGGTCCCCAACCTTTCTGGCACCAGGGACCGGTTTCATGGAAGACTATTTTTCCACGGACAGGGTGGGGGAGGGGGGATGGTCAGGCAGTAATGCGAGCGACGGGAGCGGCAGATGAAGCTTCCTCTCTTGCCGCCGCTCACCTCCTGCTGTGCGGCCCGGTTCCTAACAGGCCGCGGACCCCTGGTTTAGAGGGTGTTGTATAATCATTCAAAAATATAGCAAAAATATTAAACAAGGATTTAAGAAAAATAAATAAATAAATAATATAACTCTGCCCACTTCAAAAAAAACTGCTTTCAATTTTCCATAGGCCTTCTAGTTCATAATGTTCATATTTCTTGGACCAAATCTGGCTGTCACTTGTTTTGTAAATAAAGTTTTATTGGAAACACAGCTATGACCATTGGTTTACATATTGTCCAAGGCTGCTTTCATGCTGCAACAACACAGTTGAGTAGTTGCAATGCAGATCGTATGTCCTACAAGACCAACATATTAAATACCTGGCCTTTTACAGAAAAAGTTTGCCAACTCATGCTTTAGATTTACAATATAATATATACAGAATTTTGCATTAATTTTTCTTAACATTTCAAAAATGTTTCCTAATTTCTACGACCTAAAAACTTTTGTAAATTATCCATTACTCATCTGTCAGCATGGAGTCACAATTTATTTAGCCTCTCCTCTTTGATAAAATATTAGGTTGTTTTCATATCTTAAATTGTACAGAGTATTCAGTGAGAATTATAAGTCATACAGGTCTTCTTTCTATACATTTGAACTTATTTATTTATTTATTTATTTATATGGTAAAAAATATATATGTATATATTCCATAGAAAAAAATTTCTGGGTCAAAGAGTATGGTCATTTTTACGTCTCTTGACCTCTTGATCTATTTTCCTGTGCTAAAAGGTTTGAATTAACTTCCAGTGCTAGCAGAAGGAATTGGAACTCCGATTTTTAACACTAGATCCCTAACATGGGACAATAAGTATTATGTTCTAAATTCTTATTTAATGAGTTAAAATTAAATATAAATATTTATTCATTTTGCATATATTTGATTACCAAAAATATGGAAAAAAATTTAATCTACGTCTTTAATATTTGGACTATGTTTATAATCTAGTCACATACTTTGTCAGGTTTTGTAGGTTTTTTGTTTTTGTTTTCTTCTGTGAATCCATGTAACCTCAGGCTAATGAAAAATGTAAGAAGGGAAAATCTGCCTTCATGAAGGTTTAGTATGAGAGTCAGTTTGGATACTGGAAGCTAGGGAAAAGTTTAACCCAAGTCAACCAAATATTTATTAAACCTATTCTGCTGTAAAAATTGTGCTAGGCACTGGAGTAATGGAGTGAACCAGACTCCATCCTTGTCCTCTAGGAGCTAAATTCTCTGATAACTTAAGAATTGATGATGGTACATCAGGATTTTAGGTGAAAGGGCACTTCATAAGTACCATTTTATCTTTTTTTTTTTTTGTCTCTGAATCACCTTTAGCATTAATTTTTGCTCACAAATGATTTCATTAGTGTTTTAAATCTTTATGTGATATTTAGTTGATTATAAGACAGTAACTATATATTGTTTCACACTGACACTCAGGAAGACATTTTTTGTCTTGTTTGGAAGGAGGAAAAAGCTTGTTTTAGGCAGTTAGAAATATTGGCAATTGTGTCCAAACTAAAATACTGAAAATAAAAAATTGATAAATTTTCAATGTTACCTATACAAATTCTATATTGCTCTGTGAAAGATTTTTTTCATCATCACCTGTTACCTCTCCAAAGCCTGTTGAGGATATTGCTTCAAGTTTTAAGAACCCATAACGAGTTACAGTGGCAAAGGCTATACTTGAGATTCATTCAGGACACGTAATTTTGCAAGTTATTTGACACTCTTCAGTGGCGTTTGGAGCTGTCCCTATAGGTTTGCAAAAGCTGCCTGTGACCACCTCTTCCCAACTACACATTCAGTAATGTCATGTTGGTGGCTTGAAATAAATCACAGTAGGAAGTGTTTACACCATAGAAATTGTCAAATGCTGTAAATTAGGGCTTCCTTTTCACTCCCCCCAAGAGAATGAGTTGTTAAATATTTACAAGCACATCACTACTTTTGTTCTGACATTTCTAATCAGTTCCTTATGTATGAGAAACAAATTGCAAAACTCATAATTTCCCTCTAAATTACATGAGAATTGTTCTCTCAACACAAACTGACATCCATTATAAACTAGGAATCAGCAATGTACTGAATTTTCCCATAAACATCCACAGGCCTGAGATTCTTTGCCAACCTATGGATGGTGATAACTAAGCATAATGAGGAAGGAAGCCGTGCTGTAGAAACAGAGAGGGAGAGAAAGGACATCTCCTGACAAATGTATTTAATTAAACTGTGTGCACATCACCATGCAATACCCATCTTGATGTATTGTGATCAGTTCCTAAATTATCAGAGAATTTATCCTGAAAGGACAGTGATGGAGTCTAGCTCATTCCTGTATGCCAGGGCTTAGCACAGCTTTTGTGAGAAAATAGGCATAAATACGGATTCGATTTGGATTAAAGTTTTCCCTGCTGCACTACCTAAAATGATTCTCATACTAACCCTGCTTGAGCAAGACCTTCCTTTCTTTTACGTAATCTCACATGCTAATTGCTGAAAATAGAATATGAACTTACATATCAAATGTCTTCACTTCTTTTAATGAGTAAGATACTAGTTCCAAAGACTACTTTCATACCATTATGCCATTTTAAATTCTTAAATTTGCAGGAATATGATAACCAATACAAAATTAATCTATCTAAAATATATTCGATCTAACAGTACCAGTGTAGTGAACTTCTGGCCTCAGCTACTGTTATATAGGCATAAAAATACTCCATTAAAAAAATCAGATAGTTTTCGGATGAGTTGAATCTTACTTTCTCGTTCTCTTTTTCATTTATTTTTTAACAAAGTGGAAATAAAATTTTCTTTATTATTAGATGAATAAATGTCCATTTTAAAACTTTAAAAAATATAGTGAGTTACACAAAGAATGATATAGAACAGGCACTCTCAATTGACAAGGATTCTTTGCCTAACCAAACTTCAGTCAGGCCCATCTGTGCATTTCCTTGTAAAATCTAGCTTTAGCAAGAATCCTGTGAAGTCAGTTTAACCAGAACCCCTCACCCTCAATGTCTGATCAGGTTCCTCATCCGCCACCATCTCCCAGGTGTTGTCTGATCACCTGGCCTGTCTTCAGCAAAGATCCTGTTAAGTACATTTAGCCAGAATTCCCCCACTCCTGATGTCTCCTCTAAGTTATTTCCCATCCACTGACCACCACCCTGCTCCTTGGCTATAAATCCTGCTTGCCCAAGCAGTATTGGAATTGAGCCCAGTTCTGTCCAGAGGTCTCTTTTCCCCTATTGCAATAGTCCCGAATAAAATTTGTTTTTACCACTTTAACCACTGTACAGCTCTGGTTTTCCTTAGACACAATCCACCTTTAATATTTTCTTCTGTATTTATTCATGGTAATACTCTTCTATTTATTTCCTTCATGGCACTTTTCAACATATATAATTTTCTTGTTAATTTATTTATTCACATGTTCATATTTATTCACATTCATTATATCATCACATTATGCTATTTTACCTTACCAGTGCCACTGAAGTCTATTCTCTTTGTTTCTGGCTCCACTGTCACTCCCGTTTCAGACTTGTCGTTTCTTGCTGGAACATGGCAGTAGCTTTTTAAGAGGTCTGCCTTCACTAGCAGTCTGTTCCTGACCTCCAAATTACACCCCCCACCTTTGCCACTAGAGAACATTCTCTTAAACACATATTTTAATAATCTGCGTCAGGCTTCCCTGGTGGCACAGTGGTTAAGAATCTGCCTGCCAATGCAGGGGACACAGGTTCGAGCCCTTGTCCAGGAAGATCCCACATGCCGTAGAGCAACTAAACTAAGCCCGTGCGGCACAACTACTGAGCCTGTGCTCTAGAGCCCACGAGCCACAACTACTGAAGCCCACCCACATAGAGCCTGTGCTCCGCAACAAGAGAAGCCACCGCAATGAGAAGCCCGCGTACCGCAACGAAGAGTAGCCCCAGCTCACCGCAACTATAGAAAGCCCACGCGCAGCAACGAAGACCCAACACAGCCATAAATAAATAAATAAATTTATTAAAAAAAATAATCTGCATCAGTTATAATGTCTCCTTTTCATTTATTACTTGTTTTATTTGAGCCTTCTATCTTTTTTCTTAGATATTTATCTAAAGGCTTGTCAATTTTGTTAATCTTCAAAAAACCAAATCCTAGTTTCATTGAATTTTTCCCATCATTTTTCTATTCTCTATTATGTTTATTTATTCCCTGATCTTTATTTTTTTTATTTATTTTTTTTTTGCGGTACGCAGGCCTCTCACTGTTGTGGCCTCTTCTGTTTTGGAGCACAGGCTTGGGACGCACAGGCTCAGCAGCCATGGCTCACGGGCCTAGCCGCTCCGCGGCATGTGGGATCTTCCCGGACCGGGGCACGAACCCGTGTCTCCTGCATCGGCAGGCGGGCTCTCAACCACTGCACCACCAGGGAAGCCCCCCTGATCTTTATTATTACCTTCCTTCTACTAACTTTGGATTTTTTTTTTTCTAACTTTGGATTTAATTTTTTTTTCTCCTAGTTCCTTACAGTGTACGGTTAGGATGCTTATTTGAAATTGTTATTTTTCAACGTAGGTGTTTATTACTACAAACTTCCCTCTTAGTACTGCTTTTGCTAGATCCCATAAGTTTTGGTATATTGTTTTCATTTTTGTTTGTCTCAAGATATTTTCTAATTTCCTTTAAAATTTCTTCTTTGACCCACTGGCTGTTCAAGAGTGTGTTATTTAATTTCCACATATTTGTGAATTTTCTAATTTTCCTTCTGCTATTGATTTCTAGTTTCATTCCATTTTCGTTGGAAACATATTTGCTATGATTTCAGTCTTCTCACATTTGTTAAACTTATATTGTGACCTAACATGTAATCTATCTTGGAGAATGTTTCATGTGCACTCATGAACAAAGTATATTCTGGAATGTTCTGTTAGGTCCATTTGGTCTGTCTTGCTGTTCAAGTCCTCTGTTTTCTTACTGATCTCCTGTCTGGATGCTCTAACATTATTGAAAGTGGGAGATTGAAATCCTCTACTATTATTGTGTTACCATCTAAATATTTCTCTCTTCAGTTTTGTCAAATGTTTGCTTCGTATATTTAGGTGCTGATGTTGGTTTCATATATAATTATTATATATCTTCTTGGTGAATTGAGCTTTTTATCTTTATAATGCCCTTCTTTTTCTCTTGTGGCAGCTTTTGACTCAAAGTCTACGGTCTGGTATAAGCATTGCCACCCATGATTTCTTTTGATTACCATTTGCATGGAATATCTTTTTCCATGCTTTCATATTCAGCCTATGTGCGTCCCTAATTCTAAAGCAAGTTTCTTGTAGGCAGCATATAGTGTACCTTGTTTCTTTTTTGTTGTTTTAATCCATTCAGTCACTCTATGTCTTTTAACTGGGGATTTTAATCCAGTTACATTTAAAGTAATTATTGATAGGGAGGGACATTCTGTTAACGGTCAGGTCATTCTGTTAATTTTCTGTCAATCTTGTAGCCATTGATCTGTTTTCCTCTCTTACTGTCTTTGTGTTTCATTGATTTTTTTTTTTGTAGTGACATACTTTGATTTCTTTCTCATTTCTTCTGTGTATGAACTATAGGTATTTGTGGTTACCATGGGGCATACACAGGACATCTTTTTTTTTTTGGTGGGGGGTGGTTTGCAGGCCTCTCGCTGTTGTGGCCTCTCCCGTTGCGGAGCACAGGCTCTGGACACGCAGGCTTAGCGGCCATGGCTCACGGGCCTAGCCGCTCCATGGCATGTGGGATCTTCCCGGACCGGGGCACGAACCTGTGCCCCCTGCATCGGCAGGTGGACTCTCAACCACTGCACCACCAGGGAAGCCCAAGACAGGACATCTTATAGTATTATAGTAACAATGTATTTTTAGCTGGTAACAGCTTAAGTTCAGTCACACACAGAACCTACACTTTCACTTCTCTCCCCCTACTTATGTTATTCAAGTTACAGATTACATCATTTTATATTGTATATCTATTACCATAGTTTTATAGTTACAGGTTTTTTAAATACTTTTGTCTTTTAACTTCTATACCAGAATCAAAATTATATTATAGTTAAACTTATAAATTATGTGCACCATTGTTCCTGAAGGCAACTAGAGTATGCTGGGCTGTGTCCATGCTCTGAGACAGTGAAGACAGAAGCCAGTCCCTCTGGCAGACACCAAAAAGTCAGAATGTTGGATGTACAGCCCAGTCTACTCTTTTGTGCCTCAGGAAGAAGCAAAGTGCTGGGAGATTTCTCCCAGTGACATAGCACTGTTTTCTGGGGGGGAGAATATGGAGGAAGAGTATCACAAATTTTCCTACCAGCTTTGATGTGGCTGGTTTTGAACTCACCTGCAGTGCAGAAGCCTCTTAACTGGTTTCTGGATGTCTCATAAAAAGAAAAGCTTCATGTATTGTTGTCGAAATTGGCTTCTCCATGGGAGGAAGGAAGATCTGAGACTTCCTATCCTGTCATCTTGCTGACATCAGTCCCCAAAGGAACAGATTGCTATGAGGCTATTGTTGATGGCTGGCACTTTTTATAGGGAGTATTAAAGAGAAATGAAGCAGCTAAGGTGTAGGTAGTGGGATTTAGAGTAAAAAAAAGAAGAATCCAAAGAATCTGTAAATTGGCCACTCTAAATGGTCCTACTGATATATGGAGTTGAGTATTTGACTTTAAAACCATCCTTAACTAATTTCTGCATGAACTCTATGTCAAGGCTGGGGTATTTTTGTTGTTGTTATTGTTTTGTTTTCCTCCCAAAGTCAAGAAGTAAATAGTACTGTTGTGAGAATTGGCAGACATTGAAAGTTACTGATTTCAAGGCTTCATGTGAATTTTTTGTTGCTGACAGTTTGGGTTTAGATAGCCAGAAATTGGTTATCTCATGGGAAATACTAGCTCTCTGATTAGATAGTGAAAACATGGAGGATCACCTCCTTTTTATTTGCAAAGATAAACTTGCATTACTTCCAATGTGCTTCACAATCAGAGTTCCCAGAAGGAGATCCTTCTTTAAGCTTCCTGCCAAAAGCAATTAAAGCCTGATATTCTAGAAAAAGAGGGTTAATAATGCCTTGGCAATTAAACTCTCTTTTCTTGTAGGAAAATAAAAAAGGACCAGGAAGATTGCACAGCCAAAAGAATGGAAACGAAACAAATGGGGTACCAGGATATGTGAGGCTATTTGACTAAACAGTGAGAGAATTCTTCTCTAGGAAACCTCTGCTTGGTTCTTTGGAGATCCCATATCTTTTCATCCAAATCCTCAGAAGTGTGCAACATGGCTTGTTAATGCAAGAGTCTGCTAGAACGGACATGCCTCATTAGAGGAGAAAACACAAGGGTAAATTGCAAATGAGGCTCATGTCGGGAGGGAGATGTGCTCTGAGGGGAAAGCAAAATGCTTCAGACTATTAAAGCTAGAGAGGATCTTAGAAATATCTAGTACCACCTCCTTACTCCAAAGATTAGAATATTGAGGCCCAGAAACTATAGGACACGTGAATACGGGGACCAAGTTTTTACATTTTATTTTCATATTCCACACAAGCATAGACAATTAAATTTTCCTTGAGTATAAGTTTGGTGTGTACCTGTCTTCAATGTTTTGTAGTAATATAGCCACCCATATGTATATGAAAGTTATTGAGTTTATAGTAATAACAAAAATATGGACACAACCTAGCTTTCAATATTTCCTTAAGCTCGAGTGACTCATTTAAATTTTCTGAACCTTAACTTCCTGCTCTTCAAAATGAGAATATAATGACATCTATCTCAAAGGACTCGTAAAAATTAAAAGAAAGTATGAGAAAATTACTGTAAACCAATAAATGCAATACAAATGTGGGCAATTATTATTATCACTATAAATACTAACTAGTAGATATATGTGAACACTTAAATTCATGTGGCATTTTATTACTAGAAGTTATTTCTTTTTTTTTTTTTTTTTTGCTGTACACGGGCCTCTCACTGTTGTGGCCTCTCCCGTTGCAGAGCACAGGCTCCGGACGTGCAGGCTCAGCGGCCATGGCTCACGGGCCCAGCCACTCCGCGGCATGTGGGATCTTCCCGGACCAGGGCACGAACCCGTGTCCCCTGCATCGGCAGGCGGACTCTCAACCACTGCGCCACCAGGGAAGCCCTTACTAGAAGTTATTTTAAATACTACTTAGTCCTTTCACCTAATGTTATGTACGAAGTAATTGAGGTTCAGAAATATGAGATGCCTTGCATATAGCCATGCGTTTGGCGAATGAAGGATCGCTAATCAGCTAGTAATTTATTGAGATTTATTTATTCCATGCCAGTCTCTTTCTTTACATGTATTACCTCTTCTGTACCCACAGCAATCCTATAAGATAAGTGAATCGGGATTGTTCTCATTTCACACGCTGTACAGCTCAGGTATGGAGAGGTTGAGGAAAGTTCTCGTGACTCCACAGTTAGTAAGTGGAGGAGCTGAGATTCAAACCTGGCAGGCTGCTCAAGTCTCACTGTCCCGATTTTTTCATCATCCCATAAAGCTCAGAGCCTGCAGACTCTTTTGTACCTACAAGTCAGCTACTGGTTGTTTCTCAGTTGTACAGACTGGTGTTTTCTTGTTTCCTTTAAAAGCAAGCAAACACACTCATGGGTGCTTGTGACCATTGCATCTGGGAGGTTTCTGAGGGCCTTACAATGTGCTGTCACTGTTTTCTCTTTACTGTTAGAT
Source organism: Hyperoodon ampullatus (assembly GCF_949752795.1). Lineage (NCBI taxonomy): Eukaryota > Metazoa > Chordata > Mammalia > Artiodactyla > Ziphiidae > Hyperoodon > Hyperoodon ampullatus. The sequence goes on from NC_136916.1 coordinate 22,722,737, forward strand.
TATTTCAGGTAACAAGTTCTTTTTTTTTTTCCCTGATTTTATAATTTCCTTTGCCTTACATCATAGAACAATGGGACTGTAGTCTTCCAGTTACACACTTGTTGTCTAAGTATCTTCCCAGTTGCTAGGGTTTCTCTCTCATTCTTTCTGTTGAACTGATAGGAATCTACTTCTAATAGAGGAAATACAAAATTGGATGGTTTTGTGTGCTGGAAACCTTCTCTAGCTTGCAAAAGGAGACTCCACAGGAGGCTGCCTCAAACTGGGGCTTTCCTGTAGAATGCCACAGTGTTGTTTGACAAGCACACTGCTTCACAATGCAGGGGCTTGTACATAAGTGCCACTCCTCTTAACCTCTCCTCACCGGAGCTAAACCCTGAGCACAACCTTCTCTTTGGTGTGAAAAGAGGCTCCAGAGACAGCAGTAGCTGCTTTATGGACACTGATGAATATCAGTCACTAACGGGGGATCGAGGGTGGACAGAGGTAGAGTTATCAGAGCAGGAGTGTAGGAACTATATGCCAGCCCTGGCATTCCCTTATCAAACGATCATCCATAATCAAATTGGGAAGGGGAAAGTGCCTTTTTTTTTTTTTTTTTTAAACAAGCACAGAAAGTATTGTTTTGGAGACTGGCAGAATGTAAGCAAGCCAGCTATTCATGCCATACCCAGAAGCTCAGACAGAACAAAATTATGCTTCAGATTAACGTATCGGTCAGTTCAAAGGTTAGACAAACAGCTGTTTCTCAAGAAGGCACACTACAAAGCTTAACTGTTCATTGGAAAGTCTGTAATGGTCTCAGCGGATTCCCAATGGAGTCACTGTTATTTGTTTCTGATTGGGAGATACCCCAAACTGACTCCATGCTACTGATGACCTCTGTTGCTAGGGCATGAGGGTGAAACTCTGGAGCCAGTGCGATTTTACCAGTCTCTGGGAAAAAAAAAAAAAAAAAAGAAAAGGAAAGAAAAGAAGCCACCCACACATCCAACATGTCTTTAGTGACTCAAAAATTAGCCTCAGCCCGGCAGTTTGGAATGGAGGAAGGAATGCTGCAGAGTCAAGAGGTCTATGCTCTCATTTCTGCAAAAAATATAAAATAACTTAAAATAGTAAGCTATTCAAGAATGTGGTTTATAGTAGTCAGGTTTGATTTGATGCAAAGCTATGTAACTGGTAGTTTAAATAAAGGAGAGGAATAAGTTCCATCTTTATTCAATATTTCCCAACCTTCCCCTGGTGATTTTTATATACTTGAGTTGAATAACTCTTCATAAGAAGCTGCTAATTATAAAATGAAAAACAAAATAAAGCTCTAAGAGAAAGACACAGAGAAGAGAGGGAGCATTTAAATTGGAGTTGTCAATGGGGATATAGTATATATTTGAATGGGGTTATATTTAAAAAGTATTAAAATTTTCAGAAAGTTAAAGAGGTAACTTCTTGAAGAAGTCCTGAGAGATTTTTAGGGATTCCCTGATGATTTCAAATGTCTTCTAAGGACATGATCCAACTTTTTTTTTTACTCAGATATTCATTATTTACTCACTGTAAGACACTCACCAGTAGTTATTAAGTTTTATTGTTATGCTTCTTTACCACAGACATTATAAGGTCTTTTTGGATTTTGTTATGTATATTCACTCTCTCTCCCTTTCTATAGGTAGATAGGTAGGTAGGTAGATAGATAGATATCAATAGAGAGAGGAATATATATATATATATATATATATATATATATATATATATATATATATATATAATTATTCTGTCTTCTAGCATGATGCATTAAAAATACTGTATGTGCTTAATAAATATTTGTTTAAATCAGTTCAATTAATAAGTCTTGTATGTAGAGGGGGAGTGCCCTATTTTGAAATTTTGTGATGCAGTTACACACGTGACTGAATTTCATGAGCTGTATGCTGTCTATGGCCGACCAGTGTCAAAAGAGAGATGAGTGTCTCGCGGGTAGAAGGACTGAGCTCAAGCTTCCAGAAAGGTCATCAGGGATACCACTCAAGGATAAAATAGCAAAACATGAATCAGGGGCCGAATTAAGCTGACAGGAGTAATGAGCTCTTCACTTTTGATTCCAAACCTCTCAAGCACAATGGCATATGCCCTATTCATCTTTATATCTGTAGTGCATAGAAAAGAAAAATCTATCACATTGGTATCTTAATTAAATTAGAAGAAGGATACAGTATAATTTGGTGGTGTCTTTCAAAAGAGGAGGTATATTATGGTTGTAGAAGAACAAAGTGCAAGATCTCTCCTGAATCCATTCATTCATTCACAGGTATTTATGGAATACCTAATATGTGCTAGACCCTTGTCTAGGCACTGTGGATATGAACATGAACAACACTGACAGATCCCTGCTATCATAGAGCTTGATTTGATCAGAAGATCACACAGTGTATACAAAGTTGAATAAAATAGGAAAAGGTGAAGTCTCTATGGTGATGGTTTTGAAGCATAGTGGATCATTTGAGAAAAGTCAACTTTAAGAAAAGACAAGGAGGTGCTATGAGAATACAGCAGAAGACAGTTAAGAAAAGTGGGATTTGACACCAATGGTGAAATAAATACTAGTTTCAACAGGCTTAATCAATTAGTCTAGTATTACATCAACCAACTGATATGGATGGACTGAAATGAATTAGACCAATAATTCTCAATCTTCTAAGAGGCTGTAAAACATGCAGATTCCAGGACCCATCCCAGAAATACTGATTCAGTAGTTTTGGATGGAACGTAGGAGTTATGAGAGAATGAACACTCCAGGTGATCTTGACACAGTCAGTTCCCAGACCTTACTTTGAGGAACGATGAATTCGATTGAAAATTGATAAGTAGCTAATTAGGAGGATAACTTCATGTAATTGGTATGATACTAGAAATAAGGGCAATTGGGTTGATACATTTTAGTGCCAGAAATGGGCTGAATTTAGCACTTCTTGGCCTGAATGGATGCACATTTTTCTGCCTAATATGGTTTCTTCTGTATTCTAACTAATATCAAAAGAGGTTTAAAAGTTCTGTATAAGACAAGGTTTTAAAACTTCATATTTGTAGAAACCAGAGGAAAAATACATTCAGATGAATTAATTCATGGTACTGCTTACTGAGTGCTATTTTAGGAGGAGAAATATAAAGGAGAAGGAACTACAGTTATCAAGATCTTTCCCTCTATTTTATATACTTTATATTTTCTCTAGATTAAAGAGAAGGGTTTGACTTTATATTTTAATTTCTATTTACTACAGAAGTTTATAATTTTATAATACATTTAACCTTAAGAATATGATTTAAGTTTTCTAAAACTTAGAAAGTCCCTGCCTAGAAAAAAACTGCATAAATAGAGATGTATTTCAGTTGTAGCACATATGTCATCTATTTCCTAACCTCTAAAAATGACTGGATATTTTGAAAAAGAGAAGCTTCTTTTCACTTTAGTATTAACCTAATTTTTTCAAAAATAAAACAGTATTCAGCATAAGCTATTGGCATGATTCATTTTCAATATTTTTGAATTTGTGACATCTCCCAATTGGTTTCTGTCTTAGATCATGAAAGAGAAATATACTGTTATTTTAAACTCAAGCAATTGAGAAAGATATTATCAAATTACAGGTCCTATGGCCTCTAAATAGGTAGCGATCTGGCTACAAACTCTGACTTTTCAGGGATCCTGAAGATATTAGTGATCAGTCAGAGGAGGAACAGGATGAAACAATTTGATGCCCTCAGTAGGGAGTCAAAGGGTCCTTGACTGACTTTCATTGAACATGTTGATAAGTTTCAGAAATTTTGGTCGTCTTCCAAACTGCGTCCCTATTTCTTTCATGAATCTAAATGAACATAAAGACATGGTGTTCTTATCTCCCTAGGGATTTGGCTGAATTCTTGAGAAGTAAAATCATAATTCAGCATTTGAAAGCACATGAATGAAAAGGGCAATGAAAAATTTTTTTAAAGTTGTGTGTCATCATCCTGTTGCCTTTTTTGATCTTCTTTGGCTTTCCAATTCTGAAGAATATGATGACTTCTTTCCAGTCGGGTAGACCAAAAGATTTGGAGGTTTTCGACCTAGTAACCATAAAGATTTCAAACATCATTTATTGAACCACTTAGAGTGAGGCATGTGTGTGTGGCATTGATAGTTAATCAGTCTGGTAGTAATTTCTGTATTTTAATACTCAGGCAAATATCTAGTGGAAGATGGCTTTCAGTGTGACACAAAAGTCAGAAAGTAAGCAGTTATCTATCACAATTGTTTAACAGCTTTTCAGATGCTGTAAAAGGTTTGAAGGCCAGTGCATGCTGTTATATACCCTGACCCTTCTTTAACAGTTTATTGCTATAGATTCCATGGAAAAACTTGCAATATGATTAAACTATTCTACATCGTAAGTTTAAAGGAAATATTTTCAAAAACATCTTTAACATATATACTGTAGTTGATTCCATAATTTATTTAATAACTTCTAAAATTACTTATTTAGACATGTGATTTATGAAGTAAATCTGATTTAAAAAATTTTTTGAACTATTGATGATTAGGAGTACATCCCCTGATTGTATTATAATCCTCAAAACTTCCAGGCTTGTACTTTAAGAGACCCTTAATGAGTATATTTCCAATTGAAGAAAATTATAATTTCTTCAGAATAAGAATACAGGTTTTTGACTTGAGAGCACCATGATTAATACAGCCATCTTGTCATCACATATTCTTCCCACACCGGGAGACGTAATCTCAGCCTAAATCAGGAATAGTTGATCCACATGTTTCACTCCAGGAGTAGAATGAAGATTCCTTCTTTAGTGGCAGGAGAAAAAAAGGTGCATTGTGGGCAAAGCTTTTATGGTTGACAATAAGTGACTTTCTTCTTGTTACCAGTTCACGGTTTCTCAGCCCTTTCTGCTCACATTTGCCACAGAAAGGGTACCAGTTCTCATTTTGGAAGGAACAAAACAGAACAAAAGAGCCCCCACGGTTCCGAGGGTGACTCTCAGTGTGGAGAATAACACAAGCAGCTTGTCCTGCTGATTGTTGCCACACAGTCTCATGGCAAAGGTTTGAAGAGAAAGAGAACTCCAAATCCCACCTTCTTTCCAAATCCTGGGGATTGACGCTGTTGTTATTTGCTCTTCATGTCAAGCCAGCCCAAAGGAGCGGACAGGGCCAGTCAGTGGGATAAAATCAGCAACTGGGGACAACAGCCCTACTTCCCCCATTCTCACAGGCTTCAGTGATGACACTGGAAGCTTGATTTAGAAACACTGGAGGCCCCCTCCTTCCTATGCATAAAAAATGATAACGATATTGAGACTGAAGTAACTCAGACATCGAAGGCAGCCTTGAGTGATTTGCACAAGTCCACAAGTGCAAGTTAGGATCCCAACTATGAATTAGAGTAAATTCAGAAAAATATTCCTTTTGACTTCAAATCTGAGCATGAAATCCTGAACTGTCAGAAGGGAATTAGCAATGTATTTGGTAATTAAATAATTTTTTAACTCTTGACATGGCATAGGAAAGAAGGGTTAATTTATCTTAATGTGGTTCTTATTTTATTTTTTAAATAACTAGATAACTCAGTGGAGCGATTAACATTCTAAAACAACAAATGATCATATTACTGCAAGGTCCTGACTTACTGTAAAGTCTCCAAGGTAAAAAGGCTTTGAGCCGATACTGAAACTCCATCCTCTTGTACTGAAGTATGGCTCCTCATAAAGTAACATGTCTGGTGCCCTGCTGTTTGGAAGTGACCCCAAGGCAGCAGTGGAAGATGAAGTTTCAGCAGGAGAGACTAAGAATCTCAGAGGATTTGCTCTGTGATACAGAGACTCCTGCCTGTGAGTGACAATTTCCCAAGAAGCCTTCACTGATAATATTAAACGATTGTGACTGTTCAGGTCTTTTGCCCTGAGATGGTGATGGTGGTCTCTGCATTTAAATAGTATGTTGACTCTGGATGGCAATGCTGGAAAATTTTAGAAGCAGGGAAACATCATATGGAGTCTTGAAAGACATAACTCAGACATGCAAAATACATTTTCTCAGACATTCCTCTCTCTCTCTCTCTCTCACACACACACACACACACACACACTTTATTTCTTTCCACCTGGGGAGGAATCATTGCATGAAATAAAACTGAATCTTCAGCATTTTCTTCCCCAAATAGGTTTTTCTTAGATATCATGTAAGATATATATCATCTCATACAGTATACAAGAGAAATATTATGGAATGTTGACTTTTCTAGCCATTTAAGTTTGCTATTTCTCTGAATAAATTGTTATAATAGAAATATTCCAAAGCCAGTGGTATCTCAAAGTTGCAAATTAGCATCTAGAGACTTGCTGCTCCAGGCGATGTTAAGCTTTAACATTGTGAACATTAAGTCTTGGTGCACCAGTGCATTTATAATGGAAATACTGGCTTGCAATTGTGAAAATCTTAAATTAGGAATCAGGCCCACATTAGAGATGCTGGCCTCCACTTTCCCGAAGAGTCAATGAGGAGGGTGGAGGGAGAAAAGTGCTTTTGTGCAGCAAAACCTGCCATATGGGCTCTTGTCTAAGCGAACCCTCCACTGTTACATAGGATGAGAACTTGGCCTTGGAGCTGAATGAGCTGCTGAAACCTGATCAGCTAAAGGCCAATCTGCAGGAAGCTGTCATCACCTCACTAAGTTTGCAAAACTTAAAAGGGAACCACTTTCACTTCAGGGTTTTTATAGACTTTGGGCTGTTTCTTGTACTGAAGCATTACAGCAAGTCTCATCTTTTGATGGATTTGTATTGTTTGTGGTCTCTTGTTTGTTTTGTTTTGCCTTGCCCCATCCTTGATTTCTCTATAAACCTCTATGTTGTATCTTCTGGGTGCCCAAAGACTGGAAAGTTTCATCAGTGAATATAAGATCTTTTGCATGTACTTTCATTCTGGCTGTCTTTCCCTTTTTCACTAATCCTCTTCACTCCTGATGCTATTTTATAATACTAAAGCCACACCCTTATTTTTGCCAGGGATTCACAGAAGCACTTTGTTTTGAAGTGAGCATTGATGATGCGCTTGTGAATCACTTTGTAAATGTGTACATGCATTTAACAGAGAGAAATAATACCTTCCTTATAGGTTCAGTTGGGTCAGTATTTCCCAGAGGTGCCACCTCAGAGGACAACAAACCCCTATTTCATAAGGATCACACCTTCTGAAAGCATTTCTTCTTTCAGGTGGATTTATTTTGAGAGGGACAATAATCAGGGTTGTCTGCACTGACATAAGTTGCTGAAAAAGGCATTCAATGAAACATCGATCGCATGTGATCCTTTTACAGGCAAATTTTAAAACCGTTTTCACTTAATATAATATGTTTTCTTATTTTGCCATGTAAAGTTTAACTGTGGGGGACATATATACCAAACCCTTAAAAAGATATCACATTCGGTATTGGAACTTCTGAATACACAGAAAGGAAAAGTTGTCAGGCAGTTTAAAAAGAGTCAGCACTTATTTTGGCTGTTTTAAAATGGTTAGTACACATGAGACCACTGTGGAATAGGAGAATGGGTCCTTGACTTAGAGTTCTTTCATGATTGGTGTGAGATTTAAATAAAACCATAGTTGTGGACTGCCTAATTTAAGACCTGGAGTATTAAATGTTTAATAAATGCTAACTGAGTGTGAACTTGAATGGTATGAGGCCCCAGATGCAAGGAACATATAATTGAGATTATTACCATAAAGTAAATTTAAAACCCTAGACATAGAACAAACATGAAAAGTATAATCGACTCAGTTTAATAATTAATTGTCATGAATATTTCTTGTGAAGGCAATATTTTCCCAGCTCACACAGAAAGCAGAGGTGCCACAGTGATATGGATCTTTAAATGTGGGTCTTGAAAAGCAAGAAGGCGGAGGAGGAGAGGGAAAGGAAGGAAAAGAAAAGAAAGAGGAGGAGAGAAGAATGATTAACTAGGTATTATGCTAAGCACTTGAAATGAGAAGCACTACAGCATAGTAGTTAGAAAAAAATTGGGGAGTGAGGCTGCCTGGGTTCAAGCCCTGCACTAATCTGTAATAGTTATGTGACCTCAGGCAGGTGATTTGATGCCTCAAGCCATACCTTTCCTCCTCTTTGAAACAGGGATGATAATAACACTTACCTTTTAGGGTTCTTGTGAGGATTAAATGAAGTAACTCTGATGCAATTAAACAGGACTGTCTCTTGGTAACAAAGACTAGCTACTAAAAATTAATTAATAAAAAAGTAATTACTATAAATATAAGAATAAAATATTGAAGAAAAATATAGAGGGAAACATCTTAGTTTGGCAACTGATCACTGAAAAAGAAGTCTACAAAGTAAAATAGTATCAAAATTAATATTGAAAAAATATTTTTACTTGAGTTCCATCCCACTGGGCATTTATCAGATGTTTCTATTGTATAGCAAAATACCTGTAATAGGTATTTCATAAATGTTTGTTGAGTAGATAAATCTTCAATACATATATTTTAAAGTGATATTTTCCAAGTATTACAAATTTATAAAAAAACTTTCTCCATAGAAACATCTAATTTGTTAGCATTTCCCCTCAAACTTAAAGAGGTTATTAGGCCTTTAGATAAGTTTCAGAATTGAACTTACTAAAAATGTTTGAGAGAAAGCTATTTTGAATCCATAAATTAATTCGAGTGGGGGAAAATCAACATATTGTACCTCTGGGGAGAAGGAAATTGCATGGCGCTTTGCAAAAGAAAGACCTTGGGTGGAAGAGATGAATAAATAGAAATGAAAAATCAAAGATGGGAAGAGAGAAAGAGGAGAAGGAGGAAAGAAGAGGGAGTCATATTAAAAGAGGAGGATAAATGACAAAAATATGTTGAAATGTAACAAAAATTATCTAGGAGTTGAAGAACAGACAATAGTGAGAAGATCTACACTATTTTAAAAAGTAAACTCTATTGAGCTGAACTACAAACAGAAAATTAACACATTTAGAGAGGATGAGGTGTTTCTTCTAGTTAACATAGAATTGATTTGGTGTGAATTAGAATCGTGTTTGCTAGGGGTGTTCCCAAATTGAGAGATGAAGAAACTTGAACTAGGTCTAGAGAAGTAAACATAATGCAAATGATTTCATTTAGCAAAATATGGTTTCTAAATAAGAAAATATAGAAATTAACTGTAAGGGATAATACACTTATAATTTTTTTTTTTTTTTCGGTACACGGGCCTCTCAATGCTGTGGCCTCTCCCGCTGCGGAGCACAGGCTCCGGACGCGCAGGCTCAGCGGCCATGGCTCACGGGCCCAGCCGCTCCGCGGCATGCGGGATCCTCCCGGACCGGGGCACGAACCCGTGTCCCCTGCATCAGCAGGCGGACTCTCAACCACTGCGCCACCAGGGAAGCCCTATAATATTTTTATATATGGCAAAGACTCTTCAAAAACACATTTACAAAGAACTCATTCCATGCCCCAATCTGTATGAGCCATTTGGGGGACACATACAGGACATATATGGTCTTTGCCTCCTAAGAAGCTCACAACCTCCCGCAGAAGAGGACTTACATACATCAAAAACCTTGAGAGCAATTCACAAAAGTTATTCACTGGGGCCAGCCGAGAAGGGGGTGCTAAATCCAGTGATCGGAGAAGACAGGGACTGAATGTTAAGATTTGGATTAGAGAAGAGGTAGGAGGATGCCCTGGGAAGGGAGACCCTGTACAATTTTTTGACAGGCTATTTTTTGGAATAAAAGAAATGTTATCGGGAACACAGAATAGGAAATCATAAATCTGGGTTAATATCACAGAGAAAGCATAGACTAGATCTCAAAGACAGAATTTGCAAGGATGGAGATACAGGAGTTGAGGATGACTGAAGTTTTTCATCTAGGAAATGTGAACTAGGATACAGGGTGACACACTGAAATCACTGGAAAAATTTTTTAAAAGATTGGCAGTTATGGTGGGTGACGAATCCCCAGAGCACTTTTCCCCAAGGAACACCCTCCTCCCTCCCTGTCTATCTCTCTCTCCCCTCTCATTCTCTCTCTTTCTCTTCTCACTTTCTTTCTGCCATAAGAGGCTGGCAGAGGGACTTTAATAAAAAGTCAAGTTGCATTTATTTTTGCCCTCTGTACCCCCTTTGCTTCACTCTCCTCTGTGGCTCCAAAGTGCCCCCCCCCCCCACTTACGCCCCGTCTCCACCAGGGAAGGGGCTTCCTAGAGTGTGGAAACTTTTGTTCTTTCACAGCTCCCTCCCAGAGGTACAGGTCCCTTCCCTATTCTTTTGGCTCTGTTTTTTCTTTTTTCTTTTGCCCTACCCAGGTACGTGGGGATTTTCTTGCCTTTTGGGAAGTCTGAGGTCTTCTGCCAGTGTTCAGTAGGTGTTCTGAAGGAGTTGTTCCACCTGTAGCTGTATTTTTTTTCTTACTTTGTTATTAATTTAATAAGTAGAAAGGTATTGATCTCTACAGCTTTTTAAAAATTAAATACTGTAAAGTATATATATGTTGTGTGTATATATATGTATATGTATTTTTTTAAAATTCTAACAGTCACAAAAATTATAATCATCCTCATCAGTTCACTCAGTCAAGTTGCATTTTTAAGTAATCTTTGCTAGAGGTCTGAGTTTTCTCTGCAGATCTTCGCTATGTTTGTCCAGGAACCACTGGGAAGTTGAGATGTGTCTCCAGTCTCTGAACACTGAGCTGCTCAGCAGTGCTCCCTAAGGTCCAATATGAGGCAGGAATATTCCCAGAAAAAAATTCCTTTGGATTGTAAACACAATCTCACACGCCGATCTGTAAATAAAATAAAGATCAATTGCAGAAAAATGGGGGAAAAAAAGAAAGAAAAATTCTCAGATGAAGAGGTGAATAAGAGAACAGGTAATATTTTAGGTGGTATTTTCAGAAATATTTGAACAAAAATGTAAGACGTTTATTGAGCATATGTGCCTGAATTATTTTTTTGATCACCTGCACAACTGTCAAATTTACTTTTTCATTCAATGAGTCTAAAAGGCATTCTTTCTAGCTCTCACTTCTGTTCATGCTCACTTTTTCTCTCTTGCCCTGAGCAAAAGAATGCGTTTACTTGTCAAAACTGGGTTTCTTAAGGCATGTGATGATCCATGCTTTACTTAAGTGGCCAACAGGAACTTTCTGGTTGGACCTTCAATCTTGCTGCATCACAGGACCCATTTAACATTGGAATAGCATCACTGTGCTGTAGTCTGATTATAAAAAGCTAGTTAGATAAAGATATAGATATATAACCAGCTTTGTAGATATATACGCACAAGACAAAGGGCTATTAGGCACAAATCAACAATCTTTTTTTTTTCTTCTATTTTTCTTTGTTATTAGTAGGATCAAGTGTTCAAATTGACCAGGAGAGCATGATCCTGGCAAAGGAGGGGCAGAGAATGTCTCCAGAGGCTCAAAGAACAACATCTCCAAAGTCTAACTTCTTCCAGTGACTGAAATAAAGTAAATTACATTTGAGGCTTCGTACTTACATATAAGGAGCACTCGCTAAAGAGAAGAAAAATCTTGCAGGGTTAAATAATGAAAATCTGACTAGATCAAGGCAGGTAGCTACTCACATTGTAAAAATACAATGTCAGTTGTCTCTGTAATATTTGTATGACTGGGAAAGATTGCCAACATATCCATTCATTCATTTATTCCACTAACATTTATGGGGCATCGACTTTGTTCCACGCACCATGCAAAGTGTCAACTAAGGAATATTACCCTCATGGGGTTGGTATTCTAGTGAAGAGACACACAATTTAAGACAAAAATAAATAACACATATAGTAGTTACATGGTAAAGGCTACAGACAAAAAATAAATCAGAGAAGAAGAAGAAGAAGAGGCACACTGGGAAGAGGGTGGTTATCATTGTAAAAAAAAGGTGTCAAGAAAGGCCTCCCATAGGAGGCAACATGAACAAAGAGCTGAAGGAGGTGACCTCATTTTTATGAGCCATACTCAAATAATACATTATACTGTTTCACTGGGGCACCCAAACCGTGAGTCCCATAATGGATTCAACCCCAGGCTAACGCTTGTACAAAATTCATTGGCTTATTAGGTGATCCATTAGCACCCTCCAGTCTCATTATGGGTTGCATTAATGGGCAACTTATCTCATCTTTGTGGCTCAGTTTCCTTAAATGCAAAATGGGGATGAAAATAGGACCCACCTCATTGGATTTTGTAAGGATAGCTGCTTTGTTACGTGCAAAGTGCTTAGAACAGTGTCTGGTATGTAATGAGGGCGATATAGGTATTAGCTCTTTTTGTTATTATTGCTGTTGTTGGAATAAAACATGAGCAGGTTAAAACATCTCATAGCATATACTTTATGTTGGAGGCGTGATTATTATTAAACTTTTTGGAAATGTAAGTGAGAAATAGTTAATTTGTTATAAAATTGCAAACATTTGACCCTTTTCCTTTATATATATTTAATGTCTGACTTTGGGTTTATAAAATGAATGGAGTATATGTAATAAGAACTGTGGGAAATGGGATGGAGTCTTAAACATCAGTAGCATGTTATGAACCAAGTACTGCTTGGGGCAAAGATTTTATTGCTTATTCCCTATTTAATCTTCTTGGGCGGTCCCATTATTATTTTTTTATTTAGCATAAACTTAATAACTTTTTAATCATCATAGAACAACATTGCATTCTGTAAATGACCTATGAATTTGGAGAAGAAAGGAAGCATTGAACTAGTATACACTGACATAAAGGGAATATGTTGAAGGAAACCAGATTCCATCATCTAGTTACCTAGTGTATTTACAAAACTGGAATGGGATGAAAATTCTACTGTTACTCTCGATACTCTGTGAAAACCGAGATAGCTCTAACAGAATTATTGCCTTGTCTGATGGGCTGTACGTCCACGAGAATAGGATCCCAAAGTTAAAAGGGTACCACTATAGTTTCTGAAAGATGAAAGTCCAGATTGCCCGGCCAGCAAAACTGTTATCTTCAACATTACCGTTTTCTCCTAGAGCCAATGCCAAGTGTTAAGAACTCACTCTCTTAAGAATTCACTCTCTCTCCCCACCCCCCCATACTCTCGCTCTCTTTCTCTCTCTCTTTTTAAAAGATTCAATAAAGTTGAGGTGTTTAAAACCAGAAGAAGTTGATACCCTCAACTATTTGAAGAACAGAAATAGTTGCTCCCTAAACAAACAAACAAAGAAAGGTTTTTAAGTAGAATATACGTTCAACAACCAGAGCCAGAAGAGGAACAGTGTATGTTTTTACTTCTTTTTCAGTGTTCTTTCTGTTACACACCAAGTCCATTTGTACCAACAGTAGCACTTTCTTTTTTCCCCATATAATCAAACATTTAACCTCACAGGGTTATTAATCACTCTTTGCACTTAGATGCCTGAGTTTGAAAAGGCATTGCTTAGAATTCTATAAACAGTCATTAATCCTTCAAAAAAAAAAAGATGAAAAGAAAAAATGAAAAAAATCAGGAGGTTATATGCTTTTGTAGTCATTTGATTCAGATTATTGAGTTTATGGAATTATCCATAAGCTTGCTGGTTTTCATAGGATCCATGCTCATTCATGCTTTTCTAGATGTGAAAACTAGTCATGGTGTTGATGCAGTGCAAATGTTGAAAGGTCGTAGCCACTTTGCCTAACTTTAGTTCGCCATCCTTCCATCTTTCACTTTTTTTTTTTTTTTTTTTTTGCGGTACACGGGCCTCTCACTGTTGTGGCCTCTCCCGTTGAGGAGCACAGGCTCAGCGGCCATGGCTCACAGGCCTAGCCGCTCCACGGCATGTGGGATCCTCCCGGACCGGGGCATGAACCCGTGTCCCCTTCATTGGCAGGCGGACTCTCAACCACTGTGCCACCAGGGAAGCCTTGTCTTTCACTTTTTCACTCTTTGCTTGAAGGTCATTTTTTTTCCGTGAAGCTTCTCTGACACTGAGAGGTAGTTCCTCCTCTAGGTGCCCCTTTGCCCTCTGTGAGTTGTATGCACCAGCACCCTCACACCCACACATGCACATGCACACGCATGCTCACACACACACACACGCACACACACACAGTATCATTTGCTTACGTAATTATATTTTTCCAAAATGAGACTGTAAGATCTAACAAAATAACTTGTTTTACTCATCATTGCTTTTCCAATCCCTAGCGTGATGCTCCTAGTAAACAATATCTATTTGTTATCAAGTAATGAACGCAACACAGCTGTGAAGTTCCAAGTAAAATCCAGCTGCTGTCATGAACTAATTGCGTGACCTTAGGCAAATTAGTTAAATTTTCTAGTCAGTGTCCTCCTTTGCTAATAATAATAATGCTAACATTTTGGGAGCAACGTTTATGTAGCAAGTGTTGTTATGAGCAGTATATTAGCTCATTAAATCCTATAAAAATCCTGTGAAGTAGATACTCTTATTATCTCTAAGGCATAGTGGAAAGAATTAAAGCCCAGAGGGATTAAATAACCTGGGTATTAGCAAAGCAAGTAAGTGACAGAATTGGGAATTTGAGTCCAGGCATCCAGGCTCTTAATCATTATTCTATATGCCTCCCTACACCCTTAAGTGATATTTCAGTTTTGTTTCAAAATTAACGTTGCAGGATAGTATTTTTTTTTTAAGACTTTTTCATTGATTGATTCTGGGCATGAAACCTAGCTCAAACTTTTCCTTCTTTTATAGCTATTAGTTCTTAAGTTGGCTGATATTTAACATTCTTATTTATAAAAGAGTCATTATAATATTTACCTTGCATTTATCTAACAATATAATAAGCTAGTGTCCATAATGTACCAGCATTTAATAAAGGAAATTATTTTAGTATTGGAGTAATAAAAATAATAGATATGCTTATGCAATTTGATTTAAATAAAATAATGAATAATACCAAAATATGTTTTCTAAAGTAGCCTATAATTGGGAGGATAAGGGATGCTAATTTTTAGCCAGAATTGTTCAAATTAAAGATTTACTAGGAAGGTAGATCTTAAAAGTTCTCACCTCAAGAAAAAAATTATAATCATGTGAGGTGGTGGATGTTAACTAAACTTATTATGGTAATATTCTCTGTCTCTGTCTCTCTGTATAAATATATGATCATTATGTAGTAAACCTCAACCCAAAATAATGTTATATATCAATTATATATTAATTAAACTGGAAAAAATCAACAGTGAATGAATTATTTGGAAAATTATAAGTTTTCCAGTTGCTTTGGGTCAACACTTCATCCCAAGTCAATAGCTTAGTCTGAGTTAAAACCTAGACACTGCTAGCAGCAACAGAAAGAAAACAAACCCAGTTTTACTTAATTAGGCAGGTAACGAACCCCTAGTTTACAGATGAGGCAACGGGGTCCATGTGCCCATGGTCAAACTGATCTAAGAGGCAGAGCCAGGATTTGAAGATGGATCTGACTCAAAGGCTCTGGGCTCTTAATTGCTGCATTACTTGCTATTTGAAAAGCATGGTTTTAGATAGTATATACATTTCTCTACCAGGCTCACATGGCTTGACCTAACTTCTGTTCATGGAACTCAATTCCAAGGAAGCTCGTTAATTCACTCAACCCATTATTTATGATGTGCGCAATTGAGAGGGATATGCTCTGTGGATATCACAACCTCTGGAATTAATTTTAAGCATATCAAGGAAAACCACTTTATTTCACTTACTTCCCATGAATAGAGATTTGCTACTAAACATTTAGTTTTATATAATTACAGTTTAACCCCTCATTTTGGGTTTTTTTTTGTGGTTTTATTTTTCTTTTTCAAAATTAGCAGACCTGAATAAATTGGGTTTTCAGATGAACTAGACTAAGTAGGTCACAAGGTAGAATCTTCTCAGAGAGAGAGAGAAGAAAAATGTGTTAAACGGGCATTCAGCCAGTCTTGAGGAATGAACACAGCATTTTCAGAGCCTTCAGAATATTAAGAACAGGTCATAAGTAAAAGAAAATAGGAAATAAGGACCAGAGGTTGGGAAGCCTGGAGTCAGTTCAGACTGTCTGAATCACTTATGTCGTGGTGGTGATTTGAGCTGACAAAATGTTATTGGAGGGATCACTCTCCTCAACACTATTTGCTTTGGGAAGTCAGGCAGAGATTTATTATGGCTGAAAGCCTTTACAGCTGTCGGATGTAAGTTCTGGGTTAAGAGAGTTGAAAATATCAGCTGAAATTAATAGCATGAGTTGTGACTGAATATCTGCAACAGTTGCGATGGGAAAACAAACAAAAAAAAGTCAGAGACTACAGTTTTATTCTTCATCTATGATTATATTTGGTTGCCAAAAAAAGTCACGATACATCAGGCAAGGAAGAGGGCAACTCAGTATCCACCGAATATAATCCAGAAATCTGAAATGCGGATTTACAGCACTGACAGTTAATGAGATGGCATTTTGATGTAAGTGAAGATGTTAGATTTGATATCTAGAGTGATGCAAGAAAGGCAACACTGGAAGTGATGTCTTTCTACAGAATGTTCATCTTGTATAGTAACAGTCACTTCATGAGTGTCTGTTCATGAGTGTCTGGAAAGATACCAAGAAAAATATATTTGGAAGATTAAGATAGATCCATGATAGGTAGATAGATTAAATAGATAGGTATGTTAAATGACTAATCATTTTTTGTTTGTATCTTTACATAGGTAATTGCTGTAATTATATTTGAATAAATATAATTATATCTATCTGTCTTAGAAAATGTAAGCTCAATCAAACACTGAGGTTTTGCTTTCATTCCTAGGTCCATAGTTACAGTAACAGAACTGCACACATCTTAAAGAGGTAAAGAGACTTCTGGGATGCAGAACTACTCATAGCTAATGCTCATTATGCAACTCTAAGTATGGGAATATATTATACAGTGGTTTCTGAACTTATGTGGCTAGGAATCCCTTTCTTGGGAAGAATCTCATAGGTTAGTTTTCTTCCGAACACACCATAAGAAATGCTGTTACTGAGTGGAATGTATACATTGAGAAGTTCTTCCATTACTTGTCCTGGGTAACTATACCTACCAGGTACATAACTCAGAATATAGATACACAAGCATAGTAAGGATTCAAAATATTATTGAATTAATCATACATGTAATTAATAAGTCACATCTGTGTTCCTGTCATCATAAGGGATATACAACCTATTCTCAGTTTAAAAATTATTTGTTCAATTTTAAACAAATAGCCTACATGCCCTGTAGGCTGACACAGTGATGCCAGTGACTCAGACCCCTATATTGTTACTGTAGCCTGGTGTGTTATCTGACCAGTTACCACTAAACTGTATTTAAAAAGTTGTGTAAGAGAGTAATGGATATTTTGACTGAGTAGACATATGATTTCATCAACTTAGTTATGTTTTTATCAAAACACGATTTTCATAGGATCATGAAATATTTCTCTCTCTATTATGCCTTTATCTCCTGTTTTCCTTGATTACTCTTGTCATTTTATCAGTTTCACAATTTTAATTCAATTCAGAAATAGGTTAATAAAGTAATGACATAAAGTATGGGTGATAATGTCACTGAAAGAAGCAGAATCATTAACATGAGTGATTATTAGTAAACAATAATTTTTAAACAAAAAATGAGTCACATCATATTACCCCTACGTCCCTTGCTTCAAAACCCGTACAGCTTCTGAGTGACCTCAGGATGAAGCTACACATTGTCTTTTTTATCTTTCTCTTTCTGATTTCATCTCACCACCTCCCTCACTCTTTCAGCCAATTCTTCCTTCTCTTAATTACTCAACCATTCCATGCCATATGCCCATGTTGTTACCATGACCAAAATGCCTTCATTCACCCAGACAAAGGCTTCCCCTACTTCACCACTAACCCTCACACTCTTAGATGACACCAAGGATAAATGAAGAGACAGGTCACTTGACTGAAAGATAAAAGCAGAGTGAGACTGCACCTCTGGCTCAGTGGGGGTGGCAGAGCATCAAGTTCTTGAGTCTAAGGAATGCTGCTGGCATACATGGCCCCTCTGTTATATTCCAGCAACTTTACGTAGCATAGTGTATAGGCTGAATCATCCCTTCCCCAAATTCATATATGAAGTCTTAAGGTCTTGTACCTTAAGCCATTCAGTCTGTGGTAACTTATTATGGCAGCTCTAGCAAACCACTATACGAAGCATGTTCTTATTTAGTAGGATGCTATAATTTAAGTTTTTCTGCCCCCACCTAAGGAAAGCAAAGCAAAGCTCTCTATGCCGTGTTCCAGTCTTGAGTGTTTCCTCAGCTCTCCTCTGTTCTAAAGTGACGGTAATAGATATTTCCAAGAAGGATATTCTGTTCACTCCTGAGACATTATAATTGGTTCTGAAGATAGGTACTTCCCAAACCAAGGGCTGCTACCTTAAAGTGTTCCATATGAGAATGTAAGGCATAAAGCTTCAACTACTTCAAAAGTTATATAGAATTATTGAGAGACAACTGCGATTCAGTAGAATTTAGAATTATCGTTGGGTATCTACTTGGTGCAAAGCATTGAGTAGGCACAGTGTAGAATATAAAGGTAAATATGATGTCTGTACAGAGTTCACTATCCCAAGTAAGAGAAGAAATGTCCAACAGTGCTATCTCAGACAGTTTGGGGATTATTTCCTTCAAGGAGGGTGACCTCTATCGGACTGAAATGGATCTTACTTTCCCATGTTGGCCCCAGAAATGATGCTGTTTTCTAAGTTCTTAAACATGAGATTGAATAGAAGACTTCTCTTTTTTAATCTCAGATAATGTAAACCACGTCATTTCAAATATGGGAATGAGTATTAGATATTTATAGAATGCTGCATTTGAAAATCAAGATACTTCAGGAAGTAGCTGGCAACTTTAAAATAATTTCTTAGGACTTACTATATGCCAAACGCTACCCAAAAATCCCATATATACCTTTTCATGTAATATTCCCAACACCTGAAGTGTTTGCTTTTGTCGATTCCTGCGTTGCAGATAAGGAAAGAGAAATCTGGGGAGTCTGAGTCTCTTGTCAAAGATCACAAAGCTACCAAGCTGTGGAGACAGGTATCAACACTAGCTAACAGAAAGAGCTCTTGGGTGCCATGCTCTACCACCACATTCATTTTTATAACTTGTAACTCAAATAAGTCTTTTCCCAAAATAGGATGTCTAAGGAACCAAGGGACCCTCACAACAGAGATGGTCTGTGTAAATATTTATTTGGTATTTGGCACAAAGTAAAGATGGAAACATAACTATTTCTGGATAAAACAAGGCAAAATATGCACTTTAGGACTGATTTCCTAATCAAATTATCACTGCAACCGCCATGTAACAGGGAAAAGTTCCCATCAGCAAGGCTTTATGTTTAAGCTCCGTATCAATACTCTTAGGAAAAACATAGCCCTTAAAGCTGATAGATTAAATGCTTAGGGACTGTCTCCACACTTTTATGTTGGGAGATGATGCTGTTTTTTCTTTGTACCCGTGGATACTGGGCAGCCCTCAATGACAGTCACATTCAGAAAACATTGAAAAACAAAGCCAAATACTGTTCGCATTATACCAGCTTAGTTTAAAAAAAAAAAAGAAGAAGAAGATTGAGAACAAAATACAAATGATGTCCAAAGGACTAGTGAAATACTGAGCAGATATAGTTTTTAGTTCTAGTGGGACTAGTGTTCCTCTATTAAGATACTAGAAAGTTATTCTGGGCTTTAAACAGAGTCACATTCTACCCTCCCTCAAAAAATATGTATCTAACTATATTTCTCCTTCATTTTATAGACATTGACTTAAAACTGAACTAATAATCATCCAATGAATTTCCTTATTAATAAGATAGGAAAACTAGTCTATATCATGTTTGAGAATTAAAATTCTAGGTCTGTTTGGAATTTCAAATTCATGGCTAGCAACATGCAAAATGTGAAGTGAGAAATTAGTACTGATCTAGCTTATTAGATAAATTTTGGCAGTAGTACAGAATAATTTAGGTACTTTCATTTAAAAAAAAGCGGACTGTTCCAATTTACTTTGTTTTGTGTTTGTTGCCTAAATGAGATAATTCATGGAAAGCACTTATCAAAGTGCTTTTGTGTTGTGGGAGCTCAATCAAGGTTCACCACTGCGATTATTTTTAATGGAAGAAGAATTTGTGTAGAAAATTATTTTAATGATGCTATTCCTGAAGGAATAATAATACTAAAGTATTATGCTGTGGAACTTTGCATGTGTTTCTCACTGGATTTCATGATTCTCAAAAACTGACATTAAATATGTCCTACATTGAAAAGACAATCTTGGGTTCTGAAGATTATGTATTTATAATAGGCATTATAAACATAAAGTAAATATTCCAACATATACACTATTATAATCCAATTAATGGAATACACAAAAGAACTGAATGCATTTTCTCCATAGCAAAGTACTTTCTGTTCAATGGGGAAAAAAATTAAAATTCGTCCAAATGTTTGTTTTTAGTTCAAATTTTATCAAGTCCAAGGGATTTTCAAAAAAAAAAAAGAAAGAAAAAGAAAAGAAACAAAACAAAACAAACACCTTGCAAATCTATTTCTCAGTTGTTCCACTTATTGGGAGAGGAAGCCATTCCCACTGGGAAATTATTTGTTTGATAAATATTATAGTTGCTTTAAACAAATATTGTTTCTTTTGCCAATCTCCAGAGCAATAAAAGCCTATTTCAAATGGAAGGATTTGGTAAGGTATAGCAATGACCAGTATATGTGTTGGAAGTAGGATATACAAATGGTGGAAATGGAAGGTCATGTATTCCTATTTACAATGCTGGTAATATATTCTCAGATCTTAGACTTAATGTCAGGAAGTAACTCATTGCCTTTGCTGTGAAGAAGACTTAATTCTGGGTAAAGCTCAATTATCACTATAGTATTTACTAGTAGATAAATGACACAAAGGGAACAACGAATCATGTCTTTCTGCATTCCCAAAGAAAAGTCATTTTTCTCCAGTCATGCTCCCAAACCCTAAATATATCATTTTCATTGCCATCCCATTTATTTTCTCAAATGTTCATGAAATAGGCATACATACATGTATGCACACTCACACCTATTTATCAATTCAAGAGTTTACTAAAATTTGTAAAACTTAGTCCCTGTTACATGTGAAACACTAATCTAGCACCATAGTTGCAAAGATGAATAAGACAGGTTTGAGGATTTAATTACATTCTGATGAGTTCAGATACATTCAAGAGGGTGTGAGCATGAACTCCTTAAGTAGCACCTTCTCATCATCTGTGATTATTTGATTTTTTTATTCCCATGTTATAGTCAAAAGTCTCCTTGGTATCCCTGTACAGGTTAAATATATATTAGGAGCTCAGTAAATACTTGGTTGATTCATGGTATGTGGCTTTAGGCAAACTTTGTTTTCCCAAAGACCCTGAGAGATATTCTATGACTAATATATCTTGATTTCATAGAATTCCTATAATAGCTATCTAAAATCTCCATTTTCTTCCAAAGACTAATCTGGTTTGGATGGGAATTTTTGATAAAGACAGATCTTATATTTTATCTTTTATCAGTAAAAATACTCATACCGATAAAAATAACTCAAATTATATCAAATTGTGGTGCCACAGTTACTGTGGGAAGTACTAGCTCTGTAAGAAAAGCATTATCTTCAAACAACTTTTAAACAATTTGTTGCTTGCTCTCTTGCTTTATGAGGAACAACTCGAGATTTATCATACTTAATTTGTCCTCAGGGAAACATTTACTATTTTCAACAAGATTTACACAGGAAACCTCCCCACACACATCTCCCTAAGACAAAATGTATCCTTTGAGATTGTAGATTTAGAGTGAACCATAGCTGATGTGTGTTATGAAAATAGCCTATTATTTATGGATGGATGGATTTATTGCAAGATATCCCGACTTCCTACATGTGACCCATTGTTCCAAGATAAGGTCATTTTTAATTATCAGCCCTGATAGTAATAATGTATAAATGTACATGCCACTTTATAGATGGCAAGTGTTTTCATATAATGTATGTGTTACTTCATGTAACATTTGAATATATTGTATAAAATATGGATCATCTGAAAATAATTTATGCTTGGTTTTGGAACATGTTTTGTGGATGGAAACAGCAGTTTCATAAGCCTACTATGTACCCAGTGCTTTCTCATGTTGTTTCATGTTGAAAGTGTAAGTTTCAGAACCAGACTGATTTCTAACCTGGCTTCCCACTTACAAGCTGGGTTACTTGAGTAAATTAACTGAATCTGTCTTGCCTCAGTTTCATCAACTATACATTGGAGATATTTGTACCAATTGCATAGGCTTTTTGTTGAGATTATAGGAATTAATACATATGAAATGGTTAGAAAGTGCTTGTCACAAAGCAATACACAAATGTTAACTTATGATTTCTCACAGCAGACCCACATCATGGTAATTATTGTCTCTGTTTTACAGAGGAGGAAAATAACTTTTACAGCAAATTACCAGAAAAGGTAGCCTTCATATCCTAATCCAAATATTCTAACTTCATCTCCAGTAGTGGTGATTGTTGTTTTAATAAAATCAAAGGTGTTTCATTTTATTATTGTTGCTGAGTCCCCCCCAAAAAAGGAATTAACCAAAGATAATGCTTGACTTGTTTTCTACACTTATGTCTTATACAGTATTTTCTATATTTTCTTAATTTAAACCCCCCCCCCCCTTGGACCAATTTTATTTGTAACATGTTTTACTCTTGTCTTGCTTTTCCTTTCTTCTGTTTCTGCAGTGCTGAGCAAAACACCTGGTTATATAAAGGGTGTTGAATGAATGTACTTATTTTGGATTTTGATTCTATAATATTCACTTTACCTTTTTTATTATTCTTTAATGTCATTTAATATCGAGTCCATAATACCAATGTATATAGAACTGTTTTATTCCATATAGGATCCAATTAAGATCTATTCATTGCCTTCGGTTGTTACATCTCTTAATTCTCTTTTATTCCAGAACAGATTCCCTCTTTTCCCTTTCCCACTTTTGTGAAAACGATTGTACTTGGCAGTATGAAAACCCACACATGGACTATTTATTTAATTCAATTGTTTTAACCATGCTCTGAGTACCAACTGAGTACCCATGGACAGGGAAAATGATGTCGATTGTAAAGTGTCATCAATACGTTGAGATGGCTGAAATCATTTTGTTTCAATTCAGGCTGCAATTTATCCTGAGATAAAGCAATGCTTAACTGTTCTTTACATTCTTCATAATGCTACTTTTTATTCTTAAAAAATAACTATAATGTATTTTCAGATTTTTGAATATAAGTTGAAACATATGTTCATGCAGTTAAAGTATAATTAATATTTTAATAACTTGCTATATCTACGTGAATTCTTAAGTACATTTTAGTCATTTTTAAGAGAAAACATATTTACATGAAACATTTCCCACCTATCAGTTACAATCTATCTTTTAATTTTATATTATTTCCTTGGCTTTTCAAGTAGGGAAAAGGCTATTATGAGGATTTGAACTGTTTAAGAACCCAAATATGAGTAAATAAATGTTTTATAAGCCATTCTTAATGCATGTTATGTCAAGATGCTTCTTCCAAGGGTTACTGTGTAATCTTATAAGATAGACTGAGGTTCTTGCACATTTTATTGTATTTGAAAATTGGGGAAATTAGTAACATTCTTAAGGTTGTTTTACTCCATGTTACAAAACAAAGCTCTTTATTTGCTTTTAAAGGTGAAAAAGGAAAGAAGGGGAACAGAAAGGTATGAACATGCTATTGTACAGGAAACAGGGCGAGAAGGATTACCTTACATTCCTCTTGTCTGAAATTATCTAATTCCATTCTATACCATCTTTGTTTGTCATTCCCCTGGTTATGTGGTTACACATAGGCGGGCTTTGTTTCTGTATCCAAAACTCTTATCATGTTACCTTTAAAATTTGGCATACGGCAACAGAAGGGTCAACAGTGCCACCTTCCTCATGGTTTGTATGACTTCATTAGTGATATAGAACTGTGGGAACCAATTTTCTAGGCAACTCTGAAGTCATTAGGAGCAATAAGGAGACTTTCATATCTATTAAGGTAAATAGTTTTAATGTAGTTTGATCATTTAAATAACTTTATGGCTTAGAAAATATTGGGTGGGTTCTGTTCATAGGTTATTGTCAAGATATGTGGACCATTGAGAAGTACTCATTTTATAACGTGTTTAATTTTCTGTGCAAAATATGCCGTGTTTCTAATTTAACTAGCAGAATCAGAATATTCGATTTTCAAATAGTTTCTAACCCTCACAAGATGACAATATTGAAAAAAAATTTACAAGGCAATTTCTGTTGTCTATAGGTAAAAGTAGACAAAGAGTTAGAGGATAATGGAGAGTTTTTAATAGGGAAAAGAAAATTATTTTGAAACCGTAATGCAGAGAATTTTCAACTCTAAAATTCTGTACTTTTATGTTTTATGGTTTGGGGGATGGATTGTCACAGTAGAAAAATTACCCAAATGAAATTACTCTAACCAACTGCTCTATTTCAGAAATCTTAAAATAAGAATTTACAAGGCTATAGTTTTCAGTTTATCTTTCCTTAACTTTAAACCCTGTACATAATCATCTTCAAATCCAGAAGAGTATAAGTACCGAAGGCTGGTCCTTGGCATGTAGTTGCTATTGAAATCCAGTAATCAACCTGTCGTTTTTGTTCATTGCTTGTGTCCAGAAATTAAGCATATAGCGCTCAGCAGTCACCCCCTCTCCTTCTGTAGAAAGTGTTGCAGGAAAAATAACTGTTCTGTGCCAGATGGTGGGAGCCCAGACATGAGAAATTGGAGCCCGAGAGGACAGATCAGGTCAGCTGGGCCACCTCCCCTCCCAGAGCAACATCACTAGGGCAGCTTCAGGGTCCCCCTCTATCTTGTGTTCAGTAAGCATGGTTATCCAGCCTGTGGCTTTTTGTTGCTTTTTAAAATCCCACAGATATTGACACGAATGATTTTGGTTTTGCTTATCATCATTTTGCAAAGCTGCATCTTATAACTCCACAATGTTATCTTAAATATTAAGTATCTCCCCCCATCCTATCTCAGCCAACCGACTTGCCTCTGGTCTTTGGTCCTCCACACTATTTATTTCATAAGGGAGTTTTATGAAAGCATGACAAGGAATTTAAAGGCTATTGTGTACAAAACATAGCTCAATATAGAATTGATTGTAATTTTTTTAATAATGAGTAATTTAATCACGATGGGGATGCTGTCATATAAACCCTATCTTGGTCTTATCATATGTGCTGATTGCTGCTAACCTTTATCTCAGGGTGTATTCATTTCCAAGGGCTGCTGTGAAAAAATACCACAAACTGAGTAGCTTAAAACAACAGAAATGTATTCTCTTTCAGTTCTGGAAGCTAGAGATTAGGAAGCAAGGTGTTGGCAGGGTTGGTTTCTTCTGGAGTCTCTGAGGAGAATCTGTTCTATGCTTCTCTCCCAGCTATTGGTGGTTGTCGGAAATCCTTGTCATTGCTTGGCTTGTAGGCCCATCGCTGAACCCCTGCCTCGCCTTCACGTGATGTTCTCCCCTGTGTGTCTGTGTCTCTGTGTCCACATTAACCTGTTCTGAAAAGGACATCAGTCATATCAGATATACTCCAGTGTGATCTCTTCTTAATTTGATTATATCTGCAAAGACCTTATTTCCAAATAAGATCACATTCACAGGGCTCAAATGGACATGAATTCAGGGGAAAACTATTTAACCTAGTACACACAAGTTGACAAACTTTTTTTCTAAAGGGCCAAATAAATGTTTTAGGCTTTGCAGGCGGTAGAGTCACAACTACACAACTCTGCCATTTTCATGTGAAAGCAACCACATACAACACAGAAATAAACACCTGTGACTGTGTTTCAATAAAACTTTATTGATGGACACTGAACACTGAATTTTGTATAATTTTTACATCTCATGAAATAGTGTTCTTTTGATTTTTTTCAATCATTTAAAAACTATACCAAACATTCTTGTCCTGTGGATCATACAAAAACAGGTGGTGGGCCAGATTTGGCCCACAGGCCATTGTTTGTGAACTGCTGTTTTGTAGTCTTACTGAAGTATTGGACTCCGAATTTAATATGAAGAGTGGTCAGTCTATTCTATGTAAAGAAATCATGGCCGCTACCTGCAAAGTGTTGCCTTCTTTCTGTTTCTGATTTGTAGGTTTTTACAAAACTTTTGTTGGAATAAAGCAAGCACATTGTTAAAAAAATCAGGATGAAACACAAATTTCCTTCCTGATTCCAGTTCATTCTTGATTTCTGCTCCCAAAGGGAAACTACTTCAATTATTCCAGTTATTTTAGCAGTTTCTGTTAGTAGTTATTTCTATATTTTATTTTATTTATTTATTTTTTGGCCACGCCACACAGCATCCACATGGGATGGGATCTTAGTTCCCTGACCAGGGATCAAACCCGTGCCCCCTGCATTGGAAGTGCAGAGTCATAACCACTGGACTTCCAGGGAAGTCCCTATTTCCATATTTTAAGCAGGCATACTTATACAACTATTGCTCAGTGTTTCAGTTTTTGATACATACTGATGTCTTACTAAAAAAGAAGTATTTAGCTTTCTTATAGTTCCTTCCTCTGCTTTCTATCATACTACTAATGCTGTCCACTCAAGAGCAAATTAGAAGGACTTTGCCTTCAGAGAATCTTCCTTTCTAGTTTGGTATCTCCCTATTTAACCAAGATTCCAAAGGTTTTCACAGAGCTTCAGATCTTATTTTCTATCAGGATCATTTAATTGCTTAACTAAGAATGACTCAGTTCAATATTTATTCCCCTTGGATGGACATGAAAAGTAAAAGTGCAATATAAGGAGAGGAGCCTATATAGTGGTTCCAAGATGGTAAATGTGTACAGAGCATGGCCTGTGGTTGAGAAGATGTCCTCAAATCCCCCCATAAGGTCGACTTTATGCTTAATGAAATCAGTTCCCTGGTTCGCTTTCACCATCATAGTTCATTTTAGAAATCTGTGATCAGTTTGCCCAGTCACATGGGTTTGTGTGGATTTACATAGCCAGAATTATTTGTGTATGTGAGCATATAGCAATGCACAGCCTTACCTCAATTTATAGAGACAGACACTAAATTCTGCTATAAGGACCTACAGCAGATACAGTGTCTTTCTTTGGCATGTGGCTTTCCAGTTTTTAAAGAGAATTTTAACTGTAACCACATCCCTGCACATATGTGCTGAGAAAGCGTTACAGCCTGTGTGTGTGCCTATGTCAGATTTATATACTCAGTGTCATATATGTAATATGTATTTTTAAGTATTAGATTCAGGAATTTCAACTACTCAGTTGTATTGTTTGGTAGAAATGTTTTGAACATTAATGAATAATTAATAACTGAGGCTGAGTAAATCCCTTTGACACTACTAAGTATCAAGTTTTTGTGGGAGAAATACACATTTATTTAGACTCTCATGAGTGACATACATATTCTGTTATTTTTATCTCCTTTGAATTATTCCTGCATCAGGCATATTCTAGGCCATAGGTTGTTTTTCCAATTGCCTTTTTAAGGTAATGGGGTCATGTAATTTGTTTTAGCTCAAAACTGTTGACTTTGCTGGAATGTGTAGCTATTTTAGGTAATTCGGGCCAATTTCAGTTAATATATTATGCCAATCTTAATCTCTTAGATAAGAATTTAAGATTTAATGTGCCCAGAGCACATGTCAACATCACACACAGAGAAGCAAGCAAAACAAAACAGAACAAAACAAAACCTCAATGTAATAGTGTTCATTATTACTATTCTTCTGAGTGAGAATACCAAAGGGAAGCATAAATGCACAAATTGCCCTAAGCAAGAGAGAAATGTATATGAAATAGTCCTGTTCTGACTCAAATCTTCTTCCAGACATCTTTCCTCTGCACCCTTGTGTTCTTAAGGATCTGAAACTCAAGTGAGAGCCAAAACTGGTTTCCCCATGTTGTGTCAGAAAATATATCACCTATTGCTACCTGCTGTATAACAGACAAACTCATCTTGTATAATGACCAATGGTCAGGTTCATAAAAACACAGGCAAGTTGTGTTTCATTAGGTTAGTCAATAGAAAACTCCTGGAATTCCTCCTTAATGATCCTGAGGAGATCTCTTCAAGAATAACGTTTGGCTGATGTCACTAGTAGGGACTGTACTCAGATACAACAATGCATTTTGTTCTAAGGTTTTACTTGGTTTACTGAGTTGTGTTAATGCTGTATCTCCACTCCATTTGACTTAATTGGCTCTAATAGATTTTTTTTCACTTTCAAATCTAATGACAGAGTTAGCAGCTTAAGTGTGGAGATATTAATGTTAATACTAGATTAATTGGATCACCAGCTGTTTTAATTTCATTTGTTTCTTTTTCCTAGTCTTGAATTGAAATTATATGATATGACCTAGGACATGATCGTTCACGGTGTAAAACAAATAAATGAATAGTTTTATAGAAAAAGAGGATTTTTTTTTGAGGTAGAAGAAACTTTAGGTGATTTAGTCAGCCTCTCAGTTAACATGAGTAAACTGAGGCACAGAAAATCTAAGTGAATTGCCTAGAGGTACAGATTTCCTTAGTGAGAAGATGAGGACCTACATTCAAAGCTCTGAAATCCCAGTTGAACACCCAAGCAAATGTAATTTATTCTGATCGTAGTTTCTTCTTTACATGTAGGAGGAAGCCGTGCTAAAATATTTTCATGAACCACCAGAGGACTACCTTATAGATGAGTCCCAATACAGACATTGGCTAAACTGTGAAATAAAGACAATATGCCCTCTGATGGTTATCTCCCAGGCAGTGTGTCTCTTTAAGATCATAAAGACCAACTCAAGTCTTTTTAACAGCAATAAAATAATTAACTCAAATTCCTGCTGCTAAATATTGCCTTTATAATTCAAAATATGTGATCTTTCTCTGACATAATTACCATTTTAATAGGGAGATCTTAAATATTGAAAATGATTTAGATTCTAATATTCATATTTTATGTGGACTGTAACTATATATACATGTGTAACTATATATATATATATATATATATATATACATGTATATGTTCCAGTATTAAATGAAAATATAATACCAATATTTTAAAATAGCTTTTCCTTGCAGGCAAATGAACAAATCTGTATGCAATTATCATTTCTGCTGCTTTCCATTAATATGATCCTTATTATTTTTCTAGAGGGTACTATGTTTCTGTAATACAAGATATTGTGTTAGTTTGGGCATACAAATGTTCTATTTAACAAATTAAACATAAGAAAACCACAACTCACCTATTTAACTTTACTTTCCAAAAAAAAGGAGCTGAGCATACATTACTTTTCTTGACTAGTCTTTGATAAATTACGCAGATACTGCAATTTTAAAACTACTTTCTCATTATTGTTAATTATAGTTAATCCTGTGTTCTGAAAAATATTTGTAAATAGAACACACTATTTTAGTTCTGAAATCTTTAGTTTCATGGTAAATTCATACTGATAAAATGATAACAGCTAATTATTTCAAGTTGGTAAGGAAATCTTCTTACTACATCAGGTTCAAGGAATGGTCAGCCAGTTCTTTGAGGATCTTCTTGTCTGTGATATTCTAACAGAGCAGAATAGTTGCTCTAAGGAACCATCAGCGAATAACATGCCACACAGCTGGGAGTGTGGTCTGGTATGATTTACATGCTGGAACCACTAGCCAAACAGATTACATGTCTTGTTACTTTTAACATTTGTTTCCAGTGGTTAATAAAATGTCCTACATAATCCATTTGAGTAAATCATGTTCCCATCGTAGATTTTGATTTTCAAAGACCAAAAAGTAGTTTAAACTATAAATAACTTTAAACTACATGAAAAATTAACTAGATAGCTTTTTTTAATCTTTCAAATTATTACTCAGCATTTGTACTTTGTGTTTAAAATATAGCCCATTTTCTTAAAGACAGCTATAAAACTCTCCCCGATCCTGACATTTTCTTATATGTATACGCAAAAAGAGAAAATTTGGAAGATTCATAAAAATAAAAATATAACTTTATATATATGTAATCTAAATAATATATTTTATCTACATAATACATTATATACTATAATATTATATACTATTTGTCTATGGATAGAAAAGAACAAAATATATAGATATAAACACATACTATATATCTGTATTTACATCTCTATCTACCTATAAAGAGAACATACACTATATAGAGAAAATGTAGTATATAATTACTGGAAAAATGTGCCAAAGTGTAAACAGTTAACATCTTTCATTAGTAAAATTAAGAACAATTTTTATTATGTTTTGTGTATTCTAAGTTGTGAGCATGTGTTACTTTTTTAAGTAGACTACACACACACACACACACACACACACACACACACCCTGTATAGCTTCTTTGTTCAAAGAACAACTTTTTGAAATATCAAATACCCCCTTTCACAGATCAGTCTGATGGTTTGCATAAACAGATTAAAGGCATGTGGAATTAATATTCATAGAAATATATTTTGACTCAAAAATTTTTAAAGAACAAAGAGCTTTCAGGAATTATTTAAAGTTTAATTTTATCCCCCAAACAACATTTGGCTAACTAGTTATAATGTGTTTTGAGTACAGTAGGTGATTTGAATGAAGGAATGTATTTTTTTTAAAAATAGGCAGTTTTAAAATGCTTTAACATTTTAATGCTCTGAAATCCTTACACAATTTCCTATAAACATTTGAATATGATCGCTAGTCACATTTAGTTAGCCCACAATAGTTAAAAATATGGAATTAAGCACCCATTAAAATTGAAAAACACCACTGTTCTTTAATTACTAAATCATTTAAATTGCTATTAGAATAATTAGTTAAGTCGTTTATAGTTTTTAGCATCTCTGACATGTCTGTTGTGTGCAGCATTTACTGAAAACATTTTTTTTAATTCAAACAGAAAGTCACAAAAATTATAATCATCCTCATCAGTTCACTCAGTCCCATGTAATTAATTTTTTTTATCTTGATCGTTTGTTAGCACTTTTATGAATTCGTCAGCTTTCCATTAGAGTTTTGAAAATGCTTATTCATTCAGTTCAACAGTATAGTCAGTTACCAGAAACCTGTACTTGTCAGAGTCTTTTCCATGAATTCCTTGAAGATGAAACCCTTTTATAGGAACATTTTTGCGAAAGCATCAGAGTACACCCAGAACTGTCTGTAAATGACAAAAGACTTAAAAATGACCACGGTTAAAGATTTGATGAAAGTTCATAATAATGCAATTGACAAGGAAATTTAGTTATTTCTGAGATATACATTTTAAAGTAATAACTAGAATTATGACATAACATTATACCAGAACATATAATATTTTTAGAAATTTCATGTAATGTCTGAAACATTTATATTAACATATTTCCATACAAATAACCCAAAGAAAGTTTAGTATTTTTTTTTGTTTTTTTTTATACTGCAAGTTCTTATTAGTCATCAATTTTATACACATCAGTGTATACATGTCAATCCCAATCGCCCAATTCAGCACACCACCATCCCCACCCCACCGCAGTTTTCTCCCCTTGTTGTCCATACATTTGTTCTCTACATCTGTGTATCAACTTCTGCCCTGCAAACCGGTACATCTGTACCATTTTTCTAGGTTCCACATGTATGCGTTAATATACGATATTTGTTTTTCTCTTTCTGACTTACTTCACTCTGTATGACAAACTCTAGATTCATCCACGTCTCAACAAATGACTCAATTTTGTTCCTTTTTATGACTGAGTAATATTCCATTGTGTATATGTGCCGTATCTTCTTTATCCATTCATCTGTCGATGGGCATTTAGGTTGCTTCCATGACCTGGCTATTGTAAATAGTGCTGCAATGAACATTGTGGTGCATGTGTCTTTTTGAATTATGGTTTTATCTGGGTATATGCCCAGTAGTGGGATTGCTAGATCATATGGTAATTCTATTTTTAGTTTTTTAAGGAACCTCCGTACTGTTCTCCGTAGTGGCTGTATCAATTTACATTCCCACCAACAGTGCAAGAGGGCTCCCTTTTCTCCACACCCTCTCCAGCATTTGTTGTTTGTAGATTTTCTGAAGATGCCCATTCTAACTGGTGTGAGGTAGTAGTTGTAGTTTTGATTTGCATTTCTCTAATAATTAGTGATGTTGAGCAGCTTGAAAACATATTTTAATTTTGCCCATCTACGAATTTAGGATGTTTGAGATATGCCAGGGCCATGGATGCATTCAAAGATGAAACCACAGGTAAGGAGTCAATCTTTATGTAAGATATTCATGTGTCTGTTGCTCTGCTTTGCTTCTCTAATTTGAAATGGAATTAAATCTCCTAAAAATTCATATACAAGGTGAGACTTCTACAAAGGCAGAAGGGTTGTCTTTATGTTTTTAATTTGTTATGACAAAAATGAAAAATAAATGTATATCTTATGACAAATTATTTCTGATGATGAAAGGAAAACATTTGGAAATGTTTTTCTTCAAATGAATTTTTAAACATATGCTTCTGATAAAAAACAATTTTTAAATAAAGTTGAACGTTGGTATAGGGTCACTCTAAACGTTTAAATTGAGATGGCAATTTTAGAAGCTGATCCTCTTACCAAATTTCATTGTCCTTAATGTCTCATTAGCCTTCTTTCCATCCTAGCCTTTTACTAGTTTAGTTTAAATTTCCCCTAGGTTGTAATTCTTGCCACCTGTAGCTGCCTTTCTATTATATGCCTATCTGCACCTTCTATTTTATTAAAATTATCTTTTTCTTTACTCATCATCTCCATAGTTTCAAGGAAGTGGTTTTTCTTGAAATATGGATTTTAAGAAATAAAGCATGCAACATTAAATTGAAGACATTATGCTAAAATCATAATATTACAATTCATTCACAAAACATGTATCTTCCATACCCCACTTGCATTCCTTTGTGAGATTGTTTGTCTTGTTCTTGAGGGTACAACTAGTGACAGGTGATTCAAAGACCAAAAATAAGATGCCATTCTTTATGACTTGGGATTGTTGTTCTTCTCATACCTGAGATGTATATTTTACCTGTTGAATAACACGATTTGTGTTAGTGATGATAAGCTACCCAGCTAGAGAGAGTGAACTATTCATATATCTATCTGATCTCTATATCTTTAGAATATTTATCAGAATATATGAAGTGAAACAAACAACACCATCATCAAATACAACAGAGTCAAAACCCATCAAAACGTAGCAAAACAGAAGAAACATTGTAGTCTAAAATATAAAATGCAAAAATAGGATTTGAGGAATGTGTTATCTGATATTATTCAATTATCTAAAGATTTATAACCTCAGCCTTTATAAATATAGCCATTGAGTACCCAGCAAGTGTTAGGCCCTATGTTAAGTATCTTTACACTTTCTAGGTCTTACCCTCTATGTAGTCCAGCTACCATTAGTTTTACAGTGAGCTAATTTAGGTTTAGATTTTTAATGACTTTGTTAAACTTAAGCACACCTAACTGCTCTTACCAGTACATGCAGCTGCCTATTAGAAAACATGAGGAATTATTTACCTAAGTGAAGTGTAGCAATGAGTTGCAGATAACTAAAAAGTATGAAATAATAATGAGAATATTAGAAAGGCTCTAAAATCTCCATTACATTACAACTCAGCATACTTCTTACCGTCTTTAAAAATATGTATCATAAACAGGTGCCATTTAAACACCTGGAAGCTAGGTAATAATATACATAGGAAAGCATAACAGACAGTATTTACAGGACATTAATGTCCCATTTGAAGAAATGATGGACATATATCAAGTATTTTCTTAAAATAACATTTCAGAAAGACTAGAAACTCTGTATGAAATGTGAATATTCTAGAGCCATAGGCATCAACCTACTGATTAACATTATGAAGGCCCTTAATTTTTGGTTGATTTGTATATATCATTACAGAGGCTGAAGCAGTGGTTCAGGTTTTAAATCCTCAGAGGGATAAAGAAAAAATGTGTAAGAAGTGTTTGATTTGTTTAATGGGAAAATGGATAAAAGCATGATGACAGCATAAGGAGCTATGTATCTCTAGTCATTTGACTTTGCATTTAGAAATATGACCCTCGCCTACTGTAATTGACCTTGTTAATCCCTACTGAGCACCTACCAGGTACTAGTTATTTGTCTTGCTTGAGTAAATAACATTAACTCAAAAAGGTATCTGCACCTACATGTTCATTTATTGCAATATTACTTACAATAGCCAAAACATGAAAACAACTTAAGTATCCATTAATGGATGAATGGATAAAGAAGTTGTGATATACAGATATCGATATGGAAAGATCAATAGATGGATAGATAGGTAGTTAGGTAGATAGATATAATGGAAAATTATTCAGCCATAAAAAATGAGGAAATCCTACCATTTCCAACAACATGGATAAACCTTGAAGGCATTATGCTATGGGAAATAAGTTAGAGAAAGGCAAATACTGTATCATCTCACTTATATGTGGAATCTAAAAACAAAACAAAACAAAACAAAACCCAAAAAACCGATAGAAAAAATAGATCCAACTTGTGGTTACCAGTGGTGAGGGTGGGGGCAGGGGGAGTTGGAGGAAGATGGTCCAAAAGCACAAACTTCCAGTTATGAGATAAATAAGTACTAAGGATGTAACATACAACATGATACTATAGCTCACACTGCTGTGTCGTATATAGGAAATTCATTAAGAGAGTAAATCCTAAGTTCACATCACAAAGAAGAATTCTTTTTTCCTTTTTTCTTTCTTTGCTTTTTATTGTATCTATATGAGACAATGGGTGTTAGCTGGAACTACTGTGGTAGTTCAAACCATCATGCTGTACACACAAACTTAAAAAAAAACCAAATGAAGTAGATGGAAAGAATTATTAAATATAACAGCATACGTTCTTTTTTTTTTTTAAATGAGTATTTATTATCTCCCAGTTTTGAGGATCCAGAATATGGGGATGATTTAGTTGTGTGCTTATGGCTCAGGTCTATCATGGGGTTGTAGCCAAGCTGTTGGCCTAAGCTTCAGTTTTGTAAGGGTTAACAGGACCTGAGAGGTCTGGTTCCAATTTGGAAGGCCTGAGTTCCTCACCAAATAGGCTCTCCAGGGCTCTTAAACTGGTAGCTGGCTTACCCCAGTGAGAGTGATCTGAGAGAGAGTGAGAGACCCAGAAGACCTCCAAGATGGAAGCCACAGTGTCTTTTATAACCTTACCTCAGAAATGACACACTATCCCATCTTCCATATACGATTTGGCACACAGACCACCTCTGGCAAAATGTGGGAGGTGTCTGCACAGGAGTGTGAGTACCAGGAAGTGGGGTTGCTTGGGAGCCATCTGGGAGGCTGACCACCACATGCTCTGAGCATGGAACCCCCCCTTAGACCAGTGGTCATGTGCTACTTGCCACTAAGTTCTCAATTTCCAGCAACAGTTCTGGACATAATGAAGGAGTACCTCTTCCTTCCTTCCTTCCTGATAACATAAACGTATTTTACTACCCAGAATCTTAGAGCTAGCCGGGTCTCAAGAGAAAATCTTAACTAATTCTCATTTTTTTAAAGTAGCAATTGAAATAAATAGGAAAGATGAAGTAAGTAGCACAATGTCACAATGTCATTATGCCTTCAGAGGCATAATCAGAGTGTCTTGACTACAATCCTATCATGTCCTCTACAGCAGCATCCTGAAAGTTATTATTTTGCCATTATTTAATTTTAATCCTAATGATTCATACAGTAATTCATGTAATACTGAATCAGAAAAAATTCCGGAGATAATAGTTGACTGAAGAACTTCTTCCCATTATAATTTTTGTGTCTGGTCCTCCTTGTTTTAATCTTGGTTACATCAATAACCATTTAAATAGACTGATAGGACGCAGCCTCTGCCTTTTCCTTCCTATTTTCATGCTGCCACTGGGGTTTGCCCTCTATAAGCTTATCTGATCTGGTAAATTACATCTTCATTTGTTACCAATGGATTCACCAGGTCAGACAGAACTAAATAATGCTAAGGTCTATGTAAACCTTTAGATCAAAGTTTTTGGTATTTATTTAAGGAAATAGAGGTGGAGGAGGGAGGCAGTGAAAGAAAGAGAGGGAGAAAGGGAGGGAGAAAGAGGGTAGGAGACAGAGAGAGAGGGAGAGAGAGTCTGGTTGAGAAATAGGAAGGATGAGAGAGAGTACATGTGTTTGTAAAGGACTCTATGTGAAATACTCCTACAGAGCTGAGAGGTAGATTTCACTATATGGTTCAGAAAGGTCCATTGTTTGGACAGGAACACTACAGAGCAGGATGCATTCTGTTGAAGAAATTATAAAAAGCAGTTACAAGTAATGGAGAAATTACTTCTCTGTAAAAACTTACCTGAATAGTTATTTACAGTTAATGTACCAAAGCCAAGTGTCTGTATTTTATAGCAGGTTCAGGAAAGCACCAAGAATGTAAAATACTTCACTATGTTTTAAATCATAGTGAAGTTAAAGCATTTTATATTATGAGAATATCTATCTATATATACAAATACCTATATATGCATATTATTTGTTGTTCCATGTGCATGTGTGTATGGTGTGTCTTTTGGTGTGTGCACGTGTTTATATACAAATTTATCTCCTTGGATGGAGTTTCTGTGAAAAAGAACTTGTGGGAAAAAAATATACTAACAAATTACATACATGTTGGGAGATTGTTTTCTACCAGTTCCGAGTGGAGAGGGTTAACAGGTGGAACAACAGTGGGGCCTGTGTAACCAGGATGCCATTACAGTAAATGAGGTAATACCATTTTGCTGAGACTGGGTAAAGGGTGGCTTAGAAAGGATGAACTCAAGCTGGAGCCAAATCTAAATTAATTAACTCCAGCTACTCTGAAATTCTATTGTGAGAAAGCAGTGGCTTAAGCCAGGACTCAAACTGTACTGTATCCTGTTGGTCAAACAGCAGTATTAGATAACTCTGGTCAAATATGATTTATAGTTAGTTATAATTGCTTAAAAGATTCTCTAATTAGAAAACACAATTCAGAAATAAGTTCACAAACATTAAAATAGTTGCAGGATTTGCTTAAAATGGATGACATGCTTTAGATAATCAGGCATTGTGATCATCTTTACATACTTTTTACAAAGCCTTATATTAATAATTAGATTTTGGCCTTCTTCAAAATTTCTAAAGTATAAATAAATTGACTAATCTCTTAGATCTATGATGGAGGAGGAATTAAACTGTTAGATTCCCAGAGTATTAACACTTTATACACTTTAGATAAAATTTAAAAATATGAGATGTAAAACCTATCTGTTTTATCAACAATCACACCTTCCACTTCCACTCTGAGAGTGGCTTTGTTGAGCTGTGAAAAGCTGTTGTCAGGCACTAAAATATACGAGTCCTATAGAAGTGAATAACTAAAACTTTATCCAGGGGAAGAGACTGCACATTGAATCAACAAAATTATGAATTCTTTTTCTGTTGAATCCCTAATGCATGTCCTTTAATGCACATTTCCTTACCATTGGTGTTCAATAAAGTAGTGAATTCACTGATATGATTTAACTTTCATTGCTGCAAGTTGTATATAGATCTAGAAAATGCCATATGAGTATATTAGATAGAAAGAACCTCAAAAGCATTTATCCAAATCTGTCTGGCCCCCAGTTGATTCCTAGGAGCCCTTTTATTTCTCCAAACCCCAAATGACCTTCTCCCCATATCCGTGTTACCACAGCAGTGGTACTGTCTACTTTTTAAATCCCTGAGTTTACCTTGGCCTCTTATAGATGAGATTCAATCCCTGTCAAGTGAACACTCTCAACTTTTCTCAAATAAACAGAAGTAATTGATAATTCTGATTAATTCGGGATGCCTGATCGTCAAATTTTGCTCAGCCTTTTATGGCCTCATAAATGATTGAAACTAGTTGGAGAAGAGAGATGCAAAGAACTAGTTCCACTAACACTTCTCTAAACTGGGTTATGTGTTTGGTAACCATAGAACAAAATATGTTACAAGTGGATACAAATGACTTCTTCCCACTAGGGCACAGTAAACACTGACTGGGATGCCCAATTCTAGTGCACAGCAGCGCCAGTGTGATCACCCAGCCAGAAATGTGACAGTGCCAGTGTGAGGAGGTGTCCCTAGTAGCTATGTGGGCATCGCGCATCAGGCTACAATCATAATTATGGTTAGACACAGCAGTAGTGAAACTCAAGAAGATGCCACAGGGTGTTTCATGGGCAGCTGAGATCTCAATATGCAAACTCATTAAGGTTGAAATAGAAGGGGTTGATCAGCCTGCACAAACACACACACATACACACACACACATATATGGGACCTTGACTGACTCAGCAAATGTCCTTTCTTCCTTTCCTTCCCTCTAGCAAAATGCCTTGAATAGTTTGTACTTAATAAATAATGGTTGATCTGAAGGTGTATTCAAGATACACATGTCCAATGAAAGAACTTTATCCCTTTCCATTTTGTAGGGCTTTATTTGTATATTCATTAGGATAGAAAAATTTAACATGGTTTGTGATCATTTAAAATTTGCCCCCAGATGTTTAAAAAATTACAATTGTCCCATTCTTTGAAAAAGTGAGATACATAAACGACATAGGTATTTGTGTTACCAAAATGAGAAAGCATTGTTTCCTTGTCCTAAGATTTAACACTTTGTGAAAGGTACCCATGGCCGCTCAGTGGCTATGCTTCTTGCTTCTGAAGCTCCGTGAGTCAGGCTGCCATTAGACACCAAAGGCTGAATTCAGCTTACCAGAAAAGATGAGGTGGCGACCGAGGTTAGAGTTATCTCCTAAATTGGTGTAACTGAAACTCTCTCGTATTCCCACGGTGTGCCTGCTGTCTCCCTTAATAGACTAAACATATGTGTCTTTTCAATCACTTAGGAAAAGATGTTATGAAATAACTATAGTCATAAATGGCCCATAGATGGCTTTAACATAATATCATAATCCATTCATAATTTCTAATTGACTTTCAAATGCATCATAGTTAGCTAAAATATTTATTTTTAATGATATATTATCCAGTAAAGCTCGTAAAAGAAATCATGGATATTTTCTGTTCAGTGTTACAGAAATAACATTATGGTCATCTATTTGGTTTTCCAAGGAATAATAATGTCTTTATGTCTCTAATTTAAAGTTGTTGCTTGTGTTATATTCTTAGGAGCCAAATGAAAGGAGAATGCTATTTTTCATTGGAATTGCATGACATTTTCACTCTAGAGTTATGTTATATATTTTTTGTATACAGTGGTATTGTTTTTTCTAGACTGACAATCGTTTGTTACAATCAGAGTCCCCTTTGGGTGTGGTGAGGGTCTGTCTCATTGTGGATGTCTGCAAAATGTTATTACTATCATTAGATTAGTTACTGTCAAATGAAACTGATCGATGTAATGGTATAATTTTTTTTGAATGAACACATTTGTTCTTTAGCTGAATAGATGAGTTGCTCTTCTTTAATGATCTGTTTGGGCTATTAGCTATTCATCTCATATCTCTCTAGAAAGAATCTTTACTTATGACGAGTTAGAGTTTTGTCTGGTAAAGATCTATGTTTTAATAATTGTAAAACGTATTTTTATATTTATTTAATAATATCCTCTAATGATTGGATGTTCAAACACATAAACACAAACTAGAATGTCTGAACTTAGGGTGTGTTCTTTATTGTCTTTGAGTCACATACCTCTGGAGCATCAAATAAAGAGCCATGAATGTGCCTTAAACTCCCTTTCAGGGCTAGAAAGAAATTATAGTTTTAAGAGTCCTTTTGCATATTTATCTCCTTTTGGTTGAAGATGCAGAGTTTTCTCTTCCCTTATGCAGTTGCTTATGATGTGGGTTCAAATCACCCCTCAAAACAGGATCTGCAGGGCTTCCCTGGTGGCGCAGTGGTTGAGAGTCTGCCTGCCGATGCAGGGGACACAGGTTCGTGCCCCAGTCCGGGAAGATACCACATGCCGCGGAGCGGCTGGGCCCGTGAGCCATGGCCGCTGAGCCTGCGCGTCCGGAGCCTGTGCTCCGCAACGGGAGAGGCCCGCGTACCGCAAAAAAACAAAAAAACAAAAACAGGATCTGCAGAACATGCTTCAGCTGTCACCAGCTCCAGGAGTCCCTGGTGCATCCTTTGAGTTAAGAGAAAAAGTCAGATATTACAGGAAATCATGAAACATAGCCACATCTCTTTGGCTTTTACTCTTATAATGGCAGACATTAAAAAAAAAAAAGAGGAAGAAAAAAAGAGGAAGAATAAGGAGGAGGAGAGAGGAAAGGGAGGACGAGAACTTAGGGCAACCTCCTAGAGTAGAGAAGGGTTTCTAGCTTTACAAATATTCCTAGAACCCACCTCCCCCTACCTGCACATACAAAAGCCTATCTTGCAATTCACAGAAATGTGGAATTAATTTTCTCTGTCTCCATGAGTGTCTATTATTTGAGATACAAAGTATCAATGCTTCTCTTTCTGGTACTTGGCATAATTCTACTTGGGCTACACAATAAGGGTAAATTACAGAACCTTGTTTGCCCAAGAAGAATGTTTTGGAAGGACTGTTAAGAAAATGTCTCTCTTATCAAAAGAAGGAAGGTACTAATCTATTCTTATCATTAACTACAAATTCCACTTAAATATTATATGTTCAATGTTATAAACAATCAAAAGGCCACAATTTGAACCCTTGATATCCTCTCAGTATCTTTATTCCCCTTCCCCAAAGTGGTTTTACCAAGACAAAAGTAATACATGCAGTTTCAACATCACTGATCATTTTACCTAGTCTCTACTTTCAAACATATTAGCTGTGCTTGCTTCAACAAAGACTTACTGAAAGGAATTCTGTCCAGGAATGATTATATTTCACAGTCGTATGCCTGCTTCACTTGCCTCTACCTTTTGCATTTAGAGCCAAAACGGTTTTCAAGGTTCGCCAGCACACTCAATCTACAGACTCTCTTTTCCCAAACACCCACTATTTTTTCCTAAAAAACTTCTGATATATCTTTAGCTTCTTTTTTTAAATTTCATATTTTAATGCCATGATTTTTCCAGTCAAATTCCAAATCAATCTAAATAATTATCTGACCCACTCAGATCCCAAGTTATGTCTTAATGATCTAGATATTTGCTATGAGTGTCTGTGTGTAAATTTCCTCAATACTTGGTTTTCTTTGTAAATACGAGAAAATGTTACATTTACTTAGATCACCCAGGGCTCTCCCTTCACAGGTAGTTGGGTGAACTTCCCCCCCAAATCCCAGATCATAGTTTTACTTCCCCTTAGCTCCACAATTTGCTTTTCTGAGTTCAAAACTGCACTTTCCCACCAACTCCGTGAAAATCCAAATGCATCATGGAAATTAGTATTTTTGCAACCTAAATGATTTGAGGAGGCAACAAATGATCATTTGCCATCTTTCTGGCTTCCAATTTTTGCTCTGCCTTACTCTCGATTTTTCCCTCTCCCTTCCCTGTCTCCCTCCTTCTTCTCCCCCTTTACCTTTCGCCAAAAGTTAGGGCCCCTGCAAAACCCACCCTCCTTCACATATCTCAGCTTCTTCACAAAGCAGGGGCATCCCATTAGGCTCTCTATTCCTTCATGTCCTTCTTTGGAGATTCAGAATCTTGTATTGTGATAGTGAAGTTTATAAATTTATGAGCTTTCAGATATATAAGAATGACTGCAAGTGGCATTTATAAAAGAATAATATTGTAACACATATTTGTTTATTACTTGCAAAGAAACAGGAATACATGTATATCATAATCTCTACTTTGGCCCTCAAGTGACTTATAAACTAGCTCAGGCCTAACCTTTCAAGGGTCAGATCTTAATGATAATAAATAGATTTTAAGTTCTTACAAGATATGAAAAGTAAAGAGGAAGTATTTGATTTAGGGCTCGTTTTTTTAAAAATCAGCATTTTGAACTAGTTACAGTGACTTGCATATATACCTACTGAATTTATCCCATGCTACCTAGTTATACAATGTATTGATGTCTTCAAGTAGAGATCTCTTCAAGTAAATAAATTGACAGTATATAGTGAACACACACATACACACATATATGTAAATTTAATTAAGCATTGTCTTAAAGTTAATTAATTTGTTATCCCACCAACTAGCACATTTAATGGAATTATTTCCAAGAAATGGACTCCCGAATTTTTTAGCAAAGATTTTTCCATCCAAGGATGATTTATGGAAATCTAGATTCCACCCCCCCATAGGTAATTATGATTGGAACACAAATAAACAACTTCCTCACTTAAAAATATTACCCTATTAGGAAATTTCATTTACTTTATTTTAATATCTGATTCACACTATACTAGTATATTTTGAATACAATTATTTTCATCTATATCTATATTAAAAATATTTTTCAATCCAGTAAAATATTTTCAAGGGATTTCTTCTAAAGATAAGCAATGACTAAAGAAAAGAATAATATGTAGTTTCATTGAGATGGAAAATTTTTTTTAACAAAACTTCATGAAGTAACTGTTTTATAGTTATTTATATTCTGATTCAGTTATGTGCCAAAAAAAACAGCTGAAATATTGTGTTTTTAAGAAAAGTGAGAATCATATCAAGTAACTTAAACCTGCATACTTTTTAACTTAAAAAAATTATTTTGACTCACAGCAAAGTTGAAAAAAATAGTACATAGAGTTCCCTTGTGTGCGATTATCCAGCTTGCCCTGTAATAAGTCACATTAATTTTAATTCTTTGTGGAGGTAATCTGAAAAAAGTAACCTTGTGGTTACTATTAGCTATTAGCTATTTTTGAGAGAAAAATGTGAAAGTGTTATTTCAAGGCAAACTGTAGGTAAGACACTATGCTATTGAGAACTCCAGCATGTAAGGGAAATGTGCATAGTAAATCAGGGCAAAATGGGATGGATAGCAAGTTATATAAACTTGAGACCATAAAAGTTATGTGTGTTGATTTGATCCTTGGTTCTATGGTCACTCACAGTTTCACTGGACAGTGTTGTTTCCTGTTTACAATTCACTTTTTAAAAATTAGTCAAATATATGTCTTTATGCAAAGCAAGCTACACAGTAAGTATATAAATTAAAGTGCTGTGGGATTCTAATAGACACATATAATGATTATTTTATAACTTTCAGAGTTTGCCTTCTCTGAAACTTGGAGTTCAACTA
This sequence comes from Hyperoodon ampullatus, assembly GCF_949752795.1. NCBI lineage: Eukaryota > Metazoa > Chordata > Mammalia > Artiodactyla > Ziphiidae > Hyperoodon > Hyperoodon ampullatus. The sequence continues at coordinate 22,766,133 of NC_136916.1, forward strand.
GGAAAAATTGAATAATTTTGCAAACAGCATTTCTATGCAAAATAGAATATTTTGCTTTTACAAATCTGTGATACCTAGGTAGACAGAGCACATAAGTCAGCGGTATTTTCATCTCACAGGAATAGAGATATATTGGCCTAGCTTCCTCTAAAGTTAATTGCACTTTTGTGAGTAAATCATGAAAGCTGTGATTTTAAAAATGCATAAGTATACGGCATTTAAGATATCAACTAGCCAAGTCTGACTACTTTTTTTAGAAATCTGCAAAATTCCTGGCTGGGATTTACTTTTGTGGAAACAATAAAGCTAATACTTATAATGAAAAGGACAAAAAAATCATAACTAAAAAGTAAGATGGAACATCCTTGAGTTAAATATTTGATTTTTGCCTATGCAATGATTGCTAAATCTTAGTTTTTCCTTCTTTAATTGGAAACATCATATCTAAAGAAGATGGGAGATACTTGCATGATTAACAAGGTTACAACTGAAAACTCTGAGTGCCATGTCCCAAGTGTAGAAACTCCTCGGGCTAAAGTACCTTTGAAATTTCATGGATTACAGTGAGATGTTGATTTTTATTTCTTTGTAAAATATTCCAGGCAAGGGACACAGTGTGATTCAAAGATAAAATGAATCTTCCTTGGGAGGGATTAAATATGTATAAAAATTTTGATATCAGAAGTAATAAAAATTAGTTACTTTTTTTCTTACTAAAATGGCAATAATATTTAAAATATGGTGTTGCTGAGAATGTGGAGAAATGATTAGACAAAATAGAATAAGTATGGATAAGGAATGCCAAATATTTAAAGCCTAATGAACAGTAAGAACAAAGGCTTGGAGCTGTGATAGAGAGTTGCACGTCCAAGGCTGGAAGTCGGGATTTTTTATAAGAGCATAGTGATAAATGGTATGTGATAGGATGGAATTGAGATCATTCCTGACATTATGAAAATTGTGATTCACTTTATATGCAATTTAAAGCTTTTTTACTTGATAAAGTTGTGTCTTTGAAAGATTTTTTTTTCTGAAAATGAATTATTAGTGACATTCCTGAATTTGAAGTGGACAAAACCTAGAAGACTTTTGCACTAGGTCAATTGGGAGGTGTAGCAATCAAGTGGGCTGAATGACAATAGAAATGAAAAGAAGGCTAAAGAAGAGGGATCACTACAAATAGGACCGTTAGCACTTGGTGGTTAATGGGATGTGTATAACTGAAGCTAGATTATGATGAAAACATACCTGATCCATTTTGATGTGTTCATGCTAATTAATAGAGCTTAATGGTAAGGAACTCAAAGTCATGATTCTGCCATTTGCATTTGTAGTGTCCCTGGGAATTTGTCTTAACTAATTTTTTTTCACACTATTGATGACCAAATTATGAACTGGCCCAAAATCTCATACCAATATGAAAAAATGTGGGTATATATATATATATGAAATCCAGCACAGACAGATCCACAATGAGAACAGAATTACTTGCCTTTTCTGATTATAAGTTAAATACTTTTGAATTATTTAAAAATTCAGCATGTAGGTATATGTTGTATATGCATATAAGTGAATACTATACAACTATTCAACTATTTTCAGACTTTATTAATGATTCTGAAAATTTTCATATTTAAAACACAATGGAACTCTAAGGAGAATCTCAGTACTCTGATTCTGTCATGAGATTCCTTTAATTGAACTATTTAATAGCAGTGAGGTAGCTGAGATAAAAAGTTTTTTTCCCCTTACTTAGTACCATAGGTATTTTAAAGATAATTTTGTATGTAATTATTAAAGTAAACATGTAAATATTAATATTTATCTCATCGCTCTGTTCTCAAAGCACATAACTTACTATTTTGCAAGCTTTTGCTTCCATATATTTCCCCAGATTACAGTAAAAATAATCACTGGGCTATTTCTCTGCCCTTATTTATTAAATGTGTAATCCTTTCACTGGGGAATTAAATAGGGAAAGCTACTTTACACCACTAACAGATAAAGGAGCCTAGTACGAATTGGTATTATTCATTATCAAGTTTTTGTTGTGGTGGTGGTCTGGTCCTTTTCTGAACTTGGCCTTGCTCTTACTTTACTGAAATCGTATCCCAACAACAGGGAGATGGCTGATACGGGAGAGGCTAAAAAGTTCAGTCTGTTGGGAGAGGGATTCATTTCAGCCCATCAGTGTTGTTATTCTGCTAAGTGGTGACATAATCCCAAATTCACATTCCCAAGAGATTGGCTCTCAGGATCTCTCCCATTTGCTGACTTTACTGCAAAAGAATGCCAGCTTCTGCCATAATTGAGGAAAAAGGTTTTCAGGCCAGATTATCATTTCTGAAATGGATCAGATAACATATCTGAAAGTGTTAGTATAAACCCAACCTTCTGCCCAGAGATTGTCTTCTTTTCAAATAAATAAATAGATTTTTTAAAATCCTGTTTTGTGAGGGTACCATATAATGGGATTATTTGTCTATTTAATTCCTATAATTCTGATTTTTCTAAAAGAAAATACTTTAGGCAAAACAGCATCCTGGATCAATATTTAATACAAGGGGGAAAAGAAAACAATAGAAACAACCTATGTGGTTGTCACTAAGTATTCTGCAGTCACTAAAAAGAAAAGCTAAAGCTCCATATAAACTCCATTATGTTAGAAAAAATATGACATATTAAGTGAATAAATCAGACTGAAGTAGAACATAAATAGTGTTGACCTGTCTCTGAGACAAATGATATATATACATGCATAGACATACACAGAAATGTTCACAGGTATGTGAATCCATTTACATGTGCCATATATTTATATACATATATAATTAAATTATGATGGTTACTTCTGAAGAAACCAGAGTGGATTTTAATTTTATTTCATAACCTTCTGAAGTATTTCACTGTTTCAGCCTGACATACTTTTATAATTTTAAAAATGTAATGAAAAATTTTTGTTTCTGCATTGTCTTTTGCACACTAAAATGTTCCTAATGTACAGATTAAAGCATATATTTAATGCATTACATATTCTATGTTAACTCTACCTAATTTTGATGCATATTTAATATATTTTGCTAAATGCTGTATGCCTTCAGTGAGTGCCCCAAACCAATAAGGAACATTAGCAGCAGACAGAAGCCAGGGTAGTGAAGGCTGGGTAATGATAGGAAACGCCCAGGAAACACCACAACAGAGATGTAAGACCAGCCAGAGTCCGACAATATCTTTCAGATATTTGCGGTGGGTGAAAACCCAAAACACATTTGGTAAAGTTCTATATTTCAAGATAAACTTTGCCCATATGTTTTTTATTCATTTACATGTAATTCATTGAGTTGACATTCTGAAAGAGTTATTTGATGCATAAGGAGATACTTGTGCCATAATTGTATGTGATATATATAATACAGTGCATAATAATTTAGAGCAGAACTTGTGTTTTGCCATGTTACAGATTCTAAGCACATGCTCCTTCATGATGATTCCCTGTGCTTGAACTAAGCTGTTAAGTGACTCACCGAGTCAAGCTAGAGTTGAGATTTATATTACTGCATTTTGTATACTTTTTTAAAAAGGATAGTTTTCCTGTGCTTCAGTTTCCACAGTTGTCAAACTAGCATGATGATCTTTATTAAAATTTACTATGGTGATCTAGCAAAACCTATAAAGTTTATTAACAAGCTTATTATTATTATTTATTGCAAGCTTATTAACAAACTTGCAAATGAAAAATGCAAATAAATAAAAATAAATAAATTAGTTCCCAGAATTTGTGATTTTTTAAAAAAAATGTGATAGTTAGCAGAGTACAAATATGTGCTTGGGAATATACTGAAACACCATTTCCCCATATTATCTCTTTCAACCTAGAGGATATGCTTGCTAGAAATCTCATGACCTGTGAGGGCCATTTCAGAAGATTTATGGATATTCAGTTGTATTCATAATTGTTGTAAATGCTAAAAAATGAAATTTCGCATTTTGCTCATATCCCTCACTGGCCCATCAGGCTTCAGACAGGGCAGGCTGCTTTAGGAAATGAGATTTGTATTATCTTTCTCGTTCATTTAAAAAGTAAGATGCGATTCAGAAGATTCTTACTTTTGTTATGTATAATGAAACGTGTTTTCTCCATTTGTAAGTACATATTTGACTTATAATTTTTCTGTGGTTCCTGTGGTATAATTTTTGTATGCAACTCTCCTAATCCACCTGGAACTTACTCTACTATGTGGAATAATGCAAAGACACAATTGTCTCCTTTGAATTTGTAAGGGCAAAGTACCTCATTTGCATTTGCAAGTTTTTATAATTAGCATTGCGGTAAAAGTGGTAATTATGCTTTCCCTAAGTGCATGCCCCTCTTTCTGGATTTGACGTGTTATTCCTAAATTCCTCACTTTCAGATTTTTAGTTGGATATTAAGAAGCAGTATCTCTGAGATTTATCCACCAGAAAGTTCCTAAAAATCATCAAATGGAGACAAAACAGAAAAAGATACCTAAAATGCAAAAAGCTTCAAACTGAACTATAACTAAATTATAATATATCAAATAAACTTGATAAATGTGAGTTATAGGTCAAAATATTACCAGACTGATTGGTTTTCAAAGGACCAGTTTCTAGTGGTTAATGCAGAAAAAAAATCATATGTATCATACTAAGTGAAGTAAGTCAGACAGAGAAAGACAAATATCATATATCGTTTATATGCAGAATCTTAAAAAAAAAGATACAAATGAACTTATTTATAAAACAGACACAGACTCACAGACTTAGAGAACGAACTTATGCTTACCAAGGGGTGGGGGGAGGGAGTTTGGGCTTGACATGTATACACTGCTATATTTAAAATAAGATGCCTTTCCATGAAAAAAAAATTTTTTTAATGTTATTGGAAATGATATAAATATTAAGCTCTAATGATATCAGTGATATGAATTGGAAACTAAATCACTAACATAACTATTTCAAGATTTTTCATATTAATTTTGAGGCGTCTGTTCACCCATTTACCTGAAAAATAGATACATTCAAATACTTGAAGTCATGTACACCTGAGTTAACAGTCTGTGTGTATAATTCCTCAAAATACATGTGTTAGACAGGACTATGCAGTTTGAGAGCAGAAATACAACTCTGGTTTAGGCCAAAAAGGCGTTTATTGGAAGGGTACTAGTGTAGCCCTCTGAGTTGAAGGAAAAGCTGCTCTCATCACTGTTTCTGTCCTCTTATTAACATTATGCAGGTCAATGGTGATTCCAGGAACTCTACACTCATATCTTTACATCTTCATGACCAGAAGAGAAAGAGATGTCTCTCTCCCAGCTCTAGTTTGAAGTATCTTGGGAGAATTCTAATGGAACAAGCGTGGGTCAGCTACCCGTCCCCCAATCACTGTAACCAGTGACTTGGTTATTTCCATCCTCCTAGTAATAATTATAGCCAACATTTACTCTATACCAGGAACTGTTAAAATCACTTTAAACAGGTTATTTCAGTCATTATGATAGTTCCATGCTATTATTAATTCCTAATTTACAAATAAAAACTGACCCAAGGAAATTAAGGAACTTACCTAAGGCCAGCTGAGAGGCGGTGGGCAAGGGCAATCTGAACCCAGAGCCAGGCTTTAACTGTGACAGTGGACTTGACGCTAACAGAGGCCAGACTTTCAAATCAGTACCACACTTACAGCAAAACCCAAGTGTGGTCACACTGACCCCTGAAAACCCTTCACTGACGGTAGCCATGGCATCACCCACAGTCACGTATCCACCCTCCATTCTCCATTCTCCATCTTTGCCCAGAGGGAATGATGATGGCAAAACTAACACTACTGAACTAATTTTTAATGTCTTCTTTTCTTCTGCTAATTCTTCTTGCATAACCTGTTCATGTAAACTCCCTTAAGTTGGATACACTGAGTGTGATGTGACGGCAGTAAGCTGTGTGCCCCTGCATACTTGAGGGAATGGATGGATAGGATGTTTTAATGAGGATGTGGGGAGGACAAGTACATGGGACTGTGACACTCATTTGAGATGGTGTAGAGTTTCTTCTGGGAGAATAAGATGGTGCACAGAAAGGTGGTAGCCTGGAAGACAGTTGTCTCTATTTTACCATTTTTTAATATAGGCATCTCTAATAAAAGGTGGAGGAAAGACCAACATATTTATTTGGTGCTTTCTACATACCAGGTGCTCTTAAAATATGCATTAACTCTTTTCATCTTTATAACCCCCCATATGAGGCTCAGAGAGGTTAAAACACTTGCCTCAGGTCACATCACTAGACAGGGACAGGGTGGAGAAAGGGAAATAAGCAGAGACTTGACTCCAAAATTAGATTTTTCTACTCTGAAAAACTGACCTGGAAAATTGAACTTTTACATTATATTAAGTAAAAAAATTAAAAAGACCCCTGAAATTCCTGGAAAACAATATTCAGTGGAACATAAGAGTAGATTCTGTGTTAGTGAACAGTTTGTCCATTTAAATAGTGATAAAATGTTTTACCTATATATATATTTTTTTTTTCGGTACGTGGGCCTCTCACTGTTGTGGCCTCTCCCCTTGCGGAGCACAGGCTCCAGACGCGCAGGCTCAGCGGCCATGGCTCACGGGCCCAGCCGCTCCGTGGCATGTGGGATCTTTCTGGACCGGGGCACGAACCCGTGTCCCCTGCATCGGCAGGCGGACCTTCAACCACTACGCCACCAGGGAAGCCCTACCTATAATTTTTTTTAATAGGACTACAGAACCTCTAGGAATAAGGGATTACCAAATAGGGATTATATTTCGATTTACTATGTGAATAACAAACAAAACATAAATTTCTTGTAGAAAGAGGTCTTGACTACTACCTTTCCTAGTTGTTTAAACCAGAGGGGTCCTGCCCAGGCTGTTTACTGCTGTACCTTCAGCTCCCTCGAAGGCTAACTTGCGCAGAGAATTTCCAAAGAGAAAGAAAAAAGAGAGAGAGAGAGAATGACAGAAATGGAATCCCAAATAATTTAAGGTTTGCCTAAATCACTTGATGCTTTGCAAGGGAGGAATTTCACTTTAAATAGGATGGCTTATGGTCTATTTCCTGGCAATTTAGAAAGATTTGCACTACACTGATAGCCCATTATGCGGTAACTGTGTTTTGTTATATACTCATTTATTTAAATGCAAGTTTGCTTTATCCTGCCAGTTTGTTGACTATTCCTTGCTGAGCAGGTCTGTAATCTAAACTTTAAAGGAGGATTAAGCTTCATGCTATTTATCTAACTAAGCATTGTCATTGTGTTATCCTCATATATTTGTTACCTGGAAAACAAAAAACAAACAAAAAAAACCCCTCTTATTTTAAATGGGCCTTTCTGTTACTTTTGCATGAAAGCCTTTGTGGCTTTTTTTAAAATTCTATTTTATGATCTGCAACTGTCATTTAAATAGAACCAAGAGTTAAATTAGCCTGCAGTGCTTTTAATAGTACTTTTTTTTGATTTTGTATACACACATTAAAACAAACAAACAAACAAAAACAGAAGGAACATAACACATTCCATCTTCTCTCTTTTAATCTTTGAAATGTAGTGAATTGTTAGTAGACCAACAGAAAATAATTACAAGTCTGCTAGCCATATTTGGACCACACCTTTTCAGAAATCTTATTGGTTTTCAATATCCCTTTGAGAATAACCTACACTTTTAATGGAAAACCTGCTTATCTCTTAGGGATGGCTCTTATTCTCCCAAGGTAAATAGAATATAAAACTATGTTTTGGAAACCTTTTAATGTTAATTGTTTATAAATCAGTAGAGACAGAAGAAACCAAAAAAATGTTTGAGAGAAAAAGAGGGAACTCTAATTTTATTTTGATTAATTGCTTCTCAATAAAATTTATTCACTTTTCATGAAATCCTAAATTCACAAGTTTCTCATTTTCTTCAAGCCAACTTTTTTTTTATCATATCACATCCTTTCTGTATCTTCCTTTACAAATTTTTTTCCTAACAGAAACCCTATGTTTTCAGTGAATTATGAGCTCCATAGCTTCACTGGTGAATCACATTGGTTTTAGCTAGTTTATGTGACTTTTTTCCCTTTCAAGGATTGGTTTAGGAGAGAGCAAGTAGCCTAATTCTGGACAATGGTTTATTTAAGGAGATTTATTAGGACATAATTCCTGACTCTAAAAAAAAAAAAAAAGGCTCAAGGAAGAAATAACTTCCTATGTTTCTGGACATTATGTGTGAGAGTGTGATCCTTAGAAGTTCTGCAGCCAGTTTGCTAGCATGAGGCTAAGACCATAAATGGTAAAAGCCAACTCACTGTGGTTTATAAAGAAAAAAGATGATTAAAACCTGGATCTTTGAGCTGTACATATGAAACTGACATAGTTACAGTCTTCCTGTTATGTGAAATGTTATATTGTAGTTAAGTTATGAAAGCCAGAGATTTCTACTATGAGCAGCTAAGCAAATCCTAACTGATATTCTTTATTGTTTTGGTAATGTGCTACAGACAGACATATTGAGAAAGGTCTGTCACTCCAGATCTTTCTAAAATCTAAGAGGGCAGGTAGATGGGGAGCAGTGAGGAAGAGAAATTGCACAAACATAGGACAATGCTCATATAATTTTTAAACCCTGGTTATTTTCAATGAATAAAAAATATTCTGAGATAGACTTCTTTCTCAAAAGGGCAGAAAAACTTAGCTTCAAGACAGTATTTAGGAATACAGGCACCTCATACATTCTTTTAAGGAGAGAAATCCTCCAGTTCATGACAGTCTACATACCTTTCAACACAAATGAGATAGTAGAAGCTCTTTCTTGAGAAGAGTGGCACCTACTGGGTTGTGAGGACAGGTGCCTGGGGGAACACCTGAATACAAGAGAACAATAGAAGACCAGTGTACTTGAACTTGAGAAAATGTGAGGATCAGATCATGGGCTGAACTTGACCTAGAGAAGCAGGTAGGCATCAAGCTGGCAAGAACCTCATAGGACATACCTATATATTTATTATAAAAAGGAAAAGTCTAGGGAAGGGTAGTAAATAAAAGAACACTTAAAAATGTGAATCTTTGAAATTTATATATGGAATACAAAACTTAGTACACAGATTAAATGATTCATCTATCAAACAAAACAAAACTGAAAAGGACATGTTTTAGTTCTAATGATTCCAATTCTAGAAATCTTACTTCAGAACATAGTATGAGACGTGGTAGAAGATTACATACAAGGATGTTTATCGCAGGATTAAGTATGTTAATAAGAACAAGAAATAACCAAAGTATCCAACAAAAGCAGAAAAGTTAACTAAATCATGGAACATTCCTACAATTGAATATTAGGAAGCAATTACAATTATTTATTTGCAGAATATTTGTCATGAGAAAATGCTCATAATAAAAAGTTTGAGTGGAGAAAAAAGTATAAGGCAAAAATAAATACAAGGTATGGATCCTTATTTGGGGAAAAAAGGAGGCAAGAGGGAGACATTTATAGGCATATGGACAATCCCCCTCCCTCCACACACACATATACACAATTATTAAAAATGGCTAGAATTAAATTTAATGTATCAATAATTTTAATTCCCAGTTAATGGGCAATAGACATAGGTAAGTAAACATAGATTTCTTTCACATGATGAAAATAATGATTTATAAATAAAAACACAAAAACTAAAGGTAGCTGAAAATTAAATTTCAAGAAAAAAGATTTTTTGATTAGTAATATACTATAAGCGAGGAGAAAATATTGTATCCTCAGGAAATGAGCAGTATTATGGCACCAACCATAATAGAGATCACATTTAGAAAATGCCTTCAGAGAAATGGAAAATGTGTGTATCTCCATATTAATAAATAAGTCACAGTTAAACTAGATAAAGATTTTACCTATCTGCTTGGGGTTCTTTGTTACCCAGTAGCTAACACATTGCTAGTTTGGATAGGGAAGGGGAGGGCAAAGCTAAACAATTTGGGTTATACTCTAGATTCTCTTCATAGTATGAGAATTAGTAATTTCCTGAAAAAGCAAGAGAGAGAGACAAATGTAAAATATATTTTTACATATATGTAAAATATATTTTATATATGTTTTCTAAAATATAAATTATATATATAATTTGTTTGTATTTATTTAAGGGACTTGATAATGTCTTTAGCAGCAGAAGTTAGGTAACTCCAGGTAAAAACTAAGGAATTGATAAGGAAAAAGAAGTAAAAGCACAGCCTAAGGCCATGCATCCTGCTTCTTTTCTTTTTCAAAAACTCTTATACACAGTTTTATTAGCCCCTTATTATCCCCTTATCTGTATGAATAATAAGAATGAAAGCACTAAATTGACAGAACAACTAGCTAAAAATCCTCATTTTAGATTTTAGATCTGAGAAAATGTGGTACATTTTTTTTCAAGTCACAAAATTATTTAATGACAACAAGAGTCTAAATCCCTAGGGCTCTTGATTCCCAGTATCGTTTTCATTCCATTAAACCATCATGACTCAATGCTTAAGGAAAGGTTCCGCATCACCACACAGTAACTGGCATGTAAAGGCGCCCAAACTTTTTTATTTTTGTTGTTTTATGGAAATAAATAGTTAATGGAAAATCCACTGAACTGGGTCTAAGAATTTCCTGGCTTTGAGCCCTATTTCTTCTATTGGTTATCAGTGTGGCCTTGTATTTGTCATTTAACCTTGCTGTACCTCAGTTTCTTATCTGCAAAATAGATTGTATTCAGTGTTTCCCAATGTGTTTGAAGATATTTAACAGATACTCTGCAGAATTATATAACTGGTGAGAACAGAGCTCTGATGAAGATGTAATCTTTATTTATATCTTGCTTATTCAAATACTCCATCTTCCTTGAAACTCCAAATAAATAACTTGAGATATTGAAACCAAACAGTAGCTGAAGAACTGTTGCATATCCGTGGGCATTCACAGTTAGTGAAAAAATAATTATAAATGAATTTAGGGAGAGTCCAAGAGCTGAAATGTAGAGGACTCTTTGATTGTTTTCACTGGGAAATGTATACAGAGGAAATGGGGGAGTACAGCAGTCTGGCCATGGGAGGAGACTTTGGTGACAAGCACACAGAAGGAATTCCTAGAGATGACTTGATACATATAATTATTCCTGAAAGACTTTTATGAAATGATTTGTTTGATAACTAAGGTGTGAATTTTAAAAGGGAGTGAGAAAAGATACTGGGATACTGACATACTAAAAGGGGGTTCTCTGTTAAAATCTGTAGGGAGACAGTATCCTTTGCTGAAGGGAATTAATTCTTTCCCAAATTCAAGAACTGTGAAACTGGATTTAAGCTCACAGCTCCAAAATTGGGGGAAATGGTAGAACAAGAGCTTTGTGAAACTCGACAAATTAAGCTTTGTTTGATGGTAGAAACAATGGTAAGGATAATAATAGAACATATTTTATAAGGTTATTGTAAGGATTAAGTGAATTAATATAGATAAATTCCTTAGTTAGAACGATGTCCATCATATTCTACTAAATATATGTTAGCTACCATTGTTATTGTCTTTGCCATTGCTGTTGTTTCCATTATTAATTTAGTCTGAAATATATTTAACTTGATCTCAAATGTCCTCTGTAATTTTTCTATTATGTGGTTTTCACTTACTTCTGAAAAGAACTATCCATTCTGTCCACCAGAAAAATCAGTTTATTTAAAGTGCAACATGTAGAACCCTCTTGTTTGCTGTAGCAAAAGCATATATGACTATATTTTTCTGCTGATCAAGATGAAATAAAAGTCAAACTACTAATTTTTTAGTTTCACCCATTAATGTCTGACCTTCGTATCTAAGAGATAACCTGCTCTTTACAGTGTATTTTGTAAGTGGGGAGAGTATTGAAGTCATCTCAAATCCACGCCTGATACCTAAACATCTTCCCACACAACTGAATTTTAACTTCTAAGAATCAAATTTCTAGTTGCAAGTACCTAAGAAGTGTGAATCACTTTTCAATTCACTGAATGACACAGATCTTGAGGTCTTGAGATACAGTATTCAAGCAATAACAAGTCACTTTCAAGTTTTAGAAAGCAACCACCCAGCTAAACCAAAGAGATGGAGTTACCCCATCAGTTCCTTTCTGGTTTCAGTATGAATGAAATCAGTCCCACATAATGTAATCTAGGACCTAAAGAAAATTCTAACTAATTTCCACATGAAATAAAAATTTTAGGAAATTTCTAGCTGGTGAAACAAAGAACATATTTGAAAATTTATAAATACAGAACTTCAATTTAAAGGGTTTTAAAACCTTTATTTTAAGTAAACTTTAATAAGTGGCATTTCAGTACTCAAGTATTTATTAGGGGAAAGGAGAAGCAAACTAACAATTACTGAGTAAATATGTTAGGCTCTGATATAAGTGCTTAGTTGTATAATTTATTTGATAGTTTTTTATGGTTTAAATTTTTACTATTTATTGGCTATAGCATATACAGATTATCACAAAAATAAATGATGTTTCAAAATCCCTTTATATAGCACTGGAAAATTGGTAAGTTTTGACTTTAAAAAGTACCAAGGAAGGAGGTACATTTTCCCTTATTTCCATACTGTATTTACCTTTCTCTTTCAATGCAGCTCTCTACCCTAATCTAATTAGGATAAAGTTCATTTTACTATTTTTGCATTACAGAGTTTGGATGTGTTCTGTGTCATATATACAATCAACATGACAGTGTTACTGAGGAAGAAAGACTATATTACATGAAAACTGCCCCAGAACTATTTGTTGCAAGTCCTTGGTTAGGTAGTTGCATGAAGACAGTATGTCTGTGACTCCATGAAATGAAAACCAAGGATGCCTTGTCTAGACGTGGTAGACTGTTAGGGATAGAAGGGCCCTACAGCATCATATATCAGTTCTTCTCTTTAACAGAGGAGACTCTGCTACACCCGAATGATGAAATCATTTTTGGTAATGGGAATAGGTGGCAGAGTTGGGACTAAAACTCAAGTCTTCTAACTTCCAATTTCTGACTCTACATTCAGTGTTCTTCCACTATACTTGCCTTAATACATATTTCTGGGAGTGTTTCTATTGCCTTCATAATACGTTCACCAACCCTGGTTTTGAAGCTTGTAATTAACAGTGGCCAAAGGCATACATGATAAAATTTGGATGCCTGACGATATTGCCCACCTGTATTCTGGCAATCCAAGGGCTACAGGATTTTCCTCTGTGAAGTAACCAAAGTGAATGTAATTATTCATTCCTGAAAGCTTTTATTCAAACCAGTCTCATCCTGTTTTGAATGGTAGGAGCTGCTGTTACTAATAAATTCTAAGCATCCTATGTAATCCAGCCCCAGCCACCCCAATTTATACTGAACAAGTGCAAAAAGTCAAATCTACCTGAACCTTCAGATAGCAGCTAAGGTTTTCCCTTTACGTATCCATATTTGTGATATTATTTAAAGACCAATCAATGCATTTTTAAGACCAGCCTTTAAATACTTTAAATACTTTAAATACTTTCACAGAAATTTTGAGCTGGAAGAGAATCTAGCAATCTCTTCCTACAAATGAAGAAAGTGTAGCCTAAGGAGAAAACTTGACTTGCTCAAAGTCCAACTGTGATCAGTATTATGGCCAAAACATATCCATCTTATGTCAAGTTCTGTAATATTTCCACTGCTTCTAAAGTCAACTGAATGTTTGAGTAATCTAAAAGTACCGTGTGTTAATTTTTTTAAGTACGGAAAATGAACCCAAAATTCACTAAAATGACCGCTTACTTGACATTTGAAGTATGTTTTAAAGTTTTATCTCTAGATTGTTAATTTGTTTTAATGGAAAAGCAGGATACTAGAATGTAGGCAAGAAGTCCCCCCTTTTTAAAATATGCCAGGAGAATGATAAGCCTTAAACTCTGTAGCACAAAATGTTCTCTGTGACCGACTTAAACTTTACTTCTTTGTCTAATGGATGACCATTTAAAAAATTATATGGCAATAGATTTTTTAGAACAATAAATTAGTGTTAGCTATTTGGCTTAGGAAAATAATTTGAAAGCCATTGGATAATGTATTCTGAAACCAAAAGATAGCTATAATCATATCCTTGTCCTGTTTAAGTCTTTTAATATTTATCTTTGGGGAAGATCACTCTGGTGGAGATGGGGAGAATTGATTGGATGATGGGGAAAGTTTATTAGAAGCAAGGGTCCTTTGTGCCAGGCAATGCATCTGTAAATAAAATTTTCGAAGGTCTCTGATCTGCTAAGCTTGCATTCAAGCAGGAGGAGACAGACTATAAGAACAAATATAAGAAACAAGTAAAGTATGTAATATAGAAGGAAGTAAGTACAATGGACTAAGTATAGAGCAGAGTAAACAGAATTCAAGTACTGGGAATAGAGGACAGGTATCATGTTTAAATAAGAGGCTCACAATTAGTCTCATTGAAAATAACACATTAGAACAAACTTTTGAAAGATATGGAAGAGTTTGAAACTCAGACATCTGGGGGAATAGCTACCACAGTGGCCATAAGGTCTTCACATGCTTGACATGTTTGAGAAGTAGCAAGAGGGTTTACATGGCTGAAGAGGAACAAAAAAGGCATAGGAGATAGGAGACATGGTCAGAATGTTAATGAGCTCCTGATTATGTAAGAGCATCTATGCCATTGGCAAGCCTTTGGCTTTTACTCTGAATGAAATGAGTAGGCTGTGGAGCATTTTGAGCAGAGAAGAGACATAATCTTTTTTTTTAATTACTATGGCCTGAGTGATGGCATAACCTGGTAGGATTAATCCATTCAAAATCTCTTCTGGAATTAGGGGTGACATCAAGGCCATTGAAAATACATAACTACAAAATTTCTAGTCCAACTTTAAGAGGAAACTGGAAATGGATGGTGAGGGGCAACCAAAACATGTCCATTATTTCTTCAAAGTCAAGCTACTCAAAGAAGTTATTCACACAGTCTTTCTATTCTCTATTTTATTATTAAACGTATCTCCATTTTACTATGAAATAAATTCCAACATGAAATCTGCTTCCACTACTCTATTGAAACTACATGGACTAAAGTTTCCATGATGTTCATGTTGCCAAATCCAATCTTTTCTGTCTTCATCTCACTAGGTCTCTAAGTTCCTCTAAATGCTTTCAACAGCTCTCTTCTTCAGACATTCTTTTTTTGACTTCCATGCTACACCCAATTTCCAGACTACAAATAAAACCATTTCTTCTCATTCTCCATCATATTTTCCTCTCTACTGAAGATCCTCAGGTGATTTCATTACCGATTTCTGCACAACAAATTATCCCAAAACTTAAAAGTTTAAAACATCAAACATTTATCTCACAGTTTCTGTGAGTCAGAAATCCAGTTGCAACTTAGTTGGGAACTTCTGGCCAAGGTCTCTCATGGAGTTGCAGTCAGTCTATAGGCTGGGGCTGCAGTCTCTGTTGAAGGCTCAACTGGGGAAGTATCTTCTTACAAGTTTAGGTATGTGGTTGAGAACTTAGTCCCTCACAGGTTGTTGACTGGACACTTCCCTTAGTTATCTGTCATGTGGGCCTCTCCACAGGGCCACTAATCACATGAGAAAGCCAGAAAGCAAGAAAGGGCAAGTGAGATAGTAGTCAGAGTCTTTTTCAACCTAATCTCAGAAGTGATATCCTATCATTCTGTGTTCTGTTTGTTAGAAGTCACTAGTTCCTCTAGGGGAGGGGATTGCACAAAGGTTGAATGCAAGGAGGCAGGGGTCACTGCACACCATCTTGAAAGTTGTCTAGCTTATCATGGCTTAGGCTTCAGTCATTTTCTAATTCTGTCTTCTCTACAGTGGTAATGTCATTAATTTCCCTAGTTATCATATTACTTACATTCCAAAGTTCTCAAATTTATACTGCTGGGTTATGCCTCTTTTCAGACCCCTGTGAGCCCTGTATCTCTTATTTTTGCATCTCCAATTAGCTTTATCGCAAGCTCTCAAAATTAACATATTCCAAACAAAATGTTTTATTTTGCCTTCCTGTACACTCCAAATCTGCAAATATAGATTTTTTTCTACTAAGCTTTTCTACCTAGGTAAATGACACCTCCATCCACCCGATTTCTCAGACCAGGCAGTAGCAAATTTTTCTTAATGTTTATCTCTCCATCACTAAACTCCATTAACTGTAGTTTCAAAATTATTCTGTTTCCTGGATGCCTAAAGAGCCCCTCAATATGTTTATCTGTACCCATTTTTCCTCTATTACAATCCATTCTCACCAGCAAATAGATTAATCATGTAATTAATATAAATAAGAGCTTATGCCAACAATTTATAAATCTTTCAAGGGCTTCTTATTGCTCTTTGACCTTGCTTGATCTAGCCTTCCCCTGCTTCGCCAACCTCATTTTGTGCAGCTTTCTTTTTCTGAGTTTTAACCACACTTGATTCTCTTTTAGTTCCTAGAATTCTCTCTGCTTAGAAGACTTTTCCCATAATTCTTTGCCTGACTGGTTCCTGGTCACCCTTCAGAGATATTTGGATGACTCAATCTTACACATATTCTTAAAGCTCAGTCTTTTTTCTGCCTAGCACTTAAAATTTGTAAGTCCAGGTGAGAAGAGACAAAGTCTATTTCATTCATCTATCAATGCCTAGATAGCACCGTGTCTGTATATAACATCTGTAATGAGTAGAAGTAACGTCCAAAGAATACATCCAAAAGTCCTGATAACATTTTCTCTGTTTTGTTTTTGTTTTTACCAGCTCTGGTTATATTGTTATTAAGTTAGTCCTTCAATGTTGTGTTTAGATATGTATTTTGCTCTTTTTTCCTTCTAGTTAGACTTTTGTGGAAAGGGTGTTGGGGAAAATCGTAAAGAAATATTCTAACTTATTAATTTTTAGTGAAGTTAGAAGGAGTTACCTTTATAACAATGACACCTATATTACCTTTGCCTGAGAGATTGATAAAATTGAGTGTTTATTCAGATGGGATTCTTTCAGGATCTCCTTCTGAGTTCTTTTTAGAGTTTGGAGGACTGGGCACTGGGGGCTTGTTTTGTCTTAGAGAGATGAACTGAATCCAGATTTTCTTGCTAATAATAACCATGGTTGTGCAAAGACCCACCTCCCACCCACATTGAGAGTGCACTCTTCCAGCTGATGTTTCTGTTCACAGCTTTTGTGAATGTGAGAAAAGAAGTGATAATCCTGGAATGAATCACTGTGCCAGTGACATTCTAGTTAAAGTTGAACAGTGTTGATAAAATGTGCTACTTTGGTGTGAAGAGCCTGAACTACATTTAATAAATAATAAAACCACAGAATACACACAAATAGAAGTCAAAAAATTAACCTTTTGCTACCCAGGAAAACATTCTGGTAAATGTGAGGTGGTGTGCGGGTGGGGAGATGGATCATGAAGAATTATGTAAAGTGACAATGTGAAAGTATGTACTTAATCATCTGCAAAGGAAGCTTTTCTCTTTAGGAGAGAATTGCACTACAGTGGGGACTAGCTAAACTATGCCACCTTATTTTAATTTTCTTTTAAATATTTTTGTTCTAAAAGAAAATGCACTCTCTCATCCACCCCCCTACCCCCCCACCCCCCACCAAGTCTTCAGAGATGTTCAAGCCTCTGCCTTCTCTTAAAGAACAATAGTCCACTGACTCCACCGCAGTGAGACTTAGAAGGTTAGGTTGTTCATTTAATGTTAATGCTGTTAGTGAGTCATTTTAAACAGGTATTTGGGAATATGGAAAAAAAGTTGGAAAAACATGGGGAGAGAAGACGGATTAAGTATACGACAAAGGACAATATCAGCAAAAGTGTGAAAAGAGGGAAGATGGGGAGAGAGCAAGAGAAATCAAATAATACACTTCCTATAATTTTTTATATTATGGTAAAAAAACATATTTTATACTATATTTGTCCACATCCTTGTTCCCCACATGTACTTTTTCTAATGTGTGTAAGTATCTGTCTGAGTAAGTGAGAAATTTCCATCCATTGCTGTGAAAAATCAATTGCTCTTGATTTGGAGGAGGGCTCCAGTTACTAGGGAAAATGGGAGGGTTTGAAACTACCAATAGGATTCCAGAACTCTTTTGATTTTTTATCTCAATATGATAAATTATTCCTTTTAACTGGATCCTGCTTGATCTGACCTCAGGTGCCTCAGTTTGAAGGAAAGTGACTTGTGCTGGTGAAGTTGCCCTGTGTCCCACCAGATTTAAATTCTAATTAACTTTCACTGATGAATTGATGTCATTTGCAAATGACTGTCACTAATCTGCATAATATAAATTTGGAAAGACCACTTATATCACACAGCTGTGACTATGGGGACTTAGCTGATATTTAAACTTGTGTTTAAATACATAAATTGTATTTGTTTTTAACCGACTGCAGCTCTTCACATAGTTTCAAAAACTACTTTCTAGCACCATTTAGGAAGTTAATGAAACCTCTATTCAATGTTTAATAGCACCTATTTAATAGTAGAACTACATATATTAATACAATAACACAACAAAGTCCTTCCAATTGCAACTAGTCCTATCTTTCAGAATCTGGGATAAAGCAGAGCCAGATTCAATAGGAAGTCACCTGTGTACTAACTTTGGAAGAAAGAATCTATTAGCAAGACATAAACAATTTTAAACAGTGTCGTAGAGAGAACGCTAAAGCCTTTTAAAATGATACTCATATGCTTCAATTTATTTTATAAATTGAAACTATCATACTGAAAAACTATTCTACTTATGGAAGTTTATGTTAGGCAGATTCTCAAAATGTATGAAAAGACATATACACAAATATATCAAATATACAATTTTTAGAATATCAGATAAATTGATGTAATTGATGGTTATAATATGAGAAAAAGTAAACTTCTGGCCAAGCCTACCAGTGGATAAGTATGCAATATTTAAATACAATAGATATCATGTACCTATACAAAGAAAAGTTTAAGATATGATGTTAAGTGAAGTTGGATAAATATTTTAATGTATTTATGTTTAGAGTACATATTTGAATTGATGAGGAAAAAGTACTCATAGGAAATAAGCAAAAATCCAATTGATCTTTTAGAATAAAGAGTATAATGGGTTTTTTATCTGTTTTCAAACTGATCTGTAGTCTGGTTAATTTTATAATTTAAATGAATAAAAGAATTAATTTATAGAGAACCTTACTACTACTTATAGGAGACCATATGAATTACACTTCATTTTATAAGAACTTGGCGAGGTAATTGTTATAGCCATTTTAAACAATAGGAAAATCTGTGCCAAAATTATGAAGGAGCTCTATTCAAGATCAAACAGGTAGTAAATAGAAGATCTGGTTCTAGATACTTTCACCATAAGCATCTTTGCCCCATAACTGGTTGGCTTAAGGCATTTTGATGAAAAAGATAAAACAACAATTAATAAAAGAAGGACATTAAAAAGGACATAATGAAATATAAAAATGAGTAACAAAATTAGAAAGACTTTATTGTAATATTTGAATACCTTTAAAATGTGTATAGATTCATGGCAATACTGTGCAACTAACTGATTTTATTTTGTGGGTTGCATCTAAGCCCTTGTCTTCCCAGTCTTTTGTTCATAGTATTTTATACCTTTGCTTGTTTTATTTGTTGTTTTGTCTCCTTGTTTGGCATCACACTTTTTCTTTTTTACTAATATTTCTTCCTTCATTGAGAGAGAAGTATCAGTTTCCAAATACTAGGATGCATGCTTGTAAACTGAGCTTTGTATTGAGTTGTGAAAAACTCTACAGTGTCATTTGTTCTTGGCATATTGTCGCATGTCTGTTGTTAGACTTTCCAAAGTTCTACGTGAAATGTGGGTTCAACTCTGTATCTTCAAATCACCGAAGAATTTGCAAACTGATATGTTATCATTTGCTAGCACAGCATGTAATCTTGCTTTACAATGTCTTATTTCCCACTTCTGGTTAGCTTTATCGCTGTATTTTCTATCAAATCGATATATATAGTGGTTGTTACCATCCACTATTTTAAGACCACCACCTCTGCTTGTCATTGTATAGACCATTACAAGGGCTAAGATTTATGTAATAAAAATGGTAGAACTGTGTCAATAGAGAAATGAAACCAAACTGATAACCAATTGAAACCAAACTATCAAACCAAACTGACAACCAGTTATTTTATCTTTTATGACAAAATTGCCTTACCACTAAGTAGTTGTGCACCAAAAGTATTTGCGGTAACAATGCCTACAGTGAAGATGTCTATGGCAAAGATGCTTACTGTGAAAATACCTCACAGGAGCTAGACATCAACCAAAAACAGTGATTCTAAGCCCAGACTCTTGACTCTCTACAATAATGTTTAAACACAAGTGAATAAACTTCTAAACCTGGATATTTTTAAAGGCTCACTTGGTTACAAATTGTTAATATTCTTGATATAAATTGGTGTGTTAACTCTTTCTTTCCTTAATTTATAATAACCAAATGAACTCTACTAATCACTAAATCATTTGAAAAGCAATTCTCATCTCTTCTGTGTGTTTTTTAAATTTTTTTAATAGAGCTAAAAGCTCATCATTTAAAGAGCATAGAAAAAAACCAAAGCCACAAATGAGGACATATGACAACAACTAAGTTATGTAAGTTAAGTTACTAGGAAATTGAACGTAAGCAGTTACAATATAGATTATCTGATTGAAATTTAGCCAACTAAACTCAGTTTAGACTAACAGGCAAAAGCACTCCTAAAGTGGTGGTATGAAAGGAAATAAATTCTAGCATATTTGCTATTGTGTCAGCATTCCTTTTGTATATTTGGCTTTAACCTTGACCAGAAAATGACACCCTATCACCCAGCCGTCTTTGCCATTCCTTTGCAGCTGCTTATGCTACTGACATTAGAGCCATGATTTCTGAATTCCCCCTGAAAATATCACCATCCTTATTCTTTGGCTTAACTGACCTTTATAATACTTCTGTTTGGATAATGTTTTTTGGCTTTTTTTTAACTTTGCATGCCTTTTCTGAAAATAGAAGTCAGATAAAATTTGTCTTTGTGATTTTTATTGTAAAATGAAACACAGAGACAGAAAACTATCCAAAACTATTGTATAGTTTATTGAATAATTGTATAGTGAATGCATGTATAACCACAAACCAGGTCAGGAAATAGACCTTTGCCAGAAACCCATTTATGTACCCCATCCCTATCACTCTCCCTCCTCCTAACTGCTTTTCAACTTTCAGAGTAATCATTTCCATTCATTTTTATTAGGTTTATCACCCAAGTGTTTATCCTAGATTCTGTAGTTTAGTTTTTTGTTTTGTTTTCAAATATATTTTTAAAGTTCTCTGTTAATGTTCAGATTTCTCCTTCATTTCTTTCTTTTCCTTCTAAATTAACAATCTGTAGGTCATTTAATCTGCAGAATTTCCCATAGTATGGATTTCAATGAGAAGAATCCATCCTGTGGGAATCACTGTTGGTACAGTTTAACATGCCCCCTTATCCTCTGTAATCCCTCCACATTGGCACCTGGGTCCAGAGGCTTGATTGCACTCAAATTTTCTTTTTATAAAGACTGCAGGCATTGTTTTCTTTCACATGGGATCACAAAAGATCTGGCTGTTTCCTTTTTGTGATTTTAGCAGCAGTTTGTGCTGAATACATTTTCTTACGTCTATATCTCTTCAGTCATTTTGATTGCCTGAAATTCATCTCCAATATTACTGTGATTTCTTGCACATTGATAAAATTTTGTTTGTGCTCTCTGTACTGGAATGTCAATTTTCTTGGATATAAAACCCATGGTTCACATTTTCTTTTCCTGTATACTTCAGTATATTATCTTCTTTTTTTTTTTTTTTGCGGTACGTGGGCCTCTCACTGTTGTGGCCTCTCCTGTTGCTGAGCACAGGCTCTGGACGCGCAGGCTCAGCGGCCATGGCTCACGGGCCTAGCCACTCCGCAGCATGTGGGATCTTCCCAGACCAGGGCACGAACCTGTGTCCCCTGCATCGGCAGGTGGACTTTCAACCACTGTGCCACCAGGGAAGCCCTATTATCTTTTTCTGGTATAAACCTTTGTTGTCAAAATATCTGATTGTATACCTTTTTTTTTCCCTTTTAAGACACTTGCTATTTTTGCCTAGATTCTCAAATAATTTTTTAAGTTAAATAATTTCAGTAGAATATACTTTTCTGTTGGTCATTTTTGCTTGAAATTCTGAGGATTGGGGTATATTCAAAGGTAGTTTTCAAAGCTTTAGGTATTCATTCTGTTCTCTTAATTTTGGTTAACTTTTTCAGGGCTTTTTATTAACTATGTTGAGTCTTCTTTTGATAGCTTTTAAAGTTTTCCACAAAGTCCTTTTAATTCTTTCTTCATTTCACTTTTATTTAATTTTTTTTACCTTTAATTTAAAGTATTAACTGTTGGGTTATTTGCGTTTGTGTTCTTTGTAGTTTAGTCTTTCTGTAATTATTTTTCATTCTTTTCAAGTGTGCTCATTTATATTGTCTTTTTAAATCCTTTATTATTTTAAATATCTTTTAGCTTATTCTGAAAGAGAAGTCTTTAATTTTGATCTTTTTGATGACCATATCTTTCTGAAATGCTTCCATTGTCTTTAAGAATGACAGTTTTCTACTAATTCTCTTTAAAATAACTTTGAGATTTGACCTTAATATTTGTCCATTTTCATTTCTATGTGAACTTAGTTTCTCTGGACTTTTACAAGGGGATGTGGTCCAATAGAGTTTCTAATTTCACAGGGCCTTTTCTGTTGTTTTTATGTAGTGTCCTAAAGTGTGTGTCTTGTGCATCTCCTGTCCCCTCTTGACGTTAATCGGAGCACTTTCTTTCCTTTGTCTCCATTGTTTCTCTCTTCTTCTCCATTTTGATCTCACTTGCAAAAATCTGTACTCACTGTGGAGCGAGAATCTGGAAGAGCACCTGGCTGGTTATCTTGGAGAGTGCCTGGTACTATAGCTAGGTTTCTGGTGCCATTTCAGATCTTGCAACATACTCATTGGACTCACCCTCTATTAGGGTTGGCAAAATCCTCCCCATTTCAGCTGCTGACATCAAGTTGGCCCATGTGCTTTTCAAGAAATCACTCTTGGCTCTTTGGGGCTCTCATTCCACAGTACATTACCCTGTGCTTTCCTCTGTATCCTCCTTCACAGACTCTGAAATCTGAGGTCTGTGGCTGTTGGTGGTTTGTCTCAACCTGCTTGTATTTTGTGATTCATAGGGACACCGTGCAGTCTAATTTTGTTTTACGTGTTTTTCACCCATTTTTGGTTTTGTCCTGTAGTCACTCTGTGTGGTATTATATGGCGATTCAGGGAGATTTGGATCTATGCAGCCATCAACATCATCTTTCCAAAATATCTTTTTACTTTTGCAATTCTTACAACAAGAAAATTCATGGAAATCAATATAAAACAATGGTATTTTAATAACATTTAGAACTCTTGAAAATCACTTGTTTTCCAGCTTATGCTACTTATCTCTTTGTCCTGGAATCCCCAGCAGCTAATCTAAAAATCAGACTACATAGGCTTTTTTTACATTGATAACATTACAGAAAACAGCAGTTATGGTGCTACACATGGATATTATAACTTTTCTCTGAAGAACTTGCCTAATGACAATAAACATTCACATGAAGGACCATATAATATTCATAGTAAAAATACTGTTTGTCATAAATAGGCCTTTGATAAATCTGTTGTTATCAATAGATATGATCTGTAATGACTGTACCACATTAATGTACATTCAAGGAGAATATTTCCTGAATATAATAGGTGCTTATGGACAACTAACTCAATAATGAACACAAATGCAAAGTAGGCATGGATTCTATTGACAAACTCAATGACAGTTAAGGAATAGAATGCAAATTTCTAAATCCTCTTATATCAGGAGGCTACATTTAATCTACTGTGATTATTCTCTGAAATTTTGTTTTATCATATATTTTCCTAACACATTAAAGAGGGAAAACATGTCTTCCACCTGCAAGTCTCAATTATCTTCACAGAGAACATTCACTTTTGACTCTTGTGTGGAGATGTTTCTCCACATCAAGCAATTCTCCAGAACACCAGCTGGGTGTCTTATAATTTAACTGAATTCTGACACTATCTACCAGGAGATAATGTCAGATTCCACAGATTAAAGGTTCAGTCCCACAAGACTGCCCCATCCTATTTCAGATGGCAATGGTGGGGTAGGTCCCCAGGTTACCCACAACTTCTGACCCACAGGCTGTAAATCAGAGATTCCAAGGACCTCCTCCTCTCTGGGCTTTGATGAATTTGCTAAAGCAGCTCACAGAATTCAGGAAACATTTTACTTACTAAATCACTAGTTTATTATAGAAAGATATAACTCAGGAACAATCAGATGGAGGAGATGCACAGGGCAGGGCATGGGGAAGAGTGCAGAGCTTCTGTGCTCTCCAGATGCCACTCTCCCCAGATCTCCTCGTGTTCACCAACCCAGAACCTCTTGAGTTCCGTCCTTTTGGGTTTTATGCAGGCTTCATTTCAAAGGAACAATTGATCCAATCATTGGCCATTAGTGATTTATTCAACTTCCAAACCCTTACCTCTCCTCTCTCCGCAGAGGTCCTGGGGTGGGATTGAAAGTTCCAACCCTCTAATCTAATCCTGGCAACCAGCCCCATCCTTAGGTGCTCACAAAAATCACTTCATTAACATAACAAAACACTTTTTCTTTTTAAACATCTTTATTGGAGTATAATTGTTTTACATTGTTGTGCTAGTTGCTTGTGTATAACAAAGTGAATCAGCTCTACATATACACATATCCCTATATCCCCTCCCTCTAGCGTCTCCCTCCCACCCTCCCTATCCCACCCCCCTAGCTGGTAACAAAGCACTGAGCTGATCTCCCTGTGCTATGCAGCTGCTTCCCACTAGCTATCTATTTTACATTTGGTAGTGTATATATGTCAGTGCTACTCTCTCACTTTGTCCCAGCTTACCCTTACCCCTCCCCATGTCCTCAAGTCCATTCTCTACGTCAGTGTCTTTATTCCCGTCCTGCCCCTAGGTTCATTAGAACCATTTTTTTTTAGATTCCATATATATGTGTTAACATATGGTATTTGTTTTACTTCATTCTGTAAGACAGACTCTAGGCTCATCACCTCACTACAAATAACTCAATTTCGTTTCTTTTTATGGCTGAGTAATATTCCATTGTATATATGTGCCACATCTTCTTTATCCATTCGTCTGTTGCTGGACACTTAGGTTGCTTCCATGTCCTGGCTATTGTAAACAGAGCTGCAATGGACATTGTGGTACATGACTCTTTTTGAATTATCGTTTTCTCAGGGTATATGCCCAGTAGTGGGATTGCTGGGTCCTATGGTAGTTCTATTTTTAGTTTTTTAAGGAACCTCCATACTGTTCTCCATAGTGGCTGTATCAATTTACATTCCCACCAACAGTGCAAGAGGGTTTCCTTTCCTCCACACCCTCTCCAGCATTTACTGTTTGTAGATTTTTTGATGATGGCCATTCTGACTGGTGTGAGGTGATACCTCATTGTAGTTTTGATTTGCATTTCTCTAATAATTAGTGATGTTGAGCATCTTTTCATGTGTTTGTTGGCAATCTGTATATCTTCTTTGGAGAAATGTCTATTTAGGTCTTCTGCCCATTTTTGGATCGGGTTGTTTGTTTTTTTTATATTGAGCTGCATGAGCTGCTTGTAAATTTTGGAGATTAATCCTTTGTCAGTTGCTTCATTTTCAAATATTTTCTCCCATTCCAGGGGTTGTCTTTTCATCTTGTTTATGGTTTCCTTTGCTATGCAAAAGCTTTGAAGTTTCATTAGGTCCCATTTGTTTATTTATTGTTTTATTTCCATTATTCTAGGAGGTGGATCAAAAAGGATCTTGCTGTGATTTGTGCCATAGAGTGTTCTGCCTATGTTTTCCTTAAGAGTTTTCTAGTGTCTGGCCTTACATTTAGGTTTTTAATCCATTTTGAGTTTATTTTTGTGTATGGTGTTAGGGAGTGTTCTAATTTCATTCTTTTACATGTAGCTGTCCAGTTTTCCCAGCACCACTTACTGAAGAGGCTGTCTTTTCTCCAGTGTATATTCTTGCCTCCTTTATCAAAGATAAGGTGACCATATTTGTGTGGGTTTACCTCTGGGCTTTCTATCCTGTTCCATTGATGTATATTTCTATTTTTGTGCCAGTACCATACTGTCTTGATTACTGTGGCTTTGTAGTATATTCTGAAGTCAGGGAGTCTGATTTCTCCAGCTCCCTTTTTCTTTCTCAAGATTGCTTTGGCTATTCGGGGACCAAAAGACACCTTTTATACATGTAGTACTCTTAGGAAATTCCAAGGGTTTTAGGAGTTCTGAAATGGGGAGGAAGACCAAATATATATTTCTTATTATAAACCACAATATCACATATATACAATGGCATTATTAGAATAGTTGTGTGTGTGTGTGTGTGTGTGTGTGTGTGTGTGTGTGTGTATAAAACCACGGGTAAGAATGTTGGAGCTAATAATAAATGTTTCTAATTTCCTACAGATGATCAATTCATTAATCCCTAATAATACAAATTTAATATCCCATTTTTCCTATGCAAACTATTGGGATCAATTTTTAAGTTGGTCTTCTTGCTTGTCCTCTATAATGCATTTTCCACAAAGCAATAACTTTTTTGAAACTTTAATCAGAACTTGAGATTCCTACAGAAAACCCTTCAGTGATATTCCATTGCATGCAGAATTGTATACAAGTTTTTTGCATAGCCCCAAAGAGCCCACATTATCTGAACTCCTATCAAGTGCCATCCCTCCACAGATACATGCCTTTCAATATTTTCTTGCCTGCCCAGAATATTCTTAAACCTATCAAGCTCCTTTGTATCTCAAGGCCTTTGCCCTCAGTAGTTTCCTCTCCCTAGAGCACTATTTCCTCTGTCAGACTCACTTGTTATTTATCCAAAGAGGGCTGTATGACCAACCTTCTAAAATTGTCCCATTCCAATCACTCTAGGTACATTTTTCTTCATAGTATTTGCCCCTATCATGCATTACCTACTTATTTAATTTTTACTGTTTTATCTGATTTCTTGTAGGCTTTGTGAAAACAAGAATCTTGTCATTGTTCTTTTTCACTCTATTGCAGTGACTAGAATAATGCCTGTCACTTAATATAAATGCTCATTGAACAAACGGCTAAATCTGGGTTTTCACTCCAGCTAACAGGCTATTAATTAGATAAGTCTATGTCTAGGTTAGTTGGCAGGATAAGTTGAATCGAAAGTAGAAATTGAGGCCACCATGAAAGGCGGGAAATAGTTTGGTTTGGACCGAGAGCCCAATGGGAACAGTCTTCATAATTTTTTTTTAACTTATTTGACACTGTAGGGAAGTGGCAACAGACCACCATGTCAGTGAAACTGTTGCTTCCAACTTTCCAGTCTTCCTTGGTTTGACATTGGTAGGAAGAAGAGAAATAAAAGAATGGGGAGCAGTTGTTGAAAAGATGAGAAAGTGAACATGGAACGGCCAGGAGCAAAAAAGTGGTGGGAAAGGAAATAAGGTATGGGTTCTGCCCACCTGTTTGCAGAGTTTACCATTTGCCCAGAGGTTAGGTTGCTTATCAGATGAAATACAGCTGAAACTGAATTTTCTCTGTGCCTAACCTTCAGGAGGAGAGGTCTCTGCATTTAGTTACTATTATTAATCAACTTGATTTTTTTTCAAGTCATCATATTTTCTGACTCAAAACTTTTTCAAGCTAACAAAAGAGTTTCTTAATGAACTAAATAGACAAGAAGCATGGGTGTGCCCATTGCTAATTTAAGTGCAGTATATGGAATTTTGTCATTCTTGTATTTTGTCAAACTAATAATGCTAGAGCATGATGAAGGAAATCTCCTACATTGACCTCAGAAATACTCATACTTTTTGAAACCTAGGGGGAAATGTCTATATAAGAGAATTGCTGTCTAGATATAATTGCCAACTTAGCACAGGCAATTGCTGAACTTACCAGCTGTAGCAATTTATATTTTTAAAGCAGTGATTTCTTCTGTTTTATGCACAGGGTAAATGTGTAGGTCACATAATGCTCAATGAAAATTCTAATCAATTAAACTAATGATAAGAAAATAATGATCTATCTGATTTTTGAACTTTCTTTAAGAACTGTAACATGTAAATAGATTAGTGTTTAACTAAAATTAAATCAACTGTTTAATATTAACTTGAATTAAATGATCTTGAGAAATTGACTACAAAATACCTTCTGAAAAGCAAGGCATGTGATGAATTGATAAGATTGCAAGCATGATGGGTTAATGCGCTAGATGGCACTAATTGTATGCCTTTCATGTATTATAACATCAAATTCAGTGTGAAAAAAGAAAGTACCTCACACTTGAAGTGTTTTTATCAGGTATACTTTATGAAATTTCTTTGATATGTTATTTGTAATTTCTCATTACAGCTTTTCAGATCATCAGAAAAAAAGAATTAATTATAGCCACTTTGATATTAAGCAAATTTCAATTTGAAAAATATAATTCCAGCAATTTTTTTAACATAAAGAAACTAATTTACTCCAGGCAAGATGCAAAAGTATTCTAGTACAGAAGGATTAAGTGATTCGATTCCAAGTGAAAAGTTTTATACCAATTACATGGTTTTCCATGAACTTTACTTATGAAAAAGATTGTCTCAGAAATTAAATAAATTTTTCAGATTTTTCTAAACAAAATCTAAACCTTCGAAGCATAAAAGAAGTTCTGTGCTCTGCAGAATATTTCCTTGCAGTTTTTAAATACACAAATGGGAAAAGGGAACAAAATCTTGTTATTTAAGGAACAAAGCAAGACTATAAATAAAGGCAATTTTCAAAATAAGCAGTTTCTAATTAAGTTACCTGGCTTTTGAAGACATATTTAACTATTACTGTTACTAAAAAATAAGGAAGGCAAAATCATTAACATAATTAACTTTAAAATATATAAGATATTGATGTTAGGGTTACCCTAGTTAATTAGGAATCCATTGGGTTTAGTTAAATTTTGGCATAAATAATTTTAATTTTAGTCAAGCAGAAACAGTACCTGTTAAGAATGAAATTTTCCTGCCTAACTTGGACATTGCCATAGTGAATTGCTAATGGGAGCGAGTGTTTCGATTACTTCAATTTAGGAGTCCTTTGAGGGGTTTCCTTAATCTCTGTTCATCCAAATGCTCATAAATTAATTAGCTGAGAAAAATGAATGCACACAATGGAATGGAATGTATGAAACTCCAAATAGTTAATAAAACACACACATGCACATGACTAAAATTGAGTGAGTTTTTGTCAACATTTTCTTTCTTATTGGGCATTGGTAAAACCTATAGATCCATAGTGAATTTATAAAAAACTTGTTCTGTATAAAATTCTTCCTTTTTAAAAAAAATTTTCAGGTGGGACAATGGTGGTGGTGATGGTAGAAAGGAAGGGACAATGTGGGGGAATGGAGGCAGAAGGAGAGGGTGAGGAAGATGATGGAGAGGAGTAACACAGCGACCGTAATTCCCAGGACAACCCAACAGTGTCTTTTTGGATCAGAGACCTCCACTGTTATGCCACTCTCACTCTGATTAATGCTACTTCCAAATTATTCTGCACCCATTCACATTAACCATTTTTTAAAAGTTCAAAATAAGTAAGTTAAATGCAAAGAATTACTCATCTCTCTTTTGATCTTTCTCACTTCACTTTCTTTCTTTTTTTAATATAAATTTATTTATTTTTGTCTGTGTTGGGTCTTTGTTTCTGTGCGAGGGCTTTCTCTAGTTGCAGCAAGCGGGGGCCACTCTTCATCGCGGTGTGTGGGCCTTCACTTGATTTCTTATTCTTTCTTTGTAATTACTCAATGTTCAGCCTTTTAAAAAGTGCCAATTTTTATTTTATTGGTTTTTATTTTGCCACTGATGGACCTATGCAAATACGGGAAGTTCATTCCATTATTAAAAATGTACTCTACAAAATGTATTCTTTTTTTTTTTTTTTTTTTTTTTTTTTTGTGGTACGCGGGCCTCTCACTGTTGTGGCCTCTCCCGCTGCGGAGCACAGGCTCCGGACCCGCAGGCTCAGCGGCCATGGCTCACGGGCCCAGCTGCTCCGCAGCATGTGGGATCTTCCCGGACCGGGGCATGAACCCGCGTCCCCTGCATCAGCAGGCGGACTCTCAACCACTGCGCCACCTGGGAAGCCCCCAAAATGTATTCTTTTATGAGCTACAGAAATAATGGAAGAGGTCTTGAAAGGTCCTCAAGGTGTTAATATTACCTGGAAAATCCCTCCAATGCTCAGAATACATAAGCTTTAATTATTTCCTTTCTCACACTACCATATATCAGGTTCTTCCTCTTTCAGAAATAAAAATTAAATGTTTTTAAAGGATATAAGCTCATTTATTTGGGTTTGAAGGCATGTAATTGCAAGAAATAGAATACACTAAAGTGATCTTATAGAGCACTTCAATTACTCAAGCTTTTTGAAACACATAGTTACATTATTCAAATAATTCATAAAATTAGAATTTACAGAGTAAATAAATAGATTGATAATTCATATTACCAAAGGATTCTATATTATTTAGTAAGGGCTTTTAATGTTTACTGATTTAAACACTTTTTCATGCATAGCATAATTGGGTAAATAGTGGAACACACAATTTTAGTTTTAAAGAAACGTGTATATTAAGTTAATGTTTCATTTCATCATTAGGAAGACATCAATACAACATGAACAAACACAGATTGTATGGTTTGGGGTGAAGGTCAAGTACTAAAGAGTACTGATCTTTTTACCTAATAATATGTTTCTGGATGAAGACGGAAATGATATGTCTCCCTAACTGCCCCCAACTAATGCTGGCAAGGTTTCTGGCTTGGCCACCATGAGTGAGCAAAGAACTGGGAAAATGTGGTGAAAGATGGGGACAAGTTTTCAAGGGTCAAAGAATGGGGAGCAGGTGGAATCTGTGGCAGATAACCCATCCTACATTCAAGGCAGTTATTTCTCAGGCTGAATTCACTTGCTTACTTCAAGAATATTGAAAAAATGGACCAAAAAACTACATTCTCCTTTTGTTATAAAAATTTACATAGCTCCTGTAGCATAACACCAAAAATAGATATTCTTCATTCATTATCTTATAGTGAGAAGCACTGGCTTTGGTCCTTTAGACTCTATCTCTGTCCTTTTACAATATCCATGAGATTGTAAAAATGGTTCCTAGTTTACAGGTGAGAGATTTAAAGCTTTAAAAGTAGTTAAATGGCAGAAGTGAATCTTTACATACCCAAGTCGTAAAGTGAGATTAATTTCAATTTCAGAAAAATACCCAGAGCCAGTATTTATATGTTTACATTTACAGGAGCTATGGTAACAGGCGAAGCTTCTCGAGTGGGATGTGGTTACATGTTTGGGCTCAGGATGCTGAATGCAAAACTGAATAATAGCAGTAGCCAGTGGTCAATGGGGTTGATCATGGCCATAAGGATTATGTATTACCTTGGACTCTACTTTTCATTTTCCACTAGCAACACACACTCATGTGCACACACTGCCTTAACAGGAAAAAGAAGATGATAAATGACATGACAACTGGAATAGAAAAAATGCTCCAGGTAGCAATAGAGCTTAGCCAGGGCTCATGTGTAAAAACCATGTGATTTACTGTAAATAAGCCCAGGTTCTAAAATGCTGGGTTCCTCTCTTCAGTGGAAATCTATAGCTCAGGTGAAAGTCACCATGCCTTTTCATTTAGTTGATTGACCTCACAGGGTAGTAGTGAGGGTAATGCTGTTTGAAGACAGACATATATTTAAAAATCTAACAGGGCTGTAACCCAACCTGATGTGTTGTGTTGTAGTAAAGATTGAGTGGAAAGAGTCAGCAATGGGTGAATTTAGATTTCCTTATCAGTTTCTCAAAGCTTATTCATAGAATTGCCTCAAGTCTACACAAAGCTATATATAACAGACGACAGTTCCTAAGGCCACTGACACATACACAAAATATCACATCTGAAAAATTTGTCACTTCATATTTTCCTTGTCAGTAATTAAGTATATATCATGAATAAATAACAAATAGGCTGAAACACTGAAAAATTCTATAGCTATTTTTATAATCTTTACTCTCATGCTACTGAGAGATAGGTTATTTCCAAGATATTCATAAATATTTAATAGTGCATTTAAAAACTAAGAAATCACCAAAAAATGCAGGAATGTTACCTCCAAATGCATATAGTAGCACACAAATAATAATGAAGCATTGCTACACAGTCAGCTAACCCTATTACATGTATAAATAAGTATAGTTTGTAATTAGCAGATTAATCACGTAGAAACTGCTATGGCTTAAGTACTTTTTAATTGTTGAAAGTCTGTTATTTTTTTAAAGTTGTCTAAATTTTCATCTTCTGGTTTGAACTTTTGCGATTGACATATTTAACCAGCCCTCTTCATAGGTCAGTCAAAGCTGACTTTTAAGCTTGCTCACATCCAGCTTACTACACATTTCAAATTACCAAGAACTTACTTGTTTGCAGCATGAGTAGAAAGAATGAGTCAGGATTAATAAGAAACTGACAAGTATGGGGCGGACACTCAGTATAAGAGAATCAAAAGTTGAACAAGCTCCTGGTGTTTGTGGGATGTGTGAACCTGCCTTAAAAAGCTGGAAGAGTGATTATTTAATCTCTGATTGACAGCAAACTATTTTATTATTCAATCCATTAATTGAGATTTCCTTGTCTCAACTCCTTTTTCAACTCATCCCTTTTTGTTTTGTTTTGTTTCGGTACGCGGGCCTTTCACTACCGTGGCCTCTCCCATTGCGGAGCACAGGCTCCGGACGCGCAGGCTCAGCGGGCATGGCTCACGGGCCCAGCCACTCCACGGCATGTGGGGTCTTTCCGGACCGGGGCACGAACCCATGTCCCCTGCATCGGCAGGCGGACTCTCAACCACTGCGCCACCAGGGGAGCCCGTGACCTTTGTTTTTATAAATAAAGTTTTATTACAACACAGGCACACTCATTTCTTTATGTGTTGTCTGTAGCTCTTTTCATTGACAGTGGCAGAGCCAAGTAGTTCCAACAGAGACCACATGGACCACAAAGCATATTTACTATCTGGCCCTTTACAGAAAACATTTTTCAATTCCTGTCTTAAACCATAGGTCATGATCAAGTTCCTCTGGTGCTCAGAGCCCTGCAGTAGCTCCCCATGCTCCTCACAGTAAAGGCTGAAGCCCGTGCAATGGCCTCTTAGGCCTACATGAGCTGTCCTGCCTTAAATCTCTCATCTCTTCTCCTTGCCTCCCCTTCCCCACTCCACTCCAACCACACAGAACTTCTTGATCACATCAGCAAGCTCTTGCCATAGGGAGTTTTTCTTAGCTGTTCCTTCTCCCTGGAATGTTTTCCCCCTAGATTTCTATAGCTAACATCCTCACCTCTGCCATGTGTTTGCTCCAATGTCATTTCCTAAATGAGGACAACCAGGACACACAATTTTAAATCTTCCCTTTCCCCAGGACTTCCCTGGTGGCCCAGTGGGTAAGACTCTGCACTTCCAATGCAGGGGACCTGGGTTCGATCCCTGGTCGGGGAACTAGATCCTGCATGCATGCCACAGCTAAGAGTCTGCATACCACAACTAAGACCTGGTGCAGCCAAAATAAATAAATATTAAACAAAAACAAAAACAAAAAAAAAACTCCCTCTCCCCTCATCTCACCTCCCAGTGCCTGACTGTGCTGTTTTTTTCCTTCACTTTCTAACACACCAAATTAATTCACTTGTTTTTACTTATAAATTTATTTGTTCACTTTCTGATAGCAGAAACTTTTGACTTTTTTTGCACATGAATATATCCCAAGTGGCTAGGAGAGTGCCTGGTGCGTGGTAGGCACCCAGTACAAACGTGAAGAATAAATAAGCATGTGCACACACAAGGTCAAAATCAGAATGATTTTTTGGTACTGATTCTGCTATTAACCAATTCTGCCATCTTGGGAAAACAAATAAATATTGCAGGGCACTAGTTTCCTTATTTTAAGTAAAAGGAAAAATTTGGCAAGTTTCTTTCAGGTACTGAAAGTCTTTGATTTTCTGATCATCAGTAAAATATAAATGTACTAAATGCATTTCTGAACTTCTGGATCTAGTTTATAGCAACTATAACTATGAAAATGAAACAAAAATTCCAAGTGAAACAATTGTTTTAATAAGTGAACAGTGTGATTTCTGGATGTTTAACAACCCACATGTTTGTTTCAGTTGCATATACTTGTTTAGAAACTGATAATTTCCACTGATGAGGAAAAACAAATGTTTATCTGTTGGAAGGAAGGATGGCCAACTATATATTTCTTCAAATATTTCTACAGGCTACTTGCCACTTACCTTATTTCATTCACTATTCATTTACCTTTGGTAGGATGATCAGATTTTTTTGAATTAAATTTTTAAAATTCTTTGGGAAATACTTTGTTTCTGTACAAAGTCATCAATGTATAAATTAGTTTATTCCAAGTTACATGCTCATTTTAGATCTTTAATTAAAAACAACAAAATATAGGCTCTTTAATATGCTCTAAGCTTATGATTGAATGTTCAAATTAGCAAATGTCTGTTACAGGAAGCTTCCTTTATTATGTCAGTTATGACATGATATTTTATTCACTTAATAAATGTGTACTAACTGTTCATTATGTGCAAAGCACAGTGTATTGTTCTGGGAACAAAATAGTAAGCTTTTCTGTCTTCTAA
The DNA here is from genome assembly GCF_949752795.1 of Hyperoodon ampullatus. Classification (NCBI taxonomy): domain Eukaryota; kingdom Metazoa; phylum Chordata; class Mammalia; order Artiodactyla; family Ziphiidae; genus Hyperoodon; species Hyperoodon ampullatus. The sequence continues at coordinate 22,801,024 of NC_136916.1, forward strand.
CATATATAGAATATCTCCTAGTGTGACAGAGAAGTCTGGCTCAGGAAATGCTTCTAGTTTCCTCCTTGTTTATGGGTCTTTTTCATGTTCTCAAATAATTGACATCTATCATTACACCAGAAGGGACCCTAGGAATAGCCTCGGTGTATTTCTAATTTTAAGATCGGGAAATTCTAACCCAGAAAATTCAGTGTGTGTTTTCCAAGGTCACATATCTAATTAGTGCTGGACTAGAATACAGAACTCCTGTGGTCAAGTTAGTGAAAAGCTATCCCATCTCCTTAAGGGACTGGATACTGGATATAAAATCTGTTGATAAATCTATGTGTGTCCTCTTCTAAACTCCATGTGCACAGAGTCATAAATTATACATACAATAAGCTTTTGGAAAACTAGGTATTCTCACAACTTTGTCTTCACTCTTCCTTGCAGATTTGGTAAATATCTATGCCATATAATTTTGCTATTCTGATTTAGAATGTTGAGTTGACTCATAGTCAAAATGTAAATATGGCCTTCAAAAGAACACATTTTCTATGTAGGTCACAGATTGCATTGTGAAAAGACCATTTAAAAAAGTGATGCTACTAAAAGCATGGCAATGATGATAAGCCTCATGGCTTTTGTGATAGAGAGAAACTTGACGTATTTGCTGTTACCAGTATGGACTGACCTGACTAGGAGAGACCATGGGCCCTGTATTGGAGATTTCGTGACATCCATATCACATTCCAAGCTTTAAAAATTCACATGTGTCACTGCTTGAAGCTCATTGCAATCAAAGTAGTTTCTAATAAACTATTAGAAGCAGTTAATTTCCCAGAGGTTTCTGCTAAAAATAACATTTGAAAATCACCAGTCTTCCAATTCTCCTAGCTGAATCATCCACACCTTAACATCATTTTACCACCTGCCTCCCATTTTATAGTTCTATTAATTCCTAATAGATTCCTAATAATTCCTTCTCTCCATTAAAAAAATACATACTAAAGAATACTATCAAGAAGCATAAGGCCTAATACTTAACAGTGAATCTCTTTAAAAATCTATAGTTTCCTTCAACTTTATGTGAACGGTTGTAGAGTGTGATTATCTACATATTGCTGTCATCTGAGCAGAATTCCAAAATACTTAGTTTTGAAAAAAATGCCATTTGGCAAAACCTGTTTACTCGTGAAAAGTAATCGTGCTCAGACATATTTAGCTTATATTACTGGCATTCATCTTGAAGTTCTGTAAATATTTATAGTGAATTTAAATGCATGTAAATACTGTATACCGTTTCAGCAGTTTAATGGGATTCATTTATAGGACATGAACAAAATGGACTTAGCTGCCACAGTTCAAAGAACTGAAGATATTTTTCATTTATTTCCAAATGTGTATGTTTCAGAATAGGATGGTCCACATGGAAAAAGAATGTGTGTATGCCTCTGTGCAGAATGTGCTTCAGATGCACAATTTTAGATGTAGGTATGTGAATGGGCTACAAAATTGGGAACTTGGATTCTAGGTTGAAACAACTTTCCTGTCCTTGGCATTTTAGACCATAATAATAGTCCTATTTTTTACTTAATTTTGCCTGTAGAAAACAGTCCTCAAGACTTCTTTCATACACATAGACACATACCAACATATATGTATAAAAATATACGTACTCATTCTTGAACATAATTTGGGAAATATTTTAGTTTGAAAATTAATTTAAAAAATAAATTTTATGTGATTAACATATGAGAACATTTTAATTAGAACTTTCCAGTCCTCATGTTCTAAGTGTGTACTATTTCTCTCCATATAAACAACAGAAAGTATACATTTTAGGAAAGAAGACATTATTTAAATAATTGGAAAAATGTATAACAATTAGAATTATCTAACTGAATATGTTACCTCAGGTGGCAAATAGGTAAATAAAAATGTTTTATATAATATAAGGCATTTTAGAAGCCAATAAAGTGCTTTTATATACAATATATTACGAATCCTCACAAGAAAATGTACAATTAGTATCATATATCCAGTTCACAAATGAGAATAAAGGAGACCTAACTAAAGATTCAAGATCATATATTGAAAAAATGTAGCTACTGATTCTTTGAAGTCCTATTCACAGTCCACTTCTATTCAACTACTTGTTAGTAAAACTACACAACTATTTCAAGGACAGTATTTGGAGGACAACAAACATATAAATAAACTAGATGGACTTTTGCTAGGCTGAAGTAGAGGACACTCACTGATAAATTTTACTGAGAAAAATCCTATAAGCCAGGTCTTTGCTAATTGTATATCTAAATAAGATACAGAGCCTGATGTCAAGTTGTTCCAAATCCATGGGAAAACTAATACATTTACAGTTAATAATAATAATACATTGTGACAAGTGCTAAATTAGCACAATACAGGACAGAATACCAAAGAAGTAGAAATTAATCTGGCTGGTGAAGGTTTAGGGAAGTAAGCTGGGATTTCAAGGTTCTAGAATTTTCTGGACAATGCATAAAGTATTAGATTAAGAAGGAGGCCTCTACAACCATAAAATTAATATGGTCATTAAGTTTTTCTATTTAAACAAAGTATTTATAAATAAATGAACCAGATTTCATAAGTTATAGAAATTGAATTTTAATATCCTGCATCCAGAATTTTTAGAACATTTTTTGTAGATGGAAGCAAAACATTTATTTATTGAAGTGAATCTAAACTCCCCCTGTAAGCCTCTAATATTTTTTCACATTCAAAAGTTCTATTCCTTGCAAGATGTGAGTGCATTTGTGTGTCTATAAAAATGCAATGAAAGAACCATATTTTTTTCTAATCTAATCTAAATTTTGTTCCAATACCTACCATTCTCCATTAGCAAATAAATTACTTTCATTTTTATAGTGGATAGTCAGCATATTTATAGGTCATGACCTGAAACTCAATTGAAAAATCTTTGTATTAAAGTATTAGGATCCATGTCTGCAGAAGGCAAGTCTAAGTTTCAGTGGCTTGCCAGGGCAGGAGGGTGTCCCATTGGGTACGGTGGGTGGCTTCTAACATGCACAAGATGGGCTCTGCTCTTGTCCATGGCTCCAGACATCCAAAACACTGCATTTTCTCTGTCAATCCTATGTGTTAAGTCAGTACTGCAAGCCATTATTTATTTTTAAAAGTTGATAATGACCGGAGTCACGGGGAGTGCTTTCCAATGACAAATACCTTTGAAAAATGCCATTTCCCTAGTTGCCATTTTTGTCTTTTCAGTATTACATGATAGCAAGCATATTCTAAGGAAAGAAAATGGTTAGGTGTTTGTAATATATGTCACTCAATGTTTCCATTCCCATCGTGGTGTGGAATGTTTAATTTCTAAACTCTAAGTGCTTAATGACTACTGGTTATTTTCTCTTCTCTACAAACACTACCTGTTCATTTGCAGTTCATGGAATTCTGCCCATATAATAAACAGTAATATATGAACCCCCCTCAGGGGATTCTCCTTTTCTTGCTTGCACAAATAATTTTTAAGTTACTTTTCCCCTTAAAGATAATGATTTTATTTGGATGCCACGACTGCCAAATTGGGGTTTGTGAAGCTTTTTAATTGCAGTTAGCATTCTATAATAATTTCTTTTTGCAAAGTATGTCCTTACCTCAATACTCATCCATGCCTCCACCATCAAAATGCTCTTAGAGTTACTCATTGAACTACTATTTGACAGAATACTACATTAATGGAGAGAAGAGTACGCTCAGGAAAGAGAGCATCTGAACAAGACTGGGGGAAGATTAAGAATAGTAGGACCAGGAAGGAACTTATATCTAGATTTTAATGCTGTCTTTGAATGCCTTAGTCTTATAATTCAGTAAACTATGCACACATATCTCATTTTATAAGAAATAAACGCTAAAGTCTTGTGAGTAAATAGCCATTTCAATATCAATAACTTTGAATGGAAAAAAATGATCTCTGATTTTAGAGATCTCAGGGTTGCTCCTTCAGTAGAGAATGCCTTTATGTTGATAATTTCTGTCAACACTGTTATTTCAAATTGTAATTTTTTCCCTGCATGATACTTTCTGTACATGAAAAATACTTGTTGTATATCAAGTTGTTAAAAAATGAAGTACTTTATTTGTCTTGTTAAGTGTAAAGTTAAACAGTATTAAAAGTGAACTCTTTCTTCTTTCTTGGTGTGACTAGTTTAGAAGATGATATTTAGGCCACATTCTATCTTACTATAATAAAACAGAAAGATATACCAAAGTCTAATGTTAAGAAAGCACCATTCCCAGAAAAACAAGCTAATAGCTCATAAGTTGAAATACATTTATTTTCTAAGGTGGTTCACAAAAGCGCCCTCCAAACATCTATCTTTTATGATTATAGGTGTGACAAATAAAATTGGTAAGCAAATCAAGATATGAAAGAGACTATGTGAAATTTGAACTGAGATCCACAGAGAAATACACAGTATCTAGAATAATTATAATTAGTAGAAGTTTTATCCTAGAACTAGCTGTGGCTTAAGATGGAGGTTTGTTATAGGAAAGAAAACTCTGCTTTAGTTAAGAGATAAAACAAATACACATCTACTCCCTGAAAGAAAATAACTTTCATAAATGTAGCCCTTCTTTGTTTAGACCAAAGTTTCTGCCCTAAGTCAGAGGTGCATCCTTCTGTACTCTTCACCTAGAGACAGCCACTGACAAAAGCTGAAGTCTAAACAGATATGATACTTTGAAATAGATTTAATAAAACTAAGAGTGTACTCTTGTTAAAGGAGCTATTTAATAAATACACAACGAATGTTCACCACAGGATGTAGCTGGAAGGGCTTTTTTAGCTCATTATCTGATATTGAGTCTAGAAGGATTAATGCAGTCTTTTTGGTATGTCATGTACATTTTTGATTGCAGTGATTAAAACCATGATTAAATGACCCCACACAAAGCAATAGGAAGAAAAACAGAGCTTGCCCTCTGACTTACATTTCATCTGTTGAGATTTCTATGCTTTAAATGTGGCATGGCTATCTTATAAATATGTTTCAGTTGTCTGATCCACTTACACCAAAGCTGCACTAATATATTGCAAGTATTTTGATGATTTTACTTTAATATGCGCTCTCTTGGCATACAAGATATTTATATGAAAAAAATATAGTGGCAAAATGCATAAATTGAGATTTTTGCAAAGGAGACAAATTGCTTGGCATTGTATTCTCTAAGGGAGATAAGATATGGAAAGGATACTCATTGACATGAAAAAAAAAGATTGAAAATAATTTTTGTAGAAAATGTTAATTCACTCTAGCATATTATACATATATATAAACTGAAATAGAATTCTAAGAATAATGAACTTTATAACAAATATCAATAATGTGAAATATTGTTTTTATTATGTAGTTTGATTTCCACCAACTAGATTTCCAGAGACATATATATGCACACATTAACTAATCTACCTTTTAATATGATGGACTATATTCCATGGTACTTTTTCTTTAGGATTTAGGGAAATAAGATTTAATCTTTGTTACATAGAAACTCTGCTTTAGTTAAGCTCTACAATGTTTATTGCTATTCAGAGACAAATATTTAACTTAATTTATGCATCAGAAGTATTTGGTATAATTGGATTGAGGTAAGGGGAACATAATCAGTTGATATAAGACAAGTTAGGACACTTCATAATTTTTTTAATTCTAAAAATAATTTTATTTATTACTTCAGACTTGTTAGTTTGGGATTGTATAGCAAGTATGGTATATGAATCAGAAAATGATCATGCTGCTCTATGGACAATGGATTATAGTGAGCAAGAGTTGAAGCATAAGTGATAGGAGTCCACTCAAAGAAGCCCAGAACTTCTCAGTGTCCTGCACTTCAGCATATATTGGCTAGGAGAAGATTTGGATGGATTTTGGTAATATTAATAGAACTTTCTAATCGAAGAGTCCTCCTTGATTCCTCTCTTTCCAGTCTGTGTTTCCTTGGATACCTGAGTTGATGTCAGTGTCTTTTTACCTGAGAAAGGAAAAATTGTCCAAAGAGAAATTTTTCAGTCAGAGGATGGGGAAAAGCAAGAATTTCATTTTGGAAATGGTAAGTTAAACACCTGCTTAAATTAGATTTAGTTCTCTAGAGGCAGAGGCTGAGCTGGAGAATCTTATAAAAATGCTTTACTGAGGAAGGAATTTCTGGAGAAATCCCTAAGAAAGTGAGAGAGGAAAGATAGGGAATGGGAAACAGTTGAGCCAAGGATATGGTTTTGCTGGAGTTGAGTCTCAGCAGGATCCACGAAGAGCTTTGAAGCATGAGGAGCTTTGAAGCATGATTTATGCCCCAGAGTAGGTCCTGTCTTGAGGCACATTGGCTGTATTAGTCGATCATTGACCTCAGGCTGTGAAAGGAGAGATGATTAACCTCTAGAGCTTGGTGGCTCCCAACAGCTGAGATCCATTCCCTAGAGAAGGATGCAACTTCCATATCAACCCACAACCAATGCTCACAACCTTTGGGATATGGATGCCCTGGCCTGGTAAAGGAGACTGGATAGGGCATCAACTGTAGCCTACTACAACATCCAAATGGAGTTCAAGAGATCAGTCACAACTGGAGATAAACATTTGTTAGCTGCAGGTTAAAAGAATGGCACAGTGGCCTTGTAATTTCCAGTTTAAACTGACACCTGACTTTTCTCAACAAGCCTATTTAGAAATAATCTTTCCATGACTTTTACAAAAAGCCTATTCAGTCATTCATAGAATTCCAAACCTTCCAGGTCACTTGGACTTTCATTCTCATGCTATATCATGGACTGGAGATGGGGCAAGAGTTCCCCAGTTATGCTTACATATTATATTTTTTAATCTTTTCTTTAAAATGCTGTATCTTATGCCATCAGATTATGTCTCCCTGCCTTTCATTGTTCCTGTTATTACCAACCATCCAGCCACTTGTAAGCATTTACTGATATGTTGAGCTTTAGAGTTCATGATCTTGTTATCAACATTCTGATTATTTCAACCTGTACATAGATAATCCATCAAAACATAGCCCCTCAACTCTAACAATCATTGTCTATCCAACTCCTATAATTCTGCAATTTGTTTTGTAAGCACCGCTTTTGAAATTTTGATTCAAAGTATCCTCAAAACTGATGGACCTTCTATTCTTCTAGTCACTTAATCTATGTAGCCTTGCTACTTTCCCATTACTTTTACTTTGCTGAGATTATAAATTAATGGACCCTGAAACTTTTAGTCTAGACATCACTGTCCTCTTCATGACATATACTTTACTGTCATCCATTCTTAAAAATCCCTTCCTAACCCAAATTTCTATTTTAGCTAAATTCCCATTTATCTCCTTGTATTCACCGCAAAGCTTCTTGAATAAGTTTTCTACAGTAGTTGTCTCTATCTACCCTTGCCATTCTCTTTTTGGACCTCTCCAGTGAGACTTACATCCTCACAAACATACTGAAATGTTCTATAAAGTTTTCACATGTGTAGATATATCCTGAGTTATTTAAAAATTGCCACACTGAGAGGTATTCCTTTACTTCTAGTGTGTTTAATTTCTTGTTTTTAGAATGGAGTTAAATTAAATATACTTTTGTATATTGGCATATGTGTCCACTGTGAACATGGTGTTGTTTTTTTTTTTATCTGTATAGATTTATCTTTTTTTCATTTGGAAAGTGGATAGAGAACCCAACCTGAACCTTATGGAATAGATGTGAGGGAGAAGTAATTGTCTAAAATAAAACTGATGTGTTGTAACAAAATGAAGACATGTTCAAAAGGACAAATAACATATATTCAGATTTCTGTTTCCAGCCAAAGTTGAGAAACAGGGGTTGGATCTCACTCCTATCTTAAATTAACAAACAAAAAACTATGAAACAAATGTGTCAGATAAAAAGGACAACAACCCTTCAAAGCAGGAAAACAAATGAGATGAGCCCCAGTTTCCTACCTTGAGAGCATTTCCAGGCTGTGTCACAGAGAGAGAACTGATTCAGAGCCTTGTCAAGTCCCCAAGCTGAGAAGATAGAGTTGAATGTCCAGTGAGAGCATGTTGGCTAGTTTGTGATGCAGAGAACTGAAGAAAAGAGAGCTTCACAGAAAGAGAGCACTAGAGTCTATCCAGAGTCCCCTTCAAATAATCTACAGAGTACTGGTCAGCATACTGTGCAAAGAAACTATCATGGTCGGGGGAAAAAAACGGTTTAGAAGGAACAGTACCTGGAGCTCATACAGAGCTGGTTATAGTGCCCGTCCCATCAGACTGAAAATTTCATAATTCATGAGGCAATCAGGTAGGCAAGTCTTAAAAAGTTCTCACCTCAGTAGTAAGGAATAATTAACCACAGACTAAACAGGCTCTGATCCCAACTAACAAATCATAAAATCAAAATCTAAAGGGACAAACTGTTAAAACATAACTGTAACTTAATTACATCCCAAAGCAGTCTTATAAATATTCATAGAAACACAAAAATATCAAGCACCCAACAAGGTAAAATTCAAATATAAAAGTGACCCAAATTGAACTCCTAGAGATTAAAACTACAATGTCTGATTTAAAAAATAAGCTAGATGATATTAATGGAACTTAATACATAAGAAAATATTGGTGATCTTGAAGACACAGTAATAGACACTAAACAAAGTGAAATACAGAAAAAAAAAATTTTTTTTAATGAAAAGTGCGTCAGTGGTCTTTGGGAAAATTGTATAGATAAATATACATGTAATTGGAATCCCTGAATGGGAGTGGACAGAAAAATATTCAAATAAATAATTTTCAGTTTTTTTCTAATTTGATAAAAACTCTAAGTCCATAGATCCCCAAAATTCAAGTACCCAGAGCACAAGAAATATGAAGAGAGCTACATCAAGGCACATATCACACTCAAATTACTCAGAACAGTGATGAAGAGAAACCTTAAGAAGATTCAGAGAAAAAAATAAAGTAAAGAAGAATCAAAATAAGGAGGACCACATATTTTTTCATTGGAAACAGTGCAAGCAAAAAGACAGTGGAACATCTTTAAAATACTAAAAGAATGTCAACCTACAATTCTATAATACAAAGTGAAAATCTTTTTCAAAAACAAGGCTAAATAAAAACCTTTTCAGATATATAAAAGCTGAAATAACTCATCACCAGCAGACTCACACTACAAGAAAATTCTGAGATAGTCCTTCAGGAAGAAGGAAATAGTGTCAGATGGAAATATGGACCTACAAACATATAAACCCCCTCCCCCATCCCCCAAATGTAGATAATTGTAAATGGTGTGTATATATGAATTCATGTATGAGATAATTTTCAGGGGACTTCCCTGGTGGTCCAGTGGTTAAGACTCCGAGCTTCTGCTGCAGGGTGCACAGGTTTGATCCCTGGTCAGGGAGGTACGATCACGCATGCCCTGTGGGAAAGGAAGGAAGGAAGGTAGGAAGGAAAGAAAAGATATTTTTCATATTATTTAAATCTCTTCAAAATTTAATTGCTTAAATGAAAATAATAACAGTATATTGTAAGGTTTAAAACACATGTATAGTAAACTGTTTGACAATAGCATAAAGGTTGAGAAAGATATTAGATGCATATATTACACAATATACAAAAATTAACTTATAATGGATCATCACCCTAAATTCAAAACCTAAATTTTAAAGTTTCTAGAATAAAACATAAAATAAAAACTTTTAAATCTTATGGTTAAAAAGATTTCTTAAATATCATTTAAAATGAGTAATCCAATTGATATATTAGACAATTGAAATTAAAAGGCTCTTAGGCTTTTTGAAGGATAACGTTAAGAGAATGAAGAAACAAGTGACACACTGGGAGCACATATTTATAGAGCCTATATCTGATAAAAGACTTGTATTCATAATATATAAAGAAAGTCAAATTTCAATAACAAGAAAATAATCAACTCAAATAAATGGGCTAACTTTTGAAAAGATACTTCACCAAAGAAAATATAGATGTTACAAGTAAGCACAGGAAAGGATGCTGATCATCATAAGTCACAGGAGAAATGTAAACTAAAACACTGAGATTTAGATACATAACTAGTTTATATAAAATATTTTTGTAGTTAGGCCTTTAAGGAATTGGGTTTTTAAAAAGTAAGTTATTGGGGATTCCCTGGTGGTGCAGTGGTTGAGAGTCCGCCTGCCGATGCAGGGGACGCAGGTTCGTGCCCCAGTCCGGGAAGATCCCTGCTTTAAAAAAAAAAAAAAAGTTATTGTATTTCATAAGAAAAAAAGAAATTGAGAGAGAGTCAGAATTAGAAGTGTGAAGAATATGTGAGAAGGAAATTGGAAGACTAGTAATGGCTAAATTTTAAAATATTAATCATCCCATCAATGTTAAATCTAAATTCTCTCTGCTATAGTTTAAATCTCTTGCTACTAGTATTTCAAATATCAGCAAGCTATTACTTATTTTGCCTCTTGCTCTCATAAGAGATTGTTAAATTTACAAATACCTTATTTCAGCCTTCACTTATTATTACAAATTTTCCATATTTCTCACCATCTCATGTTTATCTCATGCTTTTTTTAAAAAATAAATTTATTTATTTATTATTTATTTTTGGCTGTGTTGGGTCTTTGTTGCTGCGCACGGGCTTTCTTTAGTTGTGGTGAGCGGGGGCTACTATTCCTTGCAGTGTGCGGGCTTCTCATTGCGGTGGCTTCTCTTGCTGTGGAGCATGGGCTCTAGGCACACGGCTTTCGGTAGTTCTGGCGCACGGGCTTAGTTGCTTCACGGCCTGTGGGATATTCCCGGACCAGGGCTCGTACACGTGTTCCCTGCATTGGCAGGCAGATTCTTAACCACTGCGCCACCAGGGAGGCCCTATCTCATGCTTTTAAGTTGTCTAAATTACAATAATGTTATATTTTGCATTCTTCACAAGCTAAGCCTCAAGTGACTTTGTATCTACTGTCAAAAAGATTTTTCATGTTTGCCTTGCAATTACATGAATAACAAAATTTAGTCTCTTATTGCAAAATAACTATGTATTTGTTACTTGTGGCTCATTTTGTTCCCCCCGCCCAAGTTGAACCCTTAAGTTTAAACTCCTTTTTTTGTTGTTGCTGTTGTTGTTTTTGTGGTACACGGGCCTCTCACTGTTGTGGCCTCTCCCATTGCAGAGCACAGGCTCCGGACGCGCAGGCTCAGCGGCCATGGCTCAGGGGCCCAGCCGCTCCGCGGCATGTGGGATCCTCCCGGACCGGGACACGAACCGGTGTCCCCTGCATCAGCAGGCGGACTCTCAACCACTGCGCCACCAGGGAAGCCCTAAACTCCTTTTATTCAGATGTTGGACCTCTTGGATTAGTCATTTAATACTTTTAATATTTTTTTTCTATTTTTCATTGCTTTATCTTTTTGCTCTGCTTTCTGAGGATTCCTTCTACATTATCTTTCAACCATTTCACTGAGTTTGAGTTTTCGATATCTGCTAGAAGAATTATTTACTTTTTTCTTGGTAATTGGAAGTTTCCTTTTGTGTGACACTCTGTTATTGTTTTGTAGATATAATATGTCCTTTTTAAAAAATAATTGTTTTCTAAGATTTTTTTTTAATCCCACCATAGTTTCTGTTTTCTCCAAGGAACTGTTTTCTGTTTATTTGCTATTGCCTCTAGTTTCAACTTAGAGACTTTCTTCAGAGATCTAGTATTTCTATATTATCTTATCATAATTAAGAGTGAGGGGGCTTAACTTATAATTGGAAGGTGCCCTAAGCTTATGGGTGGGATGTTCATTGTCAAGTAAACTTTGCCATCAGGGACACTGGCTGGAATATTTAGTTGCACAATCTCTGATGTCCATATCCTTGAGTTTCCTTCACTTAGACAGGTTATATTCTCCATGGATGACTCTTTGAACCTCCAGACATTTCTGGCTGCAAACATATTAGGATCTCAGAGGTATAAGAGAACTGGGGGTCTCAGATCTAACACGTATATGTTATCCCTGTTTCAGTAGGCTATCTCCACCCTTACCTGGGCCTCTTGTCCTCTGTCTCAAGACCATTTGTTTTACTTACTCTCTCTAAAGAGTAATCATCTTGTCTTTCCCTCATGGGAGAGGAAATAATTTTCAACTTCATTTCACATAGTTGTGGAGAAAACCTGGGGAATATACATGTTTCTTAAATAATAGACTTTCAAATAATCCTCTATATTTAAAGTTCCCTCTTGCTTCATTTCCATTTCCAAAGGCAAGCAGCACCATATTATTTAGACATTGGAGGATTTTGAGATATAAATATGCTTAGTTCTCAATTTTTCCCCCTGTAGGCATAGCATTCAGTTCTCTTGGGTCTTGTGGGCTTCTAGGCTTTTAGTGTTTTAGGTCTTTACCTCACTTCTATGTGTATTCCAGTTTCCAAAATTCCTTTCCAAATCTCCTCGTTCTTGTGGGTTTATGTCACTAAAAACAAAAAACAACAAACAAAAAAAAAAACACTGTCAGTGGTAGAAGGAATAATGCTCCCCTGTCCAAAGATGTCTATGACTTAATCCCCAGACCTGTGACTGTGTTACATGGCAAAAGTACTCTGAAAATTTGATTAAAGTTGATGACCTTGTGATGGGAGATTATCCTGTATTATTCAGGTTGGCACAAACTAATCACATGATTCTCTGAAAGCAGAGAACCTTTCCAAACTGTGGTTAGAGTGAGATGTGAATATAGAAGAAGGGTCAGAGAGATGCAGTGCTGTTGGCTTTGAAGATGGAGGAAGGGGGCCAGGAGCCAGGAAATGTGCACAGACCCTAGAAGCTGGTAAAGCCAAGGAAAAGGATTCTCCCCTAGAGCTTCTGCCAAGGAAAACAGCCCATTTGACACCTGGACTGTAACCCAGTGAGACCTGTGTTAGACTTCTGACCGACAGACTGTAAGATAATAAATGTATATTGTGGTGAGTCACTGAATTTGTGATCATTTCTCACAGCAGCAGTAGGGAACAAAAACACTTTTGTTTTATTGGGATTTTAAGAGGAAGCAAATGTAGATTCGTACGTTCAGTCTACCACCTTACCTGGAAACACTTCTCTTTTATAATTAAAATTTTAATTATTTAGGAATAGGTAGTAGATTTACATGGTGTAAAATTCAGGATGTTCTAAAGTGTATATACATAGAGAGTTTTTTTAACACTCTTATCTCCTCTCCCTGGAGATTACAAATGTTGGAAGTTTCTTGTGATTATTTCAGAAACAGTCTGCCAATACAAATAGAGATATCCTATCAATGTGTTCATTTTTTTCACACATTTTATACATATTCTTTGTCCTTTGCTATTTTAACTTACTGATATATTTTAGATTATGTTCCATGCCAGAATATAGTTTCCTCATTCTTTTTTCCAGCTTCAGATGAGTATATCATAATTTTTTCAACCAGTACTCTACTGATAGACATGAATTTTGTTGCCAATCTCTTATGATCTTAATGGTGAAATGAATATCCTTATAATAAATCAAATTATATATGTTTCAAAATTCACATTAGTCAAATCCTAAGAAATGAAATAGATGGATTAAAAGGTAAGCACATATGTAATTTTGATAGATATAATCTTTAAACAAGTAGATGTCCAATTCTAGATAAAATAATAATAATGCAGTGTGAAATGATGAAAGCTGAAAGGAAATATATTGAATTTAAATGTAGAAAGGACAGAGATATCTCCTCCAATCCTGTTACTCTTGGACCAAAATATAATCATTAGGACATCAAAGACGACTATAGTTATAGGGCAAATGAGGTATACTGCTTGTTTAGTAAATTTATAGGATTCATTACAGACTGCAAATATAAGTAAGATCAATAGTGACTTAGCTATGGGACACATGATAGAAGCAACTGCTTCTTCAATTCTCCAACAATATACAATAGCAGGGGTGAAGGCCAGAGCTTTCTCTGTTATGCTTCATTGAAGGAAGTGCAGTGTAGCAGGAATAAGGGTAAGAAAAATGGTGGTGAGAAAAGAGAGGCCAGGGTAGAGAGATTAAGCATTTTAAGAAATTTGGGCTTTATCTTAATAGTAAAGGGGAAGCCTTAGCAAGTTTTGTTTGCTTTTGTTTCCTTTTTTTTTTCTTCAAATAGTAGAATGGTTTGTTTTTTTTAATAGGAGAAAATGTGGATTTTCACCAGTGAACTAAATTCAAAAATCCAAATCACACTGATTCTTGAAATTAGAGTGAAATAAAATATAGAATAATAGAAGAGCTTTTTTCACTTAAATAAACCTAGATGCATTGATATCTGTAAAAGGTACAATGAAGAAAATATATAGAGACTTAGAAAGAGTTGGAGAAAAGAAAGGATTGGGGGGCTTCTCTGGTGGCACAATGGTTAAGAATATGCCTGCCAGTGCAGGAAACACGGGCACGAGCCTGGGTCCGGAAGATCCCACATGCTGCAGAGTAACTAAGCCCGTGCGCCACAACTACTGAGCCTGTGCTCTAGAGCCCACAAGCCACAACTACTGAGTCTGTGTGCCACAACTACTGAAGCCCACGTGCCTAGAGCCCATGCTCTGCAACAAGAGAAGCCACCGCAGTGAGAAGCCAGCACACCACAATGAAGAGTAGCCCCCGCTCGCCTCAACTAGAGAAACCCCACGTTCAGCAATGAAGACCCAACACAGCCAAAAAAAAAAAAAAGAATAAATAAAATAAATAAAATTTAATAATATATATATATAAAGAAAGGATTGGGGAAAATATGTGGATTGAAGTTAGCAAGCACAGTCATTGTCAGTGTTGAAGGTTTGGTATCTTACTGAGAAAATAGGTGTGACCATCCTCTGGACAAGTAGAAAGTGGATCTGATCTCATATTCCAGTTCTTTCTGTAAATGGCAGTCCCTATCACCAGACCCATGTAGGGAACAGTCTCTGATAACAGGACTAGGGCACCTACAATATCCCTCCTTTTCCTTAGATAACCTGCTCTTAGTTTGTGCTTTTGAGACATCAGTTTGAATCCATATTACCTTTAGCTAACATGCACTCATATTCACACTCATACTCAATCAAAAATAATCCTCAGCATTCACTAGATGTTCACAAACTTCTAGAAAAGAGAAGCAGTAGTAATTGTTCATTATCACTCTTATATATATGAAATTATATAAAATTAAAAAAATATATTAGGGTTACATAAAATTCATTACACAGTTCTCCTCTAGCATTTGAGCCTATCTGTCTGGATGCTTTTCTATGGCTCTCTTTAAAATTTGCCAAAGAAAACACATATTCCCTGCAATGAAAACATCAAATCTCCCACACAGAAACCCATTCCCACAGAAGCCAAATAAAAACATAAAGAAGACTGTTGGTAGACTAAATACTTTTTAAGCCTTTACCAGGTTTCTATTTAAACACACGTTCTGATTTTCACTTTGTTGACTCTCCTCTATTAAGCCCTGGCTGCATGGACCAGGATGTACTTTTGTGACTTTGCAATAGCAATGATGACATTTAAGGCTAAACAGGCTGCCATTAGACCTAGCAGTGCCAGGGAAAGCACATTACACAGATTATTTTATTGGAATACCAACAAATGGACACTAACAGAATCTTGCTTAGTACCAGCCCCTGGGACAGAATGGGCACTTAATAATTACTTGTTGCATTATGACTGAATAATCCCTAATTGTGTTATATATTCCATGGTCTGAACCTAAGGAGGCACAGGAGACTAGGTAACAAAAAGCAAAACTAAATTCTGTTTTAGTGTTTAGTGTGTCCTGGTTTTCAAACCTTTATTTGTATAGATTCTGACCACTTTTGCTTTTGAGTAACTAAAATGAAAATTATTGAGCAAAAATGATGCTGCATTGATTCACATATCAAGTCTTTGCATTATATTTTTAACAGTTAATTAAGATGTTAAACTGCATATGCTTTCGTGTATTCTTCCCTCTTGTTTTTTTTTAATGGACTTTGCCTATGAGACAATTTAAGAGACTAAGATGAAATATAACCCTTAAGGTAAAGAAGATGACATAAGAATGTTGAGCACACAAGTGATAATTTAATGTCACAGCAAAGGAATTCCTAAAATGAATGTTTGAGAAAAACTTTATTTTTGATTTTCATTTTTTTCTTCAATTCTAGAGCTATAAAATGTGGTTTAATTTATATGTTGTTATTGGCTTTGGGAATGAGGGATGGTCTGATTATCCCAGTGAAATAAAAATCACATGACAGTTGCCATCGCATAGTTCTACAGTCATAGGTGGAGCATTGACACTTAGGATGGGACTGGTAATGTTATTTAGGCAGTAAAATAGAGATTAATGAATTCCAGAAATGGAGGACCTTTCTGAAGTCCTTATGTTATGTGCAGTTCATGGCAAAGATATAGATGTTGTTGAGGAAGTCTCTAATGCTCAAAGTAGCAAATGATGCATAAATACAGGCAAAAAATTTAGGAAATCTGCAGTTGTGATTACAAAGCCTGGTTCGTTGCAAGCCCCAGAGTAATACCTACACTGGCAGAAATCTTTGAGTGATCTGGATGCAGGACTATTCCTAGAACTTATCCAAGGAAGCCTGACATTCACCATCTTTTGATGCCCCCAAAGGACTCCAATTTATATAAAACAACAACAATTATGTTCCAGTGGAAGGGGGTATCAAATTTAATTTCTAGTTTAGAAATTTATAAAACATATTTTTAACCTTGATTAATTTAGTGAAAACATATAATGTATTTTAAATTTGGCTTTCCATCTGAAATACTCCATCTAAGACTTTTATTCAACCCCAAATTGCAGTTCTAACTTTAAGAACTTTTTGATTCTATGTTAATGTCTCTTTAACCTCCCACTCATTTATACCAAAATTCCAACAGTCACGTGGCAATGGGGAAAGTAGACCTTTGGCCGAGTACTGCTGCAAAGCTTAACTGGGAGTTCTCCAAATGTTACCCATATACGATCCAGAGATTTGACCATGATTTTCATTCACTCTTAGAATGACTGTAAATTTAATGTTACGACCTTCCTACCAAGTACTGGCCTAGACACTAGGGGTAAGAATTTATGTTCTAGAGGATACAGATAGTGAATACAGTAGAGAAGAGTACTAAGAATGCACATAAGGGCATAGGAATGTAATGAAACCTGGTATAGGGGAAAAAGGCAGGGAAGGAGGATAGGAAGTGCCAGAAAGTTACTCAGTTTTAAATAGGATAGTCAAGTCAGAGATTACTGAAAAGAACATTTGAGCAAAGACTTGAAATAGACAAAGGACAGCCATCTGGATACGTGGGAGAAAAACACACTATGCTGAGGAATAACTAAGGAGAAATGTACCTTGCGTGTTTGCAGAAAAACAAGGCCCTACTCTAACTGTCCCCATTACCTCTCTGGCTTCATTTTCTACTAGTCTCTTCTGTGATCTTTGCACTTTAGGTAGTGGGAACAGGTAGAGTAGGGCTTCATAATCCCTGGTCAAGACTTCTGCTTTTACTTGCATGAAATGGGGAGCATTAGAGAGTTATAAGCTCAGCAGTAATATGTTCTCACTTAAACTTTAAAAAAAGGATCATTTTTAGATACTTTATTAAGAAAGGACTTTAAAGGAACAAAGGTAGAAGAAAGGAGATCAGTTAGTAGACAGATGAAAAGTGATGGTATCTTGGAGCAGAGTCCTGGAGGTTGTGACAAGAAGTCAGGCTGTGTAGCTTTATGTAACAAGTGTAATCCAGGGTCTCTGTGTGGACCTCATCTCCCATTACTGCTGATTTCAGAACGGCTACCCTCTGCATGACCATACAGCTCCTGAGTATCCCGTTCCAGAGAATCCACCATGCAAAAGATGGAATTTCTATTTCCAGTTAGAAAATGTCACACAAAAAATGTAATTGGCCCAGAGTGCATCATATGGTCCTCTTCTAATAGGGCTCCTAAGTATAATAGAATGTAAATCTCTGAATTCCTGAATCCTCACCTGTCAGCAGACCTTATAAAGATATCACTGGTAAAACTCATTTGTTTCGGTACGCACCTTTCAAAAATCACTTGGACCACTTTTCACTACATAAGAGCCCATAAATTTTTCAGTTTACAGGCCTTGGAGGGACCAATTAAATAGATATTTCCAAATGTAATTTTATGAAGAAATTGGCCAAGGAGTAGCAGAGCTCTCTATTTTATCCTGCTCCTCTTCTGCTTATGAAAGAAAAGCTATTTCCTATGATAGAGGGAGAATATCAAAGACTAGACCAAAACTGTGACTGAAAATAAGTTGTATAGTTCATTCATATGCTAATCTGCACTGAAGTGGTTGAGATGTAAAACTCTAAACTCAGTTACTATTCTATAGCCTATCTATGTCTTGTTCACTAAGGTATTACCAGCACCAAGCCCTGTAGTTGGCACATCAGAGCAAAGCAGTAAATCCTTATTGAATGAATAAGTGAATCTTACCACACTGGAAAATTATGTATTTTCAATTTGCTCATTTGTATGCCTTTTTTTTTTTTTTTTTTTTTTTTTGCGATACAAGGGCCTCTCACCGCTGTGGCCTCTCCCGTTGCGGAGCACAGGCTCCGGATGTGCAGGCTCAGCGGCCATGGCTCATGGGCCCAGCCGCTCCGCAGCATGTGGGATCCTCCCGGACCGGGGCACGAACCTGTGTCCCCTGCATCGGCAGGCAGACTCTCAACCACTGCGCCACCAGGGAAGCCCTGTATGCCATTTTTGACAAAGGCCATATGTTACAGTATGCCAGGGTATAGAGATGAGGGGGAGAAGAATGTATTACCTACTTGTTTAAAAGTATGTCTTATCATTGAAAGGATGATGTCAAATTACTATCCATTTTTTAATCAAAGTAAAATTGTCTGATTCAAAAAAACAGTAGGCATCTTATAACCCTATAGGCAATAATGGAAAAAAATAATTCTCTAGGCCTCATTCCTTTCAGATATCATTTTATATCAATTAATAATTGTTGTGCACTCACTAGTTTTCAACACAGATTCTTCCTTCAAGGAGTTTGCAAACCACTTTTGGAGACAAGAAACAAATACATGTAAAGTGAAATTATATATGTGATATAATATTTCATAAGAAAGAACAGAAAGATCACAGATAGAACATGATATTCCGAAAACACTTGTCTACTGTTGGGAAAATGGGGCAAGGATACTCACACCACTGGGACCATATGGTACATGTTATGGGCTGAATTATGTCCACTCCAATTCATATGTTGAAGTCCTAACCCTCAGTACCTTAGAATGTGACCACATTTGGAGATAGGGTCTTTAGAAAAGTAATTATGTTAAAATGAGGTCATTAAGGTGGGCTCTAATCCAATATGACCATTGTCCTTATAAGAAGAGGAATTTAGATACAGATACACATAGAGGAAGAATGCCATGTGAACATGAAGACAGCCACCTGCAAGCCAAGGAGAGAGGCTTTGGAAGAAACCAACCCTGCTGACAGTTTGATCTCAGACTTCCAGCTTTCAGATCTGTGAGAAAACAAATTTCTGTTGTTTAAGCCAGCCAATCTGTGGTACTTCGTTATGGCAGTTCTAGCATACCAGTACAGAACAAATACAAAATAGGTTTTATCCAGGGGAAAATTTAGCAGCAAAGAAGTAGGAGGTTGTAAAGCATTCTGTGAATGTGCATTTTCCCACAGAGCAATGGTGAGTTAAGAAAGCCATAGATGAGTGAATTCACTGTAGAAAGAGCTCCAGTAAAGAGATCCCCGAGATTAGAACCAAGATGGCAGAGTAGAAGGACGTGCTCTCACTCCCTCTTGCAAGAACACCAGAATCACAACTAGCTGCTGGACAATCATCGAAAGGAAGACACCAGAACTCACCAAAAAAGATACCCCACATCCAAAGACAAAGGAGAAGCCACAATGAGATGGTAGGAGGGGCACAATCACAGTAAAATCAAACCCCATAACTGCTGGGTGGGTGAATCACAGACTGGAGAACATTTATACCATAGAATTCCACCCACTGGAGTGAAGGTTCTGAGGCCCACGTCAGGCTTCCCAATCTGGGGGTCCGGCAACAGGAGGAGGAATTCCTAGAGAATCAGACTTCGAAGCCTACTGGGATTTGATTGCAGGACTTTGACAGAACTGGGGGAAACAGAGACTCCACTCTTGGAGGGCACACACAAAGTAGTGTGCGCATCGGGACCCAGGGGAAGGAGCAGTGACCCAAGGGGAGACTGAACCAGACCTACCTGCTAGTGTTGGAGGGTCTCCTGCAGAGGCGGGGGGTGGCTGTGGCTCACTGCGGGGACAAGGACACTGGCAGCAGAAGTTCTGGGAAGTACTCCTTGGCGTGAGCCCTCCCAGAGTCCGCCATTAACCCACCAAAGAGCCCAGGTAGGCTCCAGTGTTGGGTTGCCTCAGGCCAAACAACCAGCAGGGAGGGAACCCAGCCCCACCCATCAGCAGTCAAGTGGATTAAAGTTTACTGAGCTCTGCTCACCAGAGCAACAGTCAGCTCTACCCACCACCAGTCCCATCAGGAAACTTGCATAAGCCTCTTAGATAGCCTCATCCACCAGAGGGCAGAGAGCAGAAGCAAGAAGAACTACAATCCTGCAGCCTGCGGAACAAAAACCACATTCACAGAAAGATAGACAAGATGAAAAGGCAGAGGGTTATGTACCAGATGAAGGAACAAGACAAAACCCCAGAAAAACAACTAAATGAAGTGGAGATAGGCAACCTTCCAGAAAAAGAATTCAGAATAATGATAGTGAAGATGATCCAGGACCTTGGAAAAACAATGGAGGCAAAGATTGAAAAGATGCAAGAAGTGTTTAACAAACACCTAGAAGAATTAAAGAACAAACAAACAGAGATGAACAATAAAATAACTGAAATGAAAACTACACTAGAAGGAACCAATCGCAGAATAACTGAGGCAGAAGAACGGATAAGTGACCTGGAAGACAGAATGGTGGAATTCACTGCTGCGGAACAGAATAAAGAAAAAAGAATGAAAAGAAATGAAGACAGCCTGAGAGACCTCTGGGACAATATTAAACTCAACAATATTCTCAATATAGGGGTCCCAGAAGGAGAAGAGAGGAAGGACCCAAGAAAATATTTGAAGAGATTATAGTCTAAAACTTCCCTATCATGGGAAAGGAGATAGCCACCCAAGTCCAGGAAGCGCAGAGAGTCCCATACAGGATAAACCCAAGGAGAAACACACCAAGACACATAGTAATCAAACTGGCAAAAATTAAAGACAAAGAAAAATTATTAAAAGCAGCAAGGGTAAAACAACAAATAACATACAAGAGAACTCCCATAAGCTTAACAGCTGATTTCTCAGCAGAAACTCTACAAGCCAGAAGGGAATGGCATGATATACTTCAAGTGATGAAAGGGAAGAACCTACAACCAAGATTACACTACCCACCAAGGATCTCATTCAAATTTGACAGAGAAATAAAAAGCTTTACAGACAAGCAAAAGCTAAGAGAATTCAGCACCACCAAACCAGCTCTACAACAAATGCTAAAGGAACTTCTGTAAGTGGGAAGCACAAGAGAAAAAAAGGACTTACAAAAACAAACCCAAAACAATTAAGAAAATGCTCATAGGAACATACATATCAGTAATTACCTTAAACGTGAATGGATTAAATGCTCCAACCAAAAGACACAGACTTGCTGAATGGATACAAAAGCAAGATGCATATATATGCTGTCTACAGGAGACCCACTTCAGACCTAGGGACACATTCAGACCGAAAGTGAGGGGATGGAAAAAGATATTCCATGCAAATGGAAATCAAAAGAAAGCTGGAGTAGCTATACTCATATCAGATAAAACAGACTTTAGAATAAAGAATGTTACAAGAGACAAGGAAGGACACTACATAATGATTAAGGGATCAATCCAAGAGAAGATATAACAATAATAAATATATATGCAACCAACGTAGGAGCACCTCAATACATGAGGCAACTGCTAACAACTATAAAAGAGGAAATCGACAGTAACACAATACTAGTGGGAGTCTTTAACACCTCACTTACACCAATGGACAGATCATCCAAAATGAAAATAAATAAGGAAACAGAAGCTTTAAATGACACAATAGACCAGATAGATTTAATTGATATTTATAGGACATACCATCCAAAAACAGCAGATTACACTTTCTTCTCAAGTGCACACAAAACATTCTCCAGGATAGATCACATCTTGGGTCACAAATCAAGCCTCAGTAAATTGAAGAAAATTAAAATCATATCAAGCATCTTTTCTGACCACAATGCTATGAGATTAGAAATGAATTACAGGGAAAAAAACATAAAAAACACAAACACATAGAGGCTAAACAATACATTACCAAATAACCAAGTGATCCCTGAAGAAATCAAAGAGGAAATAAAGTAATACTTAGAAGCAAATGACAATGAAAACACGATGATCCAAAACCTATGGGATGCAGCAAAAGTAGTTCTAAGAGGGAAGTTTATAGCTATACAAGCCTACCTCAAGAAACAAGAAAAATCTCAAATAAACAATCTAACCTTACACCTAAAGGAACTAGAGAAAGAAGAACAAACAAAACCCAAAGTTAGCAGAAGGAAAGAAATAAAGATCAGAGCAAAAATAAATGAATTAGAAACAAAGAAGACACTAGCAAAGATCAATAAAACAAAAAGCTGGTTCTTTGAGAAGATAAACAAAATAGATAAAATATTAGCCAGACTAGGAAAAGAGGGAGAGGACTCAAATCAATAACATTAAAAATGAAAAAGGCAAAGTTACAACAGACACTGCAGAAAGACAAAGCATCCTAAGAGACGACTACAAGCAACTCTATGCCAATAAAATGGACAACCTGGAAGAAATGGACAAATTCTTAGAAAGGTATAAGCTTCCAACACTGAACCAGAAAGAAACAGAAAACATGAACAGACCAATCACAAGTAATGAAATTGAAAATGTGATTAAAAATCTTCCAACAAAAGTCCAGGACCAGATGGCTTCACAGGTGAATTCTATCAAACATTTAGAGAAGAGCTAACGCCCACCCTTCTCAAACTCTTCCAAAAAATTGCAGAGCAAGGAACACTCCCAATCTCATTCTATGAGGCCACCATCACCTTGGTACCAAAACGAGACAAAGATATTACAAAAAAGAAAATTACAGACCAATATCACTGATGAATATAAATGCAAAAATCCTCAACAAAATACTAGCAAACAGAATCCAACAACACATTAAAAGGATCATACACCATGATCAAGTGGGATTTATCCCAGGGATGCAAGGATTCTTCACTATATGCAAATCAATCAATGTAATACACCATATTAACAAACTGAAGAATAAAAACCATATGATCATATCAGTAGATGCAGAAAAAGCTTTTGACAAATTTCAACACCCATTTATGATAAAAACTCTCCAGAAAGTGGGCATAGAGGGAACCTACCTCAACATAATAAAGGCCATATATGACAAACCCACAGGAAACATCATTTTCAATGGTGAAAAATGGAAAGCATTTCCTCTGAGATCAGGGACAAGACAAGGATGTCCACTCTCACCACTATTATTCAACATAGTTTTGGAAGTCCTAGCCACAGCAATCAGAGAAGAAAAAGAAATAAAAGGAATACAAATTGGAAAAGAAGAACTATAACTGTCATTGTTTGCAGATGGCATGATACTATACATAGAGAATCCTAAACATGCCACCAGAAAACTACTAGAGCTAATCAATGAATTTGGCAAAGTTGCAGGATACAAAATTAATGCACAGAAATCTCTTGCATTCCTATACACTAATGATAAAAAATCTGCAAGAGAAATTAAGGAAACACTCCCATTTACCACTGCAACAAAAAGAATGAAATACCTTGGAATAAACCTACCTAGCGAGACAAAAGACCTATATGCAGAAAACTATAAGACACTGTTGAAAGAAATTAAAGATGATACCAACAGATGGAGAGATATACCATGTTCTTGGACTGGAAGAATCAATACTGTGAAAATGACTGTACTACCCAAAGCAATGTACAGATTCAATGCAATCCCTATCAAATTACCAAATGCATTTTTTACGGAACTAGAACAAAAAATCTTTAAATTTGTATGGAGACACAAAAGACCCCGAATAGCCAAAGCAGTCTTGAGGGAAAAAAAATGGAGCTGGAGGAATCAGACTCCCTGACTTCAGATTATACTATAAAGCTACAGTAATCAAGATAATATGGTACTGAGGGCTTCCCTGGTGGCGCAGTGGTTGAGAGTCCGCCTGCCGATGCAGGGGACACGGGTTTGTGCCCCGGTCCGGGAAGATCCCACATGCCGTGGAGCAGCTGGTCCCGTGAGCCATGGCCGCTGAGCCTGCGCGTCTGGAGCCTGTGCTCCGCAACGGGAGAGGCCACAACAGTGAGAGGCCCACGTACCACAAAAAAAAAAAAAAAAAAAAAGATAATATGGTACTGGCACAAAAACAGAAACATAGATCAATGGAACAAGATAGAAAGCCCAGAGATAAACCCACGCACCTATGGTCAACTACTCTATAACAAAGGAGGCAAGGATATACAATGGAGAAAAGACAGCCTCTTCAGTAAGTGGTGCTGGGAAAACTGGACAGCTACATGTAAAAGAATGAAATTAGAACACACCCTAACACCATACACAAAAATAAACTCAAAATGGATTAGAGACCTAATTGTAAGACCAGACACTATAAAACTCTTAGAGGAAAACATAGGAAGATCACTCTTTGACATAAATCACAGCAAGATTGTTTTGGATCCACCTCCTAGAGTAATGGAAATAAAAATAAACAAATGGGACCTAATGAAACTTCAAAGCCTTTGCACAGCAAAGGAAACCATAAACAAGGCCAAAAGACAACCCTCAGAATGGGAGAAAATGTTTGCAAATGAATCAACGGACAAAGGATTAATCTCCAAAATATATAAACAGCTCATGCAGCTCAATATTTAAAAAAAACAACCCAATCCAAAAATGGGCAGAAGACCTAAATAGACATTTCTCCAAAGAAGACATACACATGGCCAAGAAGCACATGAAAAGCTGCTCAACATCACTAATTATTAGAGAAATGCAAATCAAGTCTACAATGAGGTATCACCTCACACCAGTTAGAATGGGCATCATCAGAAAATCTACAGACAAATGCTGGAGAGGGTGTGGAGAAAAGGGAACCCTCTTGCACTGTTGGTGGGAATGTAAATTGATATAACCACTATGGAGAACAGTATGGAGTTTCCTTAAAAAACTAAAAATAGAACTACCATAAGACCCAGCAATCGCACTACTGGGCGTATACCCAGAGAAAACCATAGTTCAAAAACACACATGCACCACAATGTTCATTGCAGCACTATTTACAATAGCCAGGTCATGGAAGCAACCTAAATGCCCCTCGACAGACGAATGGATAAAGAAGTCGTGGTACATATATACAATGGAATATTACTCAGCCATAAAACGGAATGAAATTGGGTCATTTGTTGAGACGTGGATGGATCTAGAGTCTGTCATACAGAGTGAAGTAAGTCAGAAAGAGAAAAACAAATATCGTATATTAACGCATACATGTGGAACCTAGATAAATGGTACAGATGAACCGGTTTGCAGGGCAGAAGTTGAGACACAGATGTAGAGAACAAACGTATGGACATCAAGTGGGGAAAGCCGTGGTGGGTGTGTGTGTGTGATGAATTGGGCGATTGGGATTGACATGTATACACTGTTGTGTATAAAATGGATGACTAATAAGAACCTGCTGTATAAAAAAATAAAATAAAATTCAAAAAAAAAAAAAAGAGATCCATCCCCCATTCATAATGCTAAACACAGAACCAGGGAAGGGAGGAAAGGTCACATCTAGGCAATTGTGTGACAGTGAGACCCTTTTGGTTTCCAGTGTCCAGTGGCCAATTTCAGCCAGTGGTGTTGAACTAACCTAGGTCTTCTAAGCAAGCTCTTTGCTCTTTTTGCTCCTCACCTATGTATGAGATCCACAGTTTGGTCATCTGACCACCAATGAAACTTAGGTTCTTTAGTTACATAAATACTAAGTAATTATCTATTATTCATATTACTAAATATAATGATTATCAATTGCTTAAATGTACTTGTCAAAAGAGTGGCTATTCTTGGGCTTCCCTGGTGGCGCAGTGGTTGGGAGTCCGCCTGCCGATGCAGGGGACACGGGTTCGTGCCCCGGTCCAGGAAGATCCCGCATGCTGTGGAACAGCTGGGCCCGTGCACCATGGCCACTGAGCCTGCGCGTCCGGAGCCTGTGCTCCACATCGGGAGAGGCCACAACAGTGAGAGGCCCGCATACCGCACCTGCTTCAGCCCTGTAGGTTCTGCAGCTCTGGATAACTATGACAAAGCTGCCTCAACCTGTGGGGTTTTTCCACTTGAAGCTTTTGAACCTGGCATAGTAGGTAGAATTCGCCACCTTTCTCATGTGGCAATGTGACCTAAAAAGACTCAATGGCAGATAGTTTGGGTACATATGCCTAAAGTCTTTAGAAAAACATATTACATAACATTAAAATAAGGTTCATCTGATTTCTAGTTAGTAATGGGAACGGAGAAAGATGTTTATGTTACATAAGCAGCTGAATGCTTAGGTAGAGTTAATTTTAAAGGGACCGGTGCTTATTCAATCAGTTGCAACTCATTTCATGTATGGCTTACCTTGAAAATAGGGATATACCTAAAAAGCTATATCATTTTGGAAAGAAAGTGACCAATACAAAAACTTCTATTAGTAAGATGAATTATATTGATTGATATTTAATAGCATGTTCATGGGATGAGTACCTTTTTTCATGGTGTGTTACCTTCTTTATACATTGCTGGATTCAATTGCTAGTATTTTGTTAGGTATCTTTGTATCTACACTCATGTGTGCTATTGGTCTGTGATTATTTTCTAGCAATGACAATATCAGGTTTGGAATTAGAGTTATTCTGGCCTCACAAAATGAGTTGGGAAGTAATCCTTCTCTGTTTTCTGAAAGTTTGTGTAGATCAGGTAATATTTCTTAGCTCATATTTGATAAAATTCACCAGTTTGGCATCTGAGCCTGTGCATATCTTTATAAAAAGATTTTTTATCTATGAATTCAATTTCTTGGATAAATATAACACTATTCAGATTTTATAATTCTTGTCTTTGTTTTGGTATGATGTGCTTATCAGTAAATTTGTTCATTTGTACACACTGTTCAAACCATTGACATTAAGGTCTTCATAATATCTGTATGGTCTGTAATGATGTCCCCACTATCATTCCTGATATTGTATCCTCTCTCCCTTTCTTGATTAGTCTAGCTAATGACTTAACAGTTTTGTTAATCTCTTCAAAAGAACCAATTTTTTATTTAGATTTTTTTGGTTGTCTATTTTCCATTTCATTGATTTCTACTTTTATCTCTACTATTTACTTTCTTCTGCTTACTCTGAGTTTCATTGCTCTGTCTTATCTAGTTTCTTTAAATGGAAGCTTTTGTCATTGATTTAAACTTTTCTTCTTTTCTAATATAGGCATTTAAACCTAAAATTTTCCTCTAATGACCAATTTAGCTGCATCCTACCTCTTTTGGTATGTTTTGTTGTCATGATCATTCAGTTCAAAATATTTTCTAATTTTTTCTGTAATGTCTTTCATTGACTGATAAGTTATTTAGAAGGTGTGCAACTTAATTTCTTCTCTTATGTTCAATTTGTGTCAATCTACCCAGTGTACTTTTAACTACATATATTGTCTTTTATGATTCTAGGATTTCCATTTTGCAGTTTCTAATTCTCTTCTGAAATTCTCTATCATATCACCCATTATAACAATATATCTTACTTTACACTTGTTAACAAACTCATCACAGTTACTTAAAAGTTCTTGTCTACTAACCCCTACACCTGGACTCTTTGTCAGTCTCTTGATTTTTCTCTGGACCCTGTGTCTTATAATCTGTTTTTTTCTCATGTCTTGTAGTTTTTGGTTGCATACTGGACTTTATGGATGATGTGCTTTAAATATCCTGTATGTTCTGTTATCTTCCTCTGAAGAGTGTTGGGTTTCACTCTAGCAGGTGGTTGAACTATGCAGGTCACTTTGAAATTGGAAATTGTGTTTTTAGGTTTTACTTATTTTAGATTATATACACTCAGAAAGTTTTTCAGGGATGTTATGGTCTGAATGTTTCCCCTCCCAAGTTCATATGTTGAAATCTTAACCCCCAAAGTGATGGCATTAGGAAGTGGGGCCTTTGGGAGGTCTTGAGGTCA
This sequence comes from Hyperoodon ampullatus, assembly GCF_949752795.1. NCBI lineage: Eukaryota > Metazoa > Chordata > Mammalia > Artiodactyla > Ziphiidae > Hyperoodon > Hyperoodon ampullatus. Next base: position 22,829,383 of record NC_136916.1, read on the forward strand.
TGAGAGTGGAGCCTTCATGATGAGATTAGTGTCTTTTCAAAAGAAACCCCAGAGAGCTCCCCCCATGTGGGCACACAGCCACCAGGCACAGGCTGTGAACCAGAAAGAGGACCCTCACTAGGACACAACAGTGTTGGTGTCATGATGCTGGACTTTCCAGCCACCAAAACTGTAAAAAATAAATGTCTGCTTTTTATAAGCTCCCCAGTCTGTGGTGTTTTTTTATAGCATCCCAAAAGGACTAACACAAAGGAAAATGAATAAAAACATGCAGGCTGTACCCATTTTACTTCTCTTTTTAGTAAAAGTATATTTTAACAGTGGCCTAAAGACAATAACTTGCTTTCATAGTGGTAACATTTTAAGCAAGCATAAGGAAGGGTTGCTCAATGGGAAACAGATTATTTTGAGATTCTTCAAATTCCTAAGCTATTTTATTGAAACAAAACTCTAATTGTTGTGTTCTTATGATAGAAACTGACCTAGGAATTACAAAGCCTATACATAAAATTGCTTTCAGTGTATTGTATTAAAAACAAAATAGCTTCAGAGTAGTTTAAAATGAATCAGAGGATTCCCAGTTTATCTCCCCATGGACTGTCTTACATTCTCAAGGAAAGTTTTCATATAAGTTCTGAGGAGCACTATATTCTTAAAATAACAGAACTTCACACCTCTTGAGAATTTATTGTGTTCCAGGTATCATTCTAACTATTCATAATATTAACTCATCTCACCTTCAAAACAAGCTTATGAAGCATGTAACCTTATATACTTTGTCTGTAACTTTGCATACTTAATGGAACTTTACAAATAAGGAATGTACACAGAGCACTTAAATAATTATTCCATTAAGAAGCTAGCAAATGGCAGAGCCTTGAGCCCATGTCATCTGGCTCCAGAACCTAAGTTCTTGAACCACTATAAATACTGTCTTTTATTTCAGTAAGAAGTGTCTCCTCTTCATAAAGTCTGGAAAATATTTGGTCTAATAAATATACTACTTTTTTAAACTGTGGTACTTCTCAGAAAGTTGTTAGACCTTCTTACACATGTTAATATATTTATGGGTCCAGTAGGTGAACTGGTTAAAAACAAACAAAAAAACCCCCTCATTTGTAGCTCTTGCTGAGTAGTACACAAAGACTGAGTTCAAGCTACTGATGGTTTAATGGCTGGCTCACAGGGTTTCTGAATATTTACCAGCCAGCTTCCTGGGATGAGCCATCATATCACTTATGACTTTCCTAGAAGAAGATATTGATCCACTAAATATGTCTGTCTCTCTCTGTCTCCTTCCCTCCCTCCATCCCTGCTCACCCATCCTCTCTCAGTATTTCTCTTGACAAATTCAGAATACTTTAGAAAAATGTTTTCTAAAGCAAATTCTGACTTTCTAAATAGAACACTAAGCAATAGTGAAATACTTACATGTTTGGGCCCTAAAAATCTACTTTAAGAAACTTATGAGCAACAGCAATAACATAAAGTTAGAACTGATGAAACAAAAGACCATAGTTTAATCAGTTAAAAATCAAAAATGATCATTTTAAAATCCCATCAGATTGAGGCAAAAGGATTTAAAGAAAATACTTTATTTAGTAATAAAAATGCTATAATTGCCCCATATATTGAATAGAGATGTAGTGGGTGAATTCCTCTGTGTTCCTTGACAGTAATCTCCAGGAGATAATAAATTATTGCCTGCTTTTGTAAATTATGCAGTAAAACCTCCAAGGAGATATTCATTTATTGTTGTTTTACCCAGTGTGACTAATGGAATCATTCCTCAACTAGATTCCAGGGACAAAAGAAATGATTAATATTTCTCATTGTTTTAGATTATTTTATTTAAAGAAATAAGAGAAATCCTCTTTCCCATATTAAGTTACTAAAACTCATTTTTATTGTTCAGCTTAGTGTCATTTTAGAAAACAGCATCAAAATCATCACTCAAATTAAATGGGACCCTATGGAATGAGCAGTCTCCTCAGAGCCAGGGATCTCCTGTATCACTGTGACCACTTTTTTATTTAAAATTTTTCAGTGATCCTTCTTCTTTGGCCCCCATATTTATTTCAGAGAAGATACAACTTTAAAATTTTAAATTACTGTAATCTCATTAAATAAATACAGGTGTGTTGTTTAAATGTTATGCACTTAGAAAGCTATATCTGATTCGGATGAAGGATCCTTTCTGCAAGGGGATTATATTCACACCAAAAGCATCCAGACAATGATACGGTACTTTTTTAATGAGCATTATTCAATCTGCTCATTGTTCCTTACATTCTGTTAAAACTGGTTGTGGCAATATCAACTCTTCAAATTCTTCTTTTCTATTAAAGTGCATTTTATAGTGATGAAAAGCCATTGCCTTACAACACTATTTCCAAAGTGTATTCCTAATGATGAGAAATATTAACAGATTTTTTTTTAAACCCCAAAACTTGAATAACAAATGGTTTCATTGTTCTTTCCCAAATTGTATCTGCTTTTGGAGGGAATACTCAGTAACAGCTTGACGAAATCTTTCACCAAACACAGTTTGGGAATTTTAGGCCTTTAATATAATTGTTTTTTCTATATGAATTAAAGAAAAACAAAATTATTTTAAAATATATATTTCAGAAATTACATCTAACAAAAACTATAAAGCACTAACAATGAGTACAAAAGTGCATTTGTTTAAAAATGTACTACATAGAAAAGACTTACACTGTTCCAGTGACTGTGCAAGACCTCCCCTCTGTGTATGATCTATTACAATTGTTAATGAAATTTTAATAAAATGAGTGAAGTCAACATCAGTGTTTTGGAAAAGTATATTAAAGTGCATATGACATGAGAATTATGGCCCACAATCTGTTTAAACACCTCACTGGATTATTTTAGATACACTAGGTGGGAAGGAAATTGACATTTATTGAGTACCTACTATATGCCCAGAACTATTATAGGTACTTAACATTATTCTTATTAAAATCAAGAAGCCCAAGCACTTACTGGGTTCAGTCACTGTTCAGTCATTGTTCAGACATTCTTTGAACCTCAAAGCAGATGATGGTGTGGCCATTGTGCACCCCTCCCAAAAGTTTATCATGTCAGAGGAGACATACTGTAATGCACACACATTAAAAATAAGTGCCGTGAGCCCACTCTCACCACTATTATTCAGTTTTGGAAGTTTTAGCCAGGACAATCGGAGAAGAAAAAGAAATAAAAGGAATCCAAATCAGAAAAGAAGAAGTAAAACTGTCACTGTTTGCAGATGACATGATACTATACATAGAGAATCCTAAAGATGGTACCAGAAAACTACTAGAGCTAAATAATGAATTTGGTAAAGTTGCAGGATACAAAATTAATGCACAGAAATCTCTTGCATTCCTACACACTAATGATGAAAATTCTGAAAGAGAAAGTAAGGCAACACTCCCATTTACCACTGCAACAAAAAGAATAAAATACCTTGGAATAAACCTACCTAGCGAGACAAAAGACCTGTATGCAGAAAACTCTAAGACACTGATGAAAGAAATTAAAGATGATACCAACAGATAGAGAGATATACTGTGTTCTTGGATTGGAAGAATCAATATTGTGAAAATGACTATACTACCCAAAGCAATCTACAGATCAATGCAATCCCTATCAAACTACCAATGACATTTTTCACAGAACTAAAACAAAAAATTTCACAATTTGTATGGAAACACAAAAGACTCTGAATTGCCAAAACAATCTTTTTTTTTTTTGCGGTACACAGGCCTCTCACTGTTGTGGCCTCTCCCGTTGTGGAGCACAGGCTCCGGACACGCAGGCTCAGCAGCCACGGCTCACGGGCCTAGCCGCTCCACGGCATGTGGGATCTTCCCAGACCGGGGCACAAACCCGTGTCCCCTGCATCGGCAGGCGGGCTCTCAACCACTGTGCCACCAGGGAAGCCCGCCAAAACAATCTTAAGAAAGAAAAATGGAGCTGGAGGAATCAGGCTCCCTGACTTCAGACTATACTACAAAGCTACAGTAATCAAGACAGTATGGTACCTGCACAAAAACAGAAATACAGATCAATGGAACAGGATAGAAAGCCCAGAGATAAACCCATGCACATATGGTCACCTTATCTTTGATAAAGGAAGCAAGAATATACAATGGAGAGAAGACAGCCTCTTCAATAAGTGGTGCTGGGAAAACTGGACAGCTACATGTAAAAGAATGAAATTAGAACACTCCCTAACACTACACAAAAATAAACTCAAAATGGATTTAAAACCTAAATGTAAGGCCAGACACTAGAAAACTCTTAAGGAAAACATAGGCAGAACACTGTATGACATAAATCACAGCAAGATCCTTTTTGACCCACCTCCTAGAGTAATGGAAAAAAAAAACAAAAACAAATGGGACCTAATGAAACTTAAAAGATTTTGCACAGCATAGGAAACCATAAACAAGATGAAAAGACAACCCTCAGAATGGGAGAAAATATTTGCAAATGAAGCAACTGGCAAAGGATTAATCTCCAAAATTTACAAGCAGCTCATGCAGCTCAATATTAAAAGAACAACCCAATCCAAACCTGGGCAGAAGACCTAAATAGACATTTCTCCAAAGAAGATATACAGATTGCCAACAAACACATGCAAAGATGCTCAACATCACCAGTCATTAGAGAAATGCAAATCAAAACTACAATGAGGTATCACCTCACACCAGTCAGAATGGCCATCATCAAAAAATCTACAAACAATAAATGCTGGAGAGGGTGTGGAGAAAAGGGAGCCCTCTTGCACTATTGGTGGGAATGTAAATTGATACAGCCACTATGGAGAATAGGATGGAGCTTCCTTAAAAAACTAAAAATAGAACTACCATACGACCCAGCAATCCCACTACTGGGCATATACCCCGAGAAAACCATAATTCAAAGAGTCATGTACCACAATGTTCATTGCAGCACTACTTACAATAGCCAGGACATGGAAGCAACCTAAGTGTCCATCAACAGATGAATGGATAAAGAAGATGTGGCACATATATACAATGGAATATTACTCAGCCATAAAAAGAAATGAAATTGAGTTATTTGTAGTGAGTTGGATGGACCTAGAGTCTGTCATACAGAGTGAAGTAAATCAGAAAGAGAAAAACAAATACTATATGCTAACACATATATATGGAATCTAAAAAAAAAAAAAAAAACTGGTTCTAATGAACCTAAGGGCAGGACAGGAATAAAGACACAGACGTAGTGAATGGCCTTGAGGACACGGGGAGGGGGAAGGGTAAGCTGGGATGAAGTAAGAGAGTAGCATTGACATATATACACTACCAAATGTAAAATAGATAGCTAGTGGGAAGCAGCTGCATGGCACAGGGAGATCAGCTCGGTTCTTTGTGACCACCTAGAGGGGTGGGATAAGGAGGGCTGGAGAGAGACACAAGAGGGAAGGGATATGGGGATATACCTATACGTATAGCTGATTCACTTTGTTATACAGCAGCAAATAGTACAACAATGTAAAGCAATTATACTCCAATAAAGATGTTAAAAAAAACAAAAAAAGTTCCATGAAAAGTACAAAATGCTAATGAGCTAAGAGGAGGAATAAATTATTTAAGATCAGCATGTATTATGGGTGATGGGTTTAAGGAAAGGAAAAATAAGATTATGGAGAAAGTCAATTTTGAGTGGGACCTTGAAAGACATATTCAATTTGGACAATTAAAACTGAGGGATAAATAGATTCTAGAGCAAGGAAATAATAGCAGCCAATGTAAGCACAAAGACAAAATGTGTTTTAAAATTATCATACTGACAAGTTTCAAACCAGCATATTGCCTCAAAAAAATTAAAAATAGTATTATCATATTATCCAGCAATTCAGCTACTGGGTATATACCCAAAATAATTGAAAGCAGGGTCTCCAAGAGAGATGTATACATCCATGTCCATGTAACGCCATTCATAATAGCTGAAACAATGGAACCAACTCAAATGTCCATTGACAGATGAATGGATAAACTAAGTATGGTATATACACACAATGGGGTATTATTCAGCCTTTAAAAAGGAAGGAAATATGCTACAGCATGGATGAAGCTTGAGGTCAGAAATACAGAAAATCATGAGACTATTATGAACAGTTATATGCCAACAAATTGGGCAACCTAGGAGAAATGGATAAATTCCTAGAAACATACAACCTATCAATACTGAATCATGATGGAATAAAAATTCTGAGCAGACTGATTACTAACAAGGAGATTGAATCACTAATCAAAAGCCTACAAACAAAAGTCCAGGACCAGACAGCTTCACTGGTGAGTTCCCCCCAACATTCAAAGAATTAGTACCAATCCTTTTCAAACTTTGGAGAAGGGAGACCTCTGGGAAGAGGGGGAACTCTTCCAAACACATTTGACAAAGCCAGCATATCAAAAGCAGACAAGGATCACAAACACACACACACACACACACACAAAAACTAATAAAATGTTATGTATAAATTATAAAAAACCTTTATATAAAAAACTGTTATATACATTTTTGGTAACATGGATTATAGTAATATAAAAATATATATGGCAATAGCAATATATATTACCCAAAAATAACCTCTGGGTAGACTTCTCTGATGTTAGTTAGGAGTGTCCATTGTTTCTATAATATATTTTTTTATTCTGAATAAAATAGGACAGTTATTAAGCATTTTTAAGCTGGGTGATAGGCACAGATTTTTTTAAGTATTATTTTCTAATAATATTTTGTTTGAAATATTGCATAATGCAAATATAAAAATAGCATAATTTTAAATTATAAAATAAATTAACTGCCATTGCTCAAGGAATTAATGATATCATTATATTCATAAAATTTTAATTATAATATTCATAATTATAGTTTTCATAATTATAGATTAAATTATAGAGTACTAGAGATGGAAGGAGACTCATATGTTACTTAGCCTAGTTTGAAATTTTTAGATATTGGAACTAAGTCCCAGAAAGTTACATGGACATACCCAAAGTCCAGTGGTCTACTTAAAAAGACACATGTTATTTTAATCTGCACATTTGATTGTTTCGAGAAAAAACACATAATCTTTTGATGATATTACTGATGGTTTCTCTGTTCAATGATTCTATCTTAGGAGGTCATAAACAAGGTGAAGAGTTTGGTTTTGATTCCACCACACCAATGGATAATCATTTAATATAATAATTTCATAACTCATCATCATTTAATTCTGGGTATTATTTCTTGCTCCTTACTCTCCCTCAAACAATAAAAATAATAATGCATGAAAGTAAACTTCACCTTCCACAAATATTGTGAAGGTAAATATAATTAGTCATATGTATGTAGCAATTATTTCAGGAAGGCAGCTTGGTTTTGTGGAAAGAAAACTAAACTAGGAGAAAAGGAGACTTTCATTTGATTCTTAAATTTTTCATAAACTATTTGTGGTGATTGATCACATCTGTTTTCTTTCTATAAAGTATCTGTAAAGTTTTTTTCTTTTGACTTGCTGAAATTTGTCAAAAATATACTTTGGATAGCATGTTGGGGGAATTTTTAAATCCCTTTCCAAAGCAAAATATACAAAAATGGTTTGTAGCATGGAAAGAATTAGAATCTCTAATTTTTAAGCTTTTGTTCATTTTAGCTCCAAATATCACCCCTGTGCAGGCATTGATTTTATGTTTATTTCTCTCATTTTATAAGTTACAATTTTACAGTAATATAGTAAGCACTGTTGAAATAAGGACAATAAGTGATGAACTGGAAAATAAAGGATTCAGACATTCAATATTACTATGACTCTTTCAATTATACAGTTCCTTGTAAATGCGTCACTAATAGTAATTTACTAAGAGATCTTGATACTTCTGTATCTTTGAAAAACTGAACTCAAAGAAGAGGTTGGCACTTATTAAGAAGTTGCCTTTCAACTTTTCTCAGCCACATTTCATTGAGAATTTCTTGTGTATATCATACAGCACGGAAGTAAACACTTCAAAATGAGGGTGTGAGAATCTGCACTACCATGGACTGGGGATAGGATTTTGTCTGAGATGTTCACAAACTAAGAGGAAAAAATATGTCCACGGATTGTTAGGTAAGTCCTAAAATATAATTATTTCTAAGAATTACAGGAAGCTAATTCTTACCTGGAGAAATGGTGACTGAATCTGCTTCCCATGAACTTTAACAAAAAAATCTGTTAGAAAGATAACAAAACAAACTATACTTTATGTGAGGGAAAAAAAATAGACAATCACATGCAAAGTTTATTCACTGCTAAGCACTTAACATACTTTGGTTTAATTCTCAGAACAATCTGGTAAGGTAAGTAAATATTATTCCCATTTTACAGATTAGGAACTTAGGCTCAGAGAGTTTCAATATATTTGTAAAGTTCAGTATCTTATCTAAAGGTAAGAGTAAGTAAGTGGCAGAACCCAAATTAATACCGAGATATATAACTAAATCTTAAGTACTTCTTTCCTCATGTCACATTTTCTTTTTCCAAAGCAAAGTGGTTTTGTTATGAATACCCATAAATGTATACTCTATAATTGTGGTCATGTATTGAAAGTGTTAACTCATGTGGAATTAAAAAGTTTTTAAGAGGTAAAATTTATTTTTACATGTATTTTGTTTGCACTTGTGATATTTCTAAAACTTCCCCTAGATTTAGAACGTGTACCTACCTGGCTCATATGGTAAGCCACAATAGAATATTGGTAAGTAAAGTTTTTATTAGGCTTCTGTCAAGTGTCCTGGAGGGAAAAAATATTCTTTGTGATACCACTACCCCATCCTCAGACATTTTTGTCTTCTTACTGGGCATTTTCTGGACAGATTTTATAGTAGCCATTACTTGAGCTATTGACATTCAAAAAAGAAAAAGGTTTTAATCCAAGTATTTCAGGCAAATGAGTTTTATAATAAATTGATTTTGTAATAAAGTTAACTGATTTTTGTAACTAATTAATTATGTAATTAGCTGTCTGCAGAAATTAAACTTAAAAATTGAAACATCCAGTTACTGAAAAATTAGTATGTTTAAATATACTATAAAAACAAATTTGATACGTTTTTTTAAATGTCTGAATCTCAGTGAACTCAAAACTTCTGACTTTATTTTTTCTTGACCCTAAACTTTATTACTTAGATAATTGTCTGTATTTCCACTTTATGTCTGGTCCTTCCCACCTTGACTATGGCATAAGGCTCAGTAAATCTTTATGAATGCCTACTTATTTTATTTGTATGCTGGAGAAGCCACGCTACATTAAAATACACCAGAACAGGAAAGAGAAGATCTCTTTGCAACTTTACTAAAATGGGGAAATAAATTGGAAACTAATTAAGCTTTATTAAAGCAAGGGCTTTGTCTCATCCCATAGCATCTAAGGTAGTCCTTGGTACAAATTAAGGGATTAGTAGCTTGTCTGTATTACGCAGTTCTGAAAAGTCTGTAAATTATGCATTATGGAGGTCTATGTGCTCCTGGTTTAAAAGATTCTACTGTATCTAATCTTGTAGAAGTAATATTTTTCTTTGGAACATTCTCTGATTAATGGACTTCAACAACTTTCTACTCCTACTCCAAAAAAAACAAGTTATAAATGAATAACATTATTAAATTATTCTTTAGTTTCCATTACCAGGGAGCATTCAAAGCAATACGTGGAAACATAAGAAGAAAAGACAGTATCTAAGTTAGTGACAATTTAAGCCATGTAGCATTTTTAAGACAAAAATGTAAAAAATCTTGATATACATTTATATACATTCATGTTATACATATATTTATATATATACATATATGTGCATGCATTTAATAATATATCCAGTAAAGTTATGAATATTTTATTTTTTGTATTTGTTTTTATTTTATAAACTCATGGTTTGTGTACTTCTTAAAAATATTTATTTATTTATTTGGTTGCGCTGAGTCTTAGTTGCGGCAGGTGACTCCTTAGTTGTGACACGTGAACTCTTAGTTGTGGCATGCATGTGGAATCTAGTTCCCTGACCAAGGATCAAAACTGGGCCCCCTGCATTGGGAGCACGGCACCTCATCCACTGCGCCAGCAGGGAAGTCCCTTCTTTTTTATTTTAATACACTATTTTTGAGGGAAAAACCCCCAAAATTTAATGATGAAAAATATCCAAGCAAAACTACACGATATTATATTTCAGGCTGTTTCTTATATCTTAACTATTTGCAGGAGGTGCTATGTGGGAAAGAACTGTGTGCAGTTTGTGATTGAGTACTTAATATCCAATTACCAGACTTCCTAAAATGTTTGCATTTTCATCTGTTTCTTGCATCTCATTGTTTTCTTAAATCTCTCTCTCACTCTCTTCATGTGTGTAAATAACATAAATAGATATATAAGTATCACATCACCTACAGACCTGTTCATTCACCACTTGGGTAAATAAATAAGGAAAGCACTTATTTTTGTTGTATTACATATACACCTAAACCATGTAAAATTGTACTTCTTCCAAGTTAAAATGGTCAAATATTGACTAGTTCATGTGGTTCAACTAACATATCACAAATTTCTTTCCACTGGTGTTCTATGATATTAAAACATTTCCTCGGGCTTCCCTGGTGGCGCAGTGGTTGAGAGTCCGCCTGCCGATGCAGGGGACACGGATTCGTGCCCTGGTCCGGGAAGATCCCACATGCCGCGGAGCAGCTAGGCCCGTGAGCCATGGCCACCGAGCCTGCGCATTCAGAGCCTGTGCTCCGCAACAGGAGAGGCCACAACAGTGAGAGGCCCGCGTACCACAAAAAAAACAAAAAACATTTCCTCTTTTTATGGTTAATGAAACTATATTCAGTATATGCAGAACTGTTCAGAATTCTAAAGCTGATTAGTGGTCTATTTTCTGGTTTGGTTAACTCAATCAATTAAGACACTATACTACTGAGCCATTTAATTTCTCAAAAAAAATCTGCAAAAGTAGGTTATTAATCACAAAGAAGAGTGAGTAAAGAGGTATGGATTTTTCCTTGTTCATCCAAGGTTAATTTCTCTTATAACAATCTCTTCCTCTCTCATTTTCCTTAGTATCCCAAAACATACACATTCACCTCTCTCCATTTAATGCAAATCTCAGTCCTCTACCCATTCTTTACTGATTATTAATGAAGTGATTGTTCAGAAAAAAATTTAATGGTCCATAAGGTTGCATATTTTTTGAGATTTTTTTTTTCAAAACCAAGTTTAAAAATTTGCATGAAGGTATTTTTATAAGGATAAATGAAATTCTTAAGACATTTTCATTGTGGCATTTGTTATCTGTCTTTCATCGCTCAAAATATTTTCTACAAATTATGCACCCTGATTATGTTTATGCAAATATCCCCAAATATGATGCCAGTCAGTCTCCTATTATGGTCATATGCACAGTACTCCATAATTCTCTTTTGCTCTAACAGTCACATTTGTAAATAAATACTTACTTATAAAATTATTTTGAATTATATACTGAGAGAAAATATGTATGCATTAATGTACTTATTTATTAATTATGAATTATTTATTGCAATAGGTACAGAAACTGTCACAGTGCCAGACACATAATAGGTGTTTATATTTTCTGATTAAATGTCTGAATGATTGAAATAGTACAGTATAAATAAAAATGCAAAAGTTGCATGATTTTGAAACTAGATCATGAAAATGTCAACTTTCTTGAGCAGGTGAAATTCAGAAAAAAAGATACACAAATTGGTTAGTAATCCTATGAGAAAAGGTTAAACCTAACTAATGATTAAAGAATTACAAATTAAAGCAACAAAATGGGGCTTCCCTGGTGGCGCAGTGGTTGGGAGTCCGCCTGCCGATGCAGGGGACATGGGTTAGTGCCCCGGTCCGGGAAGATCCCACATGCCGCGGAGCGGCTGGGCCCGTGAGCCATGGCCGCTGAGCCTGCGCGTCCGGAGCCTGTGCTCCGCAACGGGAGAGGCCACAACAGTGAGAGGCCCGCGTACCACAAAAAAAAAAAAAAAAAAAAGCAACAAAATGCCATTTTTACTTACCAGGTTGGCAAAGTTTAAAATGGTTGATAATATTTATTGCTGGTAAGGATGTGGTGAAATGTTTATGCTTGTACGCCTTTATTGGCAACATAAATTAGTGCAAATTTTAAGAGAAATTTGCCTTATCTTTAATATTTAAAGTTTCTATCCAATGATTCAGCAATTATACGTCTAGGCATTTATCCTAAAAATCTATTCATTCGAGTGAGAGGTGATGCCTATTCCAGTTTATATATTGTAGCACTTCATAAAATGAAGAGAAAAAGCTCGAAACAACAAAAATTTACCATTTTTCTATTTTTAAAGAAAAACTCACAAATATCCTAAATGAAAGTCAATTTCTCTTATGCTTATTGAAGTGAGAGGACTTGGGAATGAGAAGAACATTTTTTCCTTAAATATCCTGTGTATACATACTCTTTGTCAGATGGGCTATAGCTTTTTATTACTGTACATAATTTTATTATTCTTTTTTGAATTTTTTTCAGATCATAAAATTTATTCTTTTTCCAGAAATTGTGTAAAATAGGAAAACTGTAATAAGTTTTCCATTCACTTTAAAATATTTTTTGGCAGGTATCAGTCTCTATTTTGAATGTAAGTTTCATAGTTATAATTAATAATCCTAGAAGGAGATGTGCAAATCAATACAACCTCCTCTCTCACCCAGGTAAAAGTTTAAGGAAAACACAAATGAATCATACATTTCTGTATAATCTGTGCTTTGGTCAGAAGGTTGCCATGACTCATTTATGACTTTCCATAGTTTTAAAACCAGTGTTTTTAACCATAGAAAATCTACTTCATGGTCCTATTATGATGACAGTTGAGTCAATAATAGACTCTTTAGTTCATGCATGGATGTTTTTGTAGAAATAAACCCAGTACAACTGTCCTTTGCTATAACTCTACAAAGCAGCATCCTAAACAAAGGAAAAGAGAGTATAAAACCAAGTGCTCTTGTGTGTACTATGTTGGGTGCTATATCCTGGGCTGGGCGCCACAGACACCGCCTCATTTGATTTTCACAGCTCCCTGTGGGATCAACTACAGCTCAAGGGTCAAGTAGCTGCTAAGAGTGCAAAGGACTAGAATTTGAACCCAGATCCATATGATTTCAAATATCACCTACATGAACAAATTACCATATAATCCTGACTTAATTCAGTTCAGTATCTATTCATTTTTTAGCCAGTCCCACTGTTTTCAGGATCAGATCCTTGGGACAGTATTTTGTGAAATAAATACTTTGGTACTTAGTTATAAGTAGTAAGCTGTGGCTTTGAGAAACAGTATCTATGCGTGATTCTAGAGTATCGTTTTAACAAATGGTCTTATCGTTGTCCTATTTAAGATTGAAGGAAACAGAGATAAAGTCAGTCCTCTGGATTTTCAACACCTATAATAATCATCATCACCTAAATAAGTGGGTATTATCTCTGGGTATCCTTTCAAAATCATTCTTCTCTAGGAGGATTGTGTTAAATGAATTGACTTTTACTTGACAATAAAGAGAGGTAAACTTGCTTCAACAGTTGAAAATATGTCAGGAGCTTAATTCCTTAAAAAATTTTATTTGCCTTTTTTCTTTGAGGTTCCTTTTGGGCTAGACACTTTATTTTGGCTCCCATTTCATTTCAGTCTGTGTAGAAAGAACAGTAATATTTAAAACAAAGGCATGTTACAGAAATTGAGTTAATACAGCTTTCTACTACCATGTATCTTTATGTCTCTTTAAAAGCAATAAGAGGCTCATAAACATTGGCAATAACTGAGGATGAAATCCCATCTCTTAGCCATATATCACATTTCTTATATCAGAGCACTTATTTAAAAACCTTGTTATTGTTTTCTTAAAATTATTTAACCCAGAAGCTCTGACTCAAGAAAAACATGTCCCTAATGTAAATAATGATACATTGTAACTACATAGGGGAAAGCTTAAACTGCCAGGAGTTGCTCTATCATCTTAGTTAATTTTCTTTATGTCCCCTGTTTTGTTGAATTTTCTTTATGTCCCCTGTTTTGTTGTCTCTCACAACCGACTGTATTTGAGGAAGAGAGGAAATAGGGTGTGGTTATTTATGCAGTTCCTCTGGTTAATAAACGCCTAAAGTAGGTACCTGCTACCCTTAGTACTCCAAACACCATAGATTCTAGACTTATTGTTTGGAAAGCAGAATGTAAAGAATTTTAGCATAAAAATTGAAATGAATTGCCACTCTAGGCTTTGAGCAGATTGAGTTCTTCAAATACATGCTCTAGTTATATATTGAGAGGTTTATTTAAACCCAGCTTGTTTTCTGGACCTCATGTACTGAGAACTTTAATTTGAAGCCTTGCATACTTTGTTTTTGATGCCACTTAGGGCCCAAAATTATCATATTGAGATTTCTCTCAAATACTGATTCACCTACAATGATGAGAAAACAAATATATTATTAGATTACCTAGACACTTGTATTTACCAATCACGTCTTATTACATCTTTACTGATAACTGTCCACAGATGTAAATTTTCACAAATAAAAAGGCAGTGTAGTGAAGGCAGGTGTCACACAACACAATCTTGAACTCTTTCTGAGAGGCATTTTGTTGAATTACTAAATTGGTAAACTTAACAGCTAAGTTCTCTCACAAGGCTCCAGGGAGGAACTAGTAAAACACACCATGCCTCCCCCAAAACAGAGATGTAGAAATTCCTAAATTTAGGAAAATATAAAGTGCTCATATCAAACAAGATTCTTAAGAAAGCCCATCTGAATTATTGTGAATTTAAATCAAATAGGAAGTCCCTGAAATTCAAGTTTGCATTTTTTTCTTAAACAGAGCAAATGATTTTAACTTGAATAAAATGAAAAAGCTGTGTCTCTCATATCTGCCAGTCCTTCATTCGTCTTCTGATGCTTTCTCCTACCTCCTAAATTCTGATATTTTTCAGGTGTAAGTCCATGGCTCTCCTCTTTGTATGTGCCCCTTTGGAATGCTCTATCTTCTGTGTTCCTAGTCAGCTAGCATCTCTGAAAACAGCATTCCAGTTCATAATCTTTGCTCTTCTTGGGATCCCCATTCTAAATGTTTACTGTATATGGATCAAACTGAGCTCATGACCTGCTCTCCAAATTCTGCCACTAATTTTACTTGTTAAAAATACTTATAATAAGTATTACTCATGAAGCAGCTACTGTTGTAAGCACTTTACATGCATTTGCTCATTCAATTCTTACTACAAACAGTAAAGGATACATTATGGTTCTTGATATACAGAAATGGAAACAGAAACTTAAGGAAGGTGAAGGTTAAGCTGCTCCAAACTGACATAGCTATTGAGAGGCAGAGCTGGGACTTCAACCTAGGTGGTTCTTCCTTGAAAGCCCATGAGCTTGACCACTGGGCTGTTGACAATCACCTTTCACACCCTGATTTGAACCCTCAGGCATATTTTGATGTTTCCTTTTATCCATGCAATTATTTAACTTGCTAGTCTAGACATAAACTAAAGATACAAATTTTGATCCCCATGAGAATACTACTATGGTGTATCATATATATGAGTTGTATTTTATTTATATAAATGTCCATATCACCTTGTATAGTCCTGAGAATTAGGTGAAAATCAAATGTGCTTGTTGAGTAAATAAAGGTCATTTTAATTGTCTCAAAATTTATTTCCTACATTCTCTGCATCTTCCACAGTTCAGACCTTTCAACCCCTTGACCTTGATTTTTCCCAGTCTTCAACATTCTGCTAGTTTCAAACACCCCCCAGCTCTAGTTGGTCACAATACATTACTCCTTGAGCAAACTTTCAAAATGCAAAGTTCTGAAGCCCTTCCAAAACCCCACCGCCTGTGGAATAAAAATCTTTAGCTTAGCATTTATGACCTCTAAGAATAACATTATTTCATTTGCCTAAATCCCAGGCAAACTAGGACACAAAATTGTGGCTTTTACATTCAGGATCCATTCCTATGCTTTGCCCCATACCTGTGAATGAGAGCATTGCTTTCTCTGTGTGATAAAATTTGACTGAACCATCTGAGCTTGGCTTTTCCAAAAGAATAGCTGGCTTATCCAAGAGGAAGGAATGAATGTACAAGTGTACCTCTCCCAAATATTTGTCGGTTTACCCTTAGTGATTTTAGTATGCCTTAAATTTTAAATATATGTTAAATATTTTAAATATATATATTTATCCAGTTCTTCTTAGTAGACTAAGCCCTTTGGAATCATGGTCAGTTTCTGTTTCATCTTTGCATGTTCCACAAAGTTTTGATGACATTACTTACAATAAACATTGGTTGAATGAATAAATGAATGAATGGATGGATGGAAGAAAGGATGGGTGGATGGAATTGAATGGATGAATTTTCAGTAGAATAGAGCATGTGGATGGATCTAAAATATTTATCAAATTCTTGACTCCTAAAAGAAAAAACACTTATAAAAAGAAGTATAAGAGCATTTATTATTCACTCAACAGACAGTTAATGGGTTCTACTACACGATAGGGACTATGCTGAGTATTTTGTTATCATGCCCATGCTCATTTGTAAACATATCTTACCTAGCAGAACATTTCTGCATATTTCAGGCACAAAAGAGTAATAAACTGTGGGGTAGGTAAGCTGCCACTTAACGGCTCTATCAAAGCCAGTATATTTAACTACCAATGTTAAAAATGCAAGCAAACCTTTAACTTCCAAGATCAATTACACCTATAGAAAGAAGCTTGCTGGGAACAGCATTCTGTCTTGTCAAGGACTCCTTATCATCAAGGAAGAATAAACACTCTAATTATTATTATTTTTTTTACTTTTTGTTTTCTAATTGGATCATTCATTATCCTCTTGAATTCAAATCAACATCAGATTTATGGTTGGAGGCTATTGAAATATTGATTTGGTTATAGAAATGTCAAGCTTGGCAGGTAAGCTGTCTTATTGCCAGAGAAGGCTTTTGCTTTAGTAACCTTGTTTTAAAAGGCAGGTGGAATGTAATGAGCAAGCAATTTGCATCTGTATCAGGCTTGGAGAGAATTTTTTAAAATTTAAAGAGTATCCTTAGCATCCCTCTCTTGCCAAATTCCTGGAATTAAGGTAACAAACTGGAACCACAATATACAAATCCTAGTTATTAAAAAGTCTGATGTTGATCTTTTTTTACAGGCCCATGCTACACTTAAATTGAGTTACAGGGGTACATTATTAGGATAGAGACTGTGTCTCTGTAGTTAGATACAGATTCTACGTGGTTCTGCAATTTCTGGCCTGATAAACAACGCATCATATAATCTTTCCATAGATCTTATTTTAATAGTCTCTAATTTAAGAAGAACAGCTCTTCCCTGCTTATCTCTCATTGTTGTAGTGAGAGGAATGAATATATATTTTGAAAGCATCCCCCATCCTCTGTACTTTTTAAAATACACATTTTTTTCCTTGAGAAAACATATGTAATTCTAGTACAGACATATTTCTCTACAGAAACAAAAAAGTGATTTACTATATTTCCAATGAGTTAATCAGGAAAAAAAATGGGGAGGGGGACTTAAAAAGAAAGGAGGAGGGCTTCCCTGGTGGCGCAGTGGTTGAGAGTCCGCCTGCCGATGCAGGGGACATGGGTTCGTGCCCCGGTCCGGGAAGATCCCACATGCCGCGGAGCGGCTGGGCCCATGAGCCATGGCCACTGAGCCTGCGCATCCGGAGCCTGTGCTCCACAACGGAGAGGCCACAACAGTGAGAGGCCCGCGTACCGAAAAAAAAAAAAAAAAAAAAGAAAGGAGGAAAGGAAGGAAAAGACAATGATATAGATGGAAAGAATGCTGAATAGCTATATGGGGCTTAACTTTGAAGAGCATTTTGATGTGTCTGAAATTATTTTCTACTCTGTCACTTTAAGCAAATCTTATTATATGCCAACTTCTTTCTACCCTCTAAAGATATATATTGATACACTTATAACTGAAGGCCAATTCTCTTTCATCCTAGGTGAATAAGAATGAGGTACTGGAAAGCAAAAGAGGGGTTCTAGCAACCCACCCCCACCCACCCATAATATATGTGTAAGGGAACACAGATTTATTGTGCTCACCCATTTCTGCATTAAGAGGAAAAGAGAGAAGATTCTGGAAAATTAACTGCCTCCCTGCCCTCCCCCAAGAGCTATTCCTTTTGACTTCTCCATCACAAGGTAAGGAGGGAACACAACCTAAAACTACCTTGAGTTAGTGAGACTAACTTCTCTGCTATTGACAGAATGGAGAAGGTAATCAGTTCCAGAATGGGATCTTGCAAATTTTGTCCCAGTTTCAATGGAGAGAATCATAAACCAGTTGTCGTGATTGTAGCTGTTGTTTTCCTTCTATCCCATGACTAGGGTTTGCAAAGAAGTGTTTTAAATCAAGATGGTATGCCAGCATTACTTTTTTAATGCTGGGAGCTGAGCACCTTAGCAAATTCCTCTGAAGAAGCCCTACAAGCTCTCACCCTTATACACCCCAATCTGATGATTCAAAAATGAAACCTTTTAATCTCAGCCCACTGATCAGCTAAGATATTTTAATGTTTAGCTGTGAGTAAAAATAATATGCTTTCTCAAAGAGAATATCTTCAGTCTTCAGTCACCGAGACTCCAGAATTAAGACTGGAAAAATTAGCCCTGGGCTTCTGTTTCTGCCACAGTTTTCAAAATAAGAATGATGTCTTTGTACTTAATGAAGCAACCCTTCATTGCTCGTCAAGAGGACTCAGGATATCAACTCTCCAGGCCCCTGTCAATGCAGCGTAAGTACTCTATGCAGTCCTTTTAAACTCTAGCAAATATTTTCTCCATGGAGTTTATAGCTTTGGAAATTCTAATTTTTAATCTGCTATCTAATCCAAAATAGTATTTTCACAAAACTAAAACGGTAATTGAATTGCCTTTTTCCCTTCTTTTGTGGAATTCTTCCAAAAACCTGAAGTATGTTCATTAAGAGAAATCATAAATTAGAAAACCACCCAGTGCTAAACTGCATGCAATTCACTCTGAGAATATGCAATTAGTAGTACAGTCTTGGTACATATATTTGGTGTTACTATTGCAGAAATATCATTCATATAAGGAAAGTGAGTTTGTGGTTTCAAGACCCCAATTGGGTTGTCTGAGAAACCAAGCATACCAATGAGGCATTTCCTGTATCCTACACATAATATTTGCAGATTAGATGAGCTATAATTCTAAATGTAAAGCCTTAACGTATTTAATATCTTATTCAAAGAAGTGGTGGAAAAGATGGGTATAGTTAGGATCTACTACTGCAGATTATTGCAGAAGTTGATTTCTTCTTAAGTGATTATTTTGGTTTGGTTTGGTTTAGTTTCAGAAACAAAAGAAAAATGCTATGAGAATCCTATATGCTTTGAGAGCATATAGATGAAGCTCTTAGTACGTTATACAACATGATGAAAGTACGAAAAGCTAATTGATGTCCCTAAATGGACTGGACAGGTTGTCCCTCCAATAGGGTTTTAGATTTGGTGAGTCTGCTCTTTAGGTGCACTGGTACACCGCTCTGTCCTCATCTCTAGGCAGCTGACACTGTAGTGCTGCCCTCCTCCTGCGGCACAGTTTTGGGCTGGATTCCCTCAGGTCGCCATTCAGTGCTGCCTCTACTGCTCTCCTGTTTGCTTTCAGGCTGATAGAGCTATTTTGCCTCTTTGGCATTCTGGCCATTTTCTGTCTTAAAAGGTCCAAATCTGCAGTTTAACAAATTCACATGACCACCATCTGTGACAATAAGCAGCCGATTCCCTAAAATAGACAATAATTGCCATGAAATGATGCCTCATTATTTTCAACTTTTTAATCTTTTGAAGTAGAAGTATTTGATGAGACAAACACATTTTTAATAAACGTTTAAAAAGGAATTATGGGTTAGAATCAGACTCCTCTGTATTCCCTTGCTTAGAAATACTTGAATATAATTTACACATAGGAGACTGGGCTCTGGGAACCAACCAGCATATTATCAATAAACTGTGTAACCTGGGACACGTGACCCTTTTCAGCTCCACGTTCCTTGCCCATAAAATGGGAGTTTGGAACAAGTGATTTCTGTGAGTCTGGCCAGTTCTGTCATTCTTACCACACTTTACCAGAAATAGTGTGTCCCTTTCCAATCAGACTCATGAATGTACAAGTCACTGAATTATATAGACTCTTTTTGTACCAACCCACAATGTCACTGTTCTCTCCATTTTGCCCCCAGCCTCTAACACTGTACTGTAGAAAGTATATGACAGAAAGATGAATTGAATGTATAATTAATTAATGATCCAATAATAAGCATCTCAAATTGATTTGATCTTCATTGGTATAAAATAGGGATCTTTTTTACTTATTGGGTTAACAAAAAGCCCCCATTATTATCACATCGTTACTGTATCTCAATCTGAATTCATGCACCACAGGTGAATTTCTACTGACCTCAGGTAGAAATTTAGAGAAGAGGAAAACAAAAAAGAAAAAAATAGATTTATACATGCAGTTTTAAACTGTAGTTGTGGTCTGTATTTTCTGCAGCTGATATTTTTAACTTTTAAATACATTAAAAAAAAAAGAAAGCCATTTTAATTCACTTGCTTAAATGATGAAAAACTTTCTTAAAAACACTAAACCCCCAAAACAAAGTCTTTACTTTGCTTCTGTTAATCAGTTACATTGATCTAAAACCATTTAACAATATCTAACTTATTATAGGAATGGTTAAGATGTAGGCTTAGAGGCTGTCACTAGAATCAAGTAAATTCATTTAAGTCAAGCATCACATATTTGCATTCCACTCTAGTAGTGCGTTTTCTACCATGCCTCCATTCTCTCTTCTCTGTTCTTGAGCAAGGTAGTTTCAATTCTCCAAGTGTCCTAGGTTCACTTGGCTCTTATTACTAAACTATTAAAATGTGTCACATTTACCTAAATTCCTCTGTGCTTATTCATTACTGTATTTAATGCATTTTTATCTGAACAAACTCCATAAAGGTAACCATCTTGTCCAATATATGTTGAAGCCTTTAAAATAGTCTGCACGATTCTAAGAGTAACAAATTCAGCTTCTAGAAGCATCAGTTTAAACCATTAGAGTCAGCTAAGTCGCTATAGTTACAAAGGACTTAAAGTTTTTAAAACTGCGTGTTATTCTAAGAAAATATCAGCTCCATTTGATTTCCACCACAGTACTCAGGAAAGGAAAAACGGAGGCTTCAAAAGAAGTGAAACTATTTTTTTGAGTGATTAAGGGACTTTGGACAGTGTGATGATTACAGAGTAAATGGGTACTTCTGATAAAATTAATAAATGAACATTTTTGGATTTTGAATGAAAACATTTCTATAAAAACAACTGTCTGCTGTCCTAACGATAATTTTTTAAAATTTTAGACAGTGAATTATGCAGAAAAATATCCTTTGTATCTATAAGTAGCCAGTTGTATATAAATTTGGGTTCGATCCTTCCCAGATCTTTGCACTCCCCACATGATTTTTCTTAATTAAAACCACAGTAGAATGAGTCATTTAGGGAAGATAAAAGCAGAGCTCAAGGGTCAGCAGGATGACTTAGTGGAAACTGTCAACTGTTGTCCCCTGGTATTTTCAAAGTTTGGAGGCAACCATTTCCTGGTTGAGTTCTGCCCACAGATCTCCCATAGAAACTCAGAACTAATGAACCTCATTAGTGTATCAAAAAGAGACTGTGTCCTCAGAGAGTGATTTAGTTGGAGTTTTGACTTCTATATCTTCCTCTTCAAAATGGCCTCTTCTTGGCCAAACTTAAATCACCTCATTTTTGTTCTGGGAACAAATCTCAAAAACAGTTTCATCTTCAGCTGATAACAGAAAAGAATGGAAAAACTGTTGTGGTGGAGAGCAAACAGTTCAAATAAATAAATGCTAAGACAGTCTTTAGGGCTGTGGCTAGCAATAGTTTCACTTGCATAAAAGCACTGAGCCCAAATCTATAATCTTAAGTAGAAAGAGTAGTCTTCTTTAAGCAAATCAGTAATTCAAAGGTTAAGATTAATACAAAACTGAAGGTGAGAAAGAGAAAATTTAACTTTCCAAAGGTATTTGCTAAGCTTAAATTAAATTGTCTCTGGCTAAATAAAAACCTGGAATATTTGGGTAAAAAATTCTATATTTAAACTGTGCAGACTGAGCTGGGTTTGGGGGTGATACACCCTTCCCATCATCACCAAGTTCTGAAACGAGGTCATTTACCTGGAGAAATCTCACTTGACGTCCTGTATGGCACTGTTGCATTTGTTAAATGAGAAGAGCTAAGGATGACTGGGATATCTTCAGGTTTAAAAGAGTGTTTCTTATCCTTTCAACACAATTAGCTAAAATTGCAATGTGTTACTTTTTTTAAAAAAGTCAATTAAATACTTTGGGGAGTGGTCAGACAGAGCACGTAGGAAATCTATTTTACAAATGATAGCTACACTTCTTGTGATTAAAAAAAAATACACAGGTCAGATGCAGGTATATGCAAGGCTGCATTTTAACTGAGAAGCTAATGGCTGTTTCAGAAGTCTGTATCACCAGATAGTAAATTAAAATGGTTATGGTTAAAAGATAGTGTGTTTAAAGTCTCAAGATCCTTCCATGTTCTGGTCACTTACAAGTTTCTGAAAACCTTGTGTATGTTTTGAGTCTACTCCAAGTTAAGCTCTATATAGCTATTAGGAGGTAAATAAATTCAGCTATTCTGAGTTACACAAAGGATGAGGAATAAGGCATTTTTGGTGCTCTCTCCTCATTTACTTTACACTTGGATATTATAAAAATCGCTGAAATTTTAAAATGAATACTTCTTTACCTAAAGGAAGGAATAAAAATGTTAAATCTGAGGGGGAAAATAGGTTTAAAATAACAATGTTATAAAAAATAACATGAGTGCAAATATGTAAAAGCAAACCCTTTAAATAGGATAGGGTTTAGTAATTTTGTATCTAATAAGTATTACAGTGTCATTTTTTTGATGGAGTATGTCAAGTTTATAAAGTCTCTTACATCTATTCTTGGTGGTTAACATGTATTTTTATGTAGAATGAGGTAAGATTTATCTATTTGCTTGCCCCTAAATAAGTCACCTAGCCAAAGACTGGGCCTCTGAGGCTGAAAACCACTATTCTAGGGCCAAACCTCAAGAAGTCCTACTTTAATTGAAAAGATTAATAAAGAAAGACATAACTCAAAAGATCAACCAAAATGCATTAGAATATTAACAGTGGAAATCTGAAGGAAGTGTAAGAACAATGTAAATTGGGAAAGTAAACATTGAAAAGGAATGGCACTGAAAAGACTCCAATAACCCACTTCTCATAAGTTTGGTACAGATCTCTAGTAAATTCTCGAGTGTTCATATTTTAGAAAACCAGTGCCTTTCCCCATGCAGGCACCACTGTAAAAAATTCCAGAAAAGATAATGTTCTAGAAAATATGTAATGTATTTAAGCTGATATTCTTACCACAAAGGTTAGAATGATTTCTGTGTGATTACTAATTTATTTGATAATACTGAAATTCCAAATGGAATAATTATTAAGGCCAAGAAAAGGACACTGGGCAAGACTGAAAACACTAAAGATGACTATTTTATTAGTTTATTGGCCCAGCCTGTTTAATATAGTTGCTAAATCCATTTAAAGTACTGGCTGTGAAAAGTTTTAAATTTAGTGAACCTTCTGAATTTTATCTACATAATGCCCAATTCCTGCATTTTTGGAGACTTGTGACACTGTCACTGAGATTTTAGGCTACTGTGTGTATATGAGCATCAATTTCAATGTAAGTTAAAATCAGAACTCCTAGTAAGACTGTTTTGTTCATTTTTTTTTCATTTGCAGAGTCTGAATTATGTAGGATTTTATAAAATACCCTGTTGCCAAGACAGTAAAATCCTCAACACATGAGATATATATATATTTTTTTAATTTTTATTGGAGTATAGTTGATTTACAATGTTGTGTTAGTTTCAGGTATACAGCAAAGTGAATCAGTTATACATATACATATACCCACTCTTTTTAGATTCTTTTCCCATATAGGCCATTACAGAGTATTGAGTAGAGTTCCCTGTGCTGTACAGTAGGTCCTTATTAGTTATCTATTTTATATATTAGTAGTGTGTATATGTGAGTCCCAATCTCCCAATTTATCCCTCCCACCCACCCCCATCCCCTGGTAACCTTAAGTTTGTTTTCTATATCTGTAACTCTATTTCTGTTTTGTAGGTAAGTTCATTTGTACCCTTTTTTTAGATTCCACATATAAGTGATATCATATGATATTTGTCTTTCTCTGTCTGACTTGCTTCAATCAGGATAACAATCTCTAGGTTCATCCATGTTGCTGCAAATGGCATTATTTCATTATTTTTTATGGCTGAGTAATACTCTATTGTATATATGTACCACATCTTCTTTATCCATTCCTCTGCTGATGGATGTTTAGGTTGCTTCCATGTCCTGGCTATTGTAAATAGTGCTGCAATGAACATTGGAGTGCAAGTATCTTTTTGAATTATGGTTTTCTCTGTATATATGCCCAAGAGTGGGATTGCTGGATCATATGGTGGCTCTATTTTTAGTTTTTAAGGAATCTCCATACTGTTCTCCATAGTGGCTGTACCAATTTACATTCCCACCAACAGTGCAAGAGGGTTCCCTTTTCTCCACACCCTCTCCAGCATTTATTGTTTGTAGATTTTTGATGATGGCCATTCTGACTGGTATGAGGTGATACCTCATTGTAGTTTTGATTTGCATTTCTCTAATAATTAGTGATGTTGAGCATCCTTTCATGTGATTTTTAGCCATCTGTATATCTTCTTTGGAGAAATGTCTATTTAGATCTTCCACCTATTTTTGATGAGATAAATTTCTTTATTAAATATTTTGACATATTCTTTATGTATCACCAATTCTCCAAATATCTGAATTTATCAACAGTCTCCTGATGATTTGTAACCATGTAGTTCAGACCATGTAATTTCTTAGCTCTTGTTACAAATTCCTCCAGTTCCAAAATCATTGGTTTAATAATCAATTGAGTATTCACTTGATATAAAATTATGCAGTATCAGACTTCTATGCTTTGAAGAGATTATAGAGACCACTTGAAATTGCTGTATTTAGAGATGAACAAACCAGCTCCTAAAAATATCTAGTGAATTTTTAAGTTAACATATCTGAAGATAGCTAAAATATAAAAATATATGATACATGTTTAGGAAAAATTTAGACATACTACTTATTTCCTTTAGTCATACATTTCCTTCCTTCCTTCCTTCTTCCCTCCCTCCCTCCCTTTCTACTTTTCCACCTTTTGACCTTCCTTCCTTTTCAGAGGATTATTAGAATATTTCTTGTATTACTTCCAAATCCTTAAAGAATAAAACACATTTATGTTTCTTAGCAGCAGTTTAAAAGCCTACTAAATGATCGTATCAGCCTTGTGGACTGGCTGATACTTTTAAATATAATTTTTACTTTACATTGTTTGATTCTAAAACAGATTTACTCTCTTAAAATAGTTGACTTCTTTTTTAATCAAGGGGGTAGGTTGCAGATGGGCTTCAATTGCCAGAATCTACTTTACTTATCTCCTAAAAAGTAATGTGCTAACATATATATGGAATCTAAAAAAAAAAAAAAAAGGTTATGAAGAACTTTGGGGCAGGACAGGAATAAAGACGCAGACGTAGAGAATGGACTTGAAGACACGGGGAGGGGGAAGAGTAAGCTGTGACAAAGTGAGAGAGTGGCATGGACATATATACACTACCAAACGTAAAATAGATAGCTAGTGGGAAGCAGCCGCATAGCACAGGGAGATCAGCTCAGTGCTTTGTGACCACCTAGAGGGGTGGGATAGGGAGGGTAGGAGGGAGGGACGCACAAGAGGGAAGAGATATGGGAACATATGTATATGTATAACTGATTCATTTTGTTATAAAGCAGAAACTAACATACCATTGTAAAGCAATTATACTCCAATAAAGATGTTAAAAAAAAAAAAGAAAAATCCACCTTCAGTACCAGTTTCTCTATTTTTCTCTTTTTTTATTCTAAATCATACTCAGGGGAAATATTCATTTGAGATTTTTGGTTACTTAGAAACTAGATGAGTAGTAACATAATATATTATTTTACACCCCACCAGTATACATATATATATAAAACAGTACTCTACACACTTTTCTGTAATAAATCAGTTATTTGAATTTAAGTGCATTTTAACATATTCAGTTTACCTGAAGATATTTTCAGAGCTATTTTAAAATTTCAGTCTTGTAATTCATAAACATGCTATAAACTATGAGAAAATTTAACTTAAGGTCCAAGACTACTCTCTCATTTGACACTTCAGAGCATTTGAGCCTACCTCGTCTGTGGTTACTTAATAGTATATTTTTAATTACAGTTATATGTGGGCTTTCCATATCCTTCTTCACACAATATATCATCCAACACATTTTTATTTGTGAATAAAATTTGACTTATTATCTTTTAAACTCTTAAATAACTTGCATTTAATATGTTCTTCAGAAATAATTTTTATTGACTGAATAAACATACTAATACCTTTTATTTAAATAATACTAAATTTAACAACAATACAAACAGTTGAAAGATCCATAGAATATCAGAGCTTAAATGAAAGTTCCTGTGCTTGATTCTTGCCTACAATAATTCAAATAATAGAATGTTAAAGCTTCCTGCAGATTTTATTTTTGGGAAATATAATCATATAATGTTGCTGTGATGTTTTAAAGCTAAAAACTATCTGACTAATTATTGGAAGTGTGACTATTTAAATGTCTCATGTAAATATAAAGTCTCCCTATAACACTGGGATTTATGTCTAACCAAGCAGGCTTTCTAAATATCACTGTAGTCACCAGAGGTATTCTAATAATCATAATTATCAGTAGGCATTTGTGAATTTTCTACGTTTCCTGATATGCTCTTGTGCAAAAATGACAGAATAATTCAAAGGGGTAAAGTAACCAGAGCCATGAAGAGACTAGATACGCTTCAATATCAAAAGAGCACTGATTTAAAAGAGGGAAAAAGAAAGTTAGGAATAGCTAGCCTCTGTGTATCATTTACAGCAAGGTAAAGCCGAGAACCAAGGCAGATATACTTGATCATACTGCTGCATGGCAGGAAGTGGAAACATGGTTGAAATTATAAAGCAATACTGTATGGGCCTTTCACCTCTCACTTTGAGGGCCGCATGGTGGTAAAATGCCACAACTTTTTTTTTTTAAACTTCCCTTTCAGAGCAGTAGAATAGACCAGGAAAAAAAAAAAAAAAAAAAAAAAACCTAGTAGATAGGTAGAGGTTCCTATGTATATCATTGTATAAAGAAAGATTAAAATGAATAAAATTCCTGATCTTGACGAAACAATACTTTTAAAGCCTGGAACGAAATGAATTATACTTCTGTAAGCAATACCAAAACACACACACACACACACACACACACACCCTACCAAAATAGGTCATTTAAAGTGAAGGATATGAGATATTTTTCAACTTCTAATTAGTGAGGATCTACATTCTTAATGTTTCTTTACAAAATTCAGATATAAAAGCCTTCAAAATATGGTATACAACAGAAAACTCAAAGAGGCAAGTTATTTTGCTTCTTGCTTGATTAAAAAAAAAAAAAATGTGGCTACTACTTTGGGAAGTAGACTCAGAGAGGTAGAAGGATTCTCCAAAAAGAAAGATATCCTGGAAATCAATGCTTTTCTTGTATTTACTCTTGATTTTTTTCTCTTCCACTCATTCAAGGTCACACTCAACATGAAGTGAACTGTGTGAAAGAATGCAGTCCCCTTTTCTAAGCAGCAGCAAATCTTAGAGCTTGGACCACATTCAAGATAAGTAAACTACAGACAATCTCATAAAACTGGTTGGTTTACCAGATAGTCTACCATCAGCCTCCCTGATATTTATCGAGGTGGAGTTTTCCTAAAATCCAGTTGTTGGGATCACTTTATTTTCTTTTATGTCCTCATCCTAAGATAAGCTTTCATTTTAGACTATTACATAAATTTTTAGAGGACTGAGACTGTGGTTACTCTGATTAGATTTTTTTTCTATTCTTGTATCATGATGTCTTGCTCAGAGGATTTGAGCCTACTTTCTTTTTTTTTAAAGTATAGTTGATTTACAATGTTTCAGGTGTACAGTAAAGTGATTCAGATATACATATACATTTTTCACATCTTTTCCATTATAGGTATAACAAGATATGGAATATAGTTCCCTGCTATACAGTAGGTCCTTGTTGTTTATCTATTTTATACATAGCAGTGTATATCTGTTAATCCCAAATTCCCAACTTATCCCTCCCCCTTCCTTTCCGGTTGGTAACCATAAGTTTGTTTTCTATGTCTGTGAGTATATTTCTGTATTGTAAATAAGTTCATTTGCATCAATTTTTAGATTTCACATATAAGTGATATCATATGATACTTGTCTTTCTCTGTTTGACTTACTTCACTTAGTATGATAATCTCTAGGTCCATCCATGTTGCTGCAAATGACATTATTCATTCTTTTATATGGCTGAGTAATATTCCATTATATATATAATATATATAATGGAAGATATATATAGAGAGAATATATATATGTGTGTGTGTCTGTGTATATATATATACCACAGCTTCTTTATCCATTCATCTGTCTATGGACATTTAGGTTGCTTCCATATCTTAGTTAATGTAAATAGTGCTGCTGTGAACATTGGGGTGCATGCATCTTTTCAAATTAGAGCTTTTGTCTTCCCCAGATATTTGCCCAGGTGTGGGATTGCTGAATCATATGGTAACTCTATTTTTAGCTTTTTAAGGAGCCTCCATACTTTTCTCCAAAGTTTGAGCCTAATTTCTATGCATCTTAATCTCTTTCTCAATCCTGAAAATGAGAGAGGAGGGGAAGGTGCCCTGGGATGGTCATCCCTGGGCATTGAAGCGTCATATATTCAGACACCTAGCCCTTGGTTATCTCTGTCTCTACTGAAGTATTGGTATTAACCCTAGATTCATTGACTCTAATCACAGATCCCTTTCTCTGCCCTGAATGTTAGAGAAAAATGGTGATGCTCTCCACCGTTTTCACTGATCACTAAGATTGGATAATTTGATTAGGTTGAGCAGGTGTCTCTTTCCTATAGCACTTTTCTGTAGAGAGTCTTTTTTTTTTTTTTTTGTGGTATGCGGGCCTCTCACCGCTGTGGCCTCTCCCGTTGCGGAGCACAGGCTCTGGACGTGCAGGCCCAGCAGCCATGGCTCACGGGCCCAGCCGCTCCGCGGCATATGGGATCCTCCCAGACCGGGGCACGAACCCGTATCCCCTGCATCGGCAGGCGGACTCTCAACCACTGCGCCACCAGGGAGGCCCTGTAGAGAGTCTTTTTAAAGCTAAGAGAGGAATCATTTTCCCTAGAGAAATAGTCTTAGGTAAAATGTGCATGGGAGCTTGTGTTTCCCTTCTGCTCTGACTTTCCATTGACTAAGAATACTGTAACATCTTGCTAAGAAATTGGGGGTATTACTTTAAAGAGCAATAGCATGCTTCACTTTACATATAAAGGATTTAATAGAGGCTTGGGAACTAATATGCTGGCTCTTTTGTCTGAACCTGGGAAATCTTACATTTTGATGTAAGATTTTGATGGATTTGATGTTGGTCTACCTTTTGGAAATGGTATCCCGTGCCTCCTTGGTTCTACGAACCCACTTGCCACCCCCAAAAGGAATGTTGGTTAGACAAGAGATGTACCTTTCAAAAAAGGTTATTTTATGGGACATGTGCTGAGGCAATAGCCTGTTTTTTTCTGAGTCTTTTAACTAGGGTGCCAAAAATACCTGAAATGCTTTTTTGAGTAGTTGTGTGTAGCGCAATCTCACAGCAAAAACTATACGTACAGCAGGGAATACAAGTCTTACCATAACATCTTCATGGTTAACTGCACGTGGGACTATGGGTGCCCTCAGCTTGTGTGGGGCTTCTGTGATTCATAAATATATTGCTGGGAGAATACAGACTTGGTAGCCATATATGCAGAAGAGTATTTGGTGACACAGCACTGAGCAAAACAGGAAGAGAGGAGGGGAAGGGTTGCTCTAGACAGGAAGGGGGTTAGGTAAAGTTAAAAGACAAAGATGGGGCTTCCCTGGTGGTGCAGTGGTTGAGAGTCCGCCTGCCGATGCAGGGGACACGGGTTTGTGACCCGGTCCAGGAGGATCCCGCATGCCATGGAGCGGCTGGGCCCCTGAGCCATGGCCACTGAGCCTGCGTGTCCGGAGCCTGTGCTCTGCAACGGGAGAGGCCACAACAGTGAGGGGCCCGCATACCACAAAAAAAAAGACAAAGATGGAGACAAATACGTCTGATGGAGACAAATACGTCTGTTTGTTTTGTTGTGGTCCCTTGCATAGAGTGAATAATAGTTCATGATAAGAGCTTTTACTTATATAGCATTTAACATGTTGCCAGGCACTGTTCTAAATGCTGTAACAAATATTAACTCTAGTAATCCACACAATAGGAAGCAAGTACTAATATTGCCCCCATTTCACAGATAAAGAAATAGAGAATTTAAGTAACTTCAGTTTAGGTTACTGAGACACAAGCGTGAGTCTGTGGGTTCCCAGGCTCGCAAAGCAAGCCAGAGGCAGAAGCAAGATTCAAATCCAGAAAGTTGTGTTCCCAAATCTGTCCTGACCCACAGACAGGCACAGTCGACAGCCACCTGTGAGCCCATCAAAGTTCTCTTTATATTAACCATATTGTAGTCTCTTTTCAATGAAACACAGGAAAGGTCCATTTCCCCCTCAATTCCCACATCTCTGAACTGCCCTTCTTTTGCCAATCAGTACCACAATCATTCACGTTGCTAGTTATTTTGCAAAGCGAAATGGTGTTTTTAAAAACTGTTTTATGATAAAAACAATCCGTGCTCACTGTGGAAAATTTGGAAAGTATAAAGTTGTAACTGAGTGGGAGTGGGAAATATTATATTTCTTTCCCCTTAAGCAACTGATTATTAATATTTTGAAATATTTCCCATAAAGCTTTTATCATTAATTAATTTATGATCATAGTAAATATGTAATATTTAACTGCTTTATTTTATTTAGCATTAAATTATTTTAAAAAGTAACCTTGACTCCAAAACCTCCTCCTATGTCTGGCCTACATATTGGATCCATGGCATTGATTTATTCAGTAATAATTTGATTTTTTGTTAGTCACTCTTCTCTAAGATAGAGATTTTTCAGGGAATAAGACATATTTTCTGTCCTCATGGAGTTGAACTTTCAGTGAGCTTGACTGACAAATCTTTCACTAAGTATAACATAATTATTTAATAATAGGTGTCTCAGTTTTGACTAATGATAGTAGGGTTTAACTTTTGTATTCTTTCTGAATAAAAAGAGTCAAAAAATTGTTCAGTTTATTATTCTAGTGCTGGGTAATAATATTGAAGAGTAGTCTTTTTTTTTTTTGACTTTTTTCACTTGTAAGGAGGTGCTTTCCAGTTTTAAGTAAACTGTAGCATTAACAACAAATTTAAAGATTATCCCGAAATTTTTACTGAGTGCCTGTGGCTTTTACACTGCAAGTGTTTATGTTCAAAACTAGTCAAGATTAAAAGGAGACTCATTTTAAACCACATTTATGCATCATTTAATGCAGTCGTATTTTTCACTTTTAATGTTTGTTCCACGTTACTAAAACATTTTGGTCCTACACTGTATCCTTTTATGATGGATCACTTAAGCACTGCTAAACTCTAAGCAATGTGCTCTAAACATATTACATATTTTTTTATTAGAATGAATTGGACTGAATTGCATTGCAGGAATTTGTGTTGAATAGGAGCCTATTTCTCTATGCACAGAACAAATTATGTTCCATGCTCCCAAAGTTAGAAGTACAGTATAAGCTAATGAAATGAGTTTTTTGCAAATACTATGTGGTTGAGTATTAATTACTTCTGATCATTCCATAGAAACTAATACTCATTGTCATTCAGGCTTGATCAACTTCTTTGCCTGTTAAGGTATAGTTGGATAGCATTGCATTCTGGTGGCAGCATTTGATAAATTTTCTATTTGCTAATGGTTACATGGAATTTCTTGTAGTAGGTGAGCGGTTCGAGTGCTTCAGGAAAATCACGAAGGAGTGAAGCCATGTGGAAAGATATCTATGCTTCCTCCCTTTGTCCCTTCCCCGCCTCTGCCCTCTGGCGATTTCTCCTCCCTGCCCACTCTGCCCACTTTTCCAGGACCCTCGTGTCTCGAAGAACTCTCTCAAGTCGGTTTTAGAAGCCGAGGAATTAAATAAAATTCAGCTAGCTCTTCAGTGTTCATCAGTGCTTTCATCTCCTTGAGCTTCTAAAAATCCCTAGTATGATTTTCCCTGTTTGACAGGCAAGGCAGCTGAAATTTGGACAGAAGGGACTGAACGAAGTGGCAAGGAGAGTTGGCCTCACATCTAACTCAAAAGGCTTTACTCTTTCCTACTTAACTTGCTGCCTCTCAGGAAAAGCTCCCAGCCATCAAGGGCCATTTGCATCTCTTCGTGAATTGAAATTACTGTTGCTTCCTCTGAGCCATTTTGTATTTTCACCCTTAGTTTTTATCATAGACTTAAAGGTTTTGGAAGAATATCCCACTTTAGAGACCAAGTGGAAATGAGAGTTCAGGGCAAGAGGCTTTTCCCCAGGTCTTTGTCATCATCACCCACCCACCACCCACTCCCTGAGCCCCATCCCTGGTGTGCTGGCAGCAGCCCTGCTGAGACCAACCTCCATCACTGTGGGGTGAGAGACAGTACCAAACACTGTTGGAGGTATAAGGACATAGTCTCAGAGGATGTGCCTGTGTGTACTCCTGTGAAGTGGGATTTTTCAAATGTTATCCAAGTTACCATGACTTTCTTGACCAACTTGGCCTTTTAGAACTAAGAAATGGCAAGGACTGGTATACTTGTCATGTAATAAAATCTGCTTCCTATTTGAAAGCTGAAAGGTAGAATACTTGTGTGTTCTATATAATCTCTGAATATTCTAATAGACTAAACTGCCCAATATAAAAGACATCTGTAGAAATCATAGATTTAATTTAATAATAACAAGAGCATAGCACTGTGCTGCAAAAATATTTCATGTTCTCATGTATTATGCTCTTGGTACATTTTCAATAGGTGTATAAATATCATCAGGAGTTATGGGGATTCTGTTGAAAGTTTCCACATATCGTGAAATCACCAAGTGAGTGATATAGTTGTAAGAAATCATGAAGGAAAATTGTAATAGCGCTCTGTAGGAGTAAAAGCTTTCCTCCTATGGAGCAACTGATATAATCCTGCCAAAGGTATGACTTTAGTAAATGACCATGACCTTCAGCTATAGTCTAGACCTCATGACACACATTTACTTGTAATAACTTCCTTTCTGGGAAAATGTGTTTTTACCATTCTGTCTATTTTTCAACAATATAATTGCTGTACCAATTTAATTTTATTTTCTCAAGATACATCAACTGAGTTTAGGAGTGAAGAATGAAATGTATAAATAGATAAATACATAAGTAGGTAGATATATGCTAAATAGATAGAAAATAAAGAGCAAAGCATATATCATTCATATATGAAAACATATAATCGAATTAGCTAACAATGTAACTACATGTAAAGATATTCCTTTGGAAAACAAATGAATGTTTTCATAAAGCTAGATTAGCAAAAGTAATCTGTATGTAATATTTTAAATTAGGTTATTTGGTTACTTGTTCAATGGAAATAAATGGGTCTGTGGGGGCCTAGAACATTCTATTCCAACTGGTGTCAACTATTGTACAGCATAGCTACAGTTCAGTTGCTGCTTAAAACAAGTTTATGGCATTGCTAGTAACTTCTGCATGTGTTCATTTTTAAGTAAAACAAACCGGAATGTTTTAATCGACTTCAAAATTATTCATGATATTTGACAATATATAGCCGCTCATTTTTCACACCTAAGTTCTCTTACATATTTTTACAAATTATTAGGCAACAAAATTACAGATTTTCTTTGAGTACAGCTATGTGGGAAATGAAGAAGATGCAAGATTCATGACTGTATAAAACTTGTATCCATTATATAAAACCTAGAGATACTGAAGTTTTCCTCTCACATAATAGATTAAAAGTAACTCAGATATAGGCAAATACATGTCAAAGAAACAAGACACATGTGGCTGTTTAGTGAGAAAAGACTTTAAATGGTAAACATTTTGTAAAGGAAAAGGTGTTTGTGGGAACTGAACATATTGCACCGTAATTTGTGTAGCAGTTGATTTGAGAACAGTTTTTCACTTTCTGGTTTGCTGGAGGCCTTTCTCCTCCTCACTTTCCACTGGCCAAGGTTTCTCTTTGTGTTGTAGTTATCCTTCCTTTGAGTTCCTTTGAAAAGCTTAGGCGGTTTAAAATGACATGCATTGCAGTATATTCAAAATATAAAATAAAATGAATTCTTTTTACATCTCTAGAGAAGAAGAAAGGAATGCATATATATTATAATTGTCTCTATTCTTTATCCCATCCTTAGATAGTTGTTCCACTAAGAATAATGCTTCTTAGACATCTGTTAGACAGATCTTTTGTACCCAGTCCCTCCCCAAATATCCATTTGAATATTAATTTGAAATATGAATCAATTCTTCATTCAAACAAAAAAGTTATAATTGGAATTTAAAGAGATACTTTGGTACTCTGTATTTGTGATTGACCACATAGGAAACAAATGAATCCCCTAAATTTCTGCTGACACAGACACTTTCTCTCACTCACACTCACACACACTTTTTTTTTTAGGTTTTCACACCAGAGTCTAATGGAATAACTGACATTAGAGGTATTACCTAATTGTCAGGGGTCTTACTGTAGAAAATTTCACCTACAATTTTTTCCATGCAACTCTAGAACTCAGTAGTTTTCCTAGAGTATTTAAATACATGTGTGAGGTTCTTATTCAATCTCATATTCATTTACTCACTTATTTCTTAAACAATTTTAGGACCTATGCTAAGAATTTATACAAAGTCTTATAAGTACAAAATTGAACTTCTCCCTGGTGGTCCAGTGATTTAGGACTTGGCACTTTCACTGCTGTGGCCCCAGTTCAATCCCTGGTTGGGAAACTAAGATCCTGCAAGACATGTGGCCAAAAAAAAAAAAGTTCTTATTTACTTTCTCTTTAGTACATTTTGAAACAAATTATTAGAAATAAAGGAAATAATAAATGAAATATGTATGATGTGTTCAAGGAGCACAGAATACACAATCTTTATGTTGTAGTGTGGCAAACAGAACATATATGCAGTCCCCAACTGGGACGTTGTGTAGTCTACTCACTTTCTCTCTAGATCAGTTTCTCTAACTGTAAAATTGAGATCACAATTCCTATCCCTCAATGTTATGATCTGGATCACACAGAAAGTATCTAAGACATAGAGTAGGCACTCAATAAATGTTCATTTTCCTCTGTCACCCTCCTCACCCTTGCCTTGAATATATGATGTCTAATCCACCTACTGGTTGACTGGTTTGTTTCCAGACCTTGACCAGAGGATGGAGTTATATCTGAAAAAAAAAAAAAAGTGAATGGTTCCAGGCACAGCAACTCCTTTTAGCAAAATCTCACCAAAAGAGATTTCCAACAAAATGACAGATGGTTCCAGGTTCAGCATGGCATATGTTGAAACTAATGTCTATATCAAATAATATATTAGCCACCCTCCTTCTCTTTCACAAATGCTGTAAACTGAAAGTTCTATTGCAGCCTATGAGAACTTGGGGTGCAAACTGTACAAAAAGTTCTCCAAGGGGATCTAAGGAGTTCTTGCATCTAGGAGCCACCTGAGTACAAATCTACTGGTTGTTCAACATATGTCTCACAATTCAAGTCAACCAGACTTTGTGGCCCAGCAGTGGAATTGCAGAAGTAAGGGAGAGATTTTTAAAAAACAATGAAAGAATGCAAGTTTTGTCTCTGGCTAAATATAACAGAACTTTGCATATATTATCCTGAGATTCATTCAGTCACATCTTGCTTGTTTCTCAGACAGGAGCCCCAAATTTATCACAACTTGTGAATAAAATGTGGGTAGTGAGAAAAGGACATGTCCATCTGAGGCAGCTGAAGCTTTCTTGGGAAGTCACATAAGGCAAAACACTCCCTGCTATCATAAAGGGTGCTTCTTATTTCTAGGTGGTAACCAACCAAATTTACAACAACCCAAATTATTTACTTGAAGACCTCTGATAGGAGGAAATTACTATTACCTGAATAGTAGGCAATAGTATCCCAATTTTGATAACTCCAATCAACGAAAAATTCTTTGTTATAAATCAAAATCTTAACCCTTCATAGATTGTTCCCTTCCAGTTGTTTTTTAGGTAGTTATCATGTCCCCCTGGAACTTACTATTTTCTTGAACTTGCTTAATGTTTCCTACATGAGGAATTGTTTGGAGTCCACTCATGACTGACATTAATCTCCCTCAGACCAAGTCATAAAGTGTGATGTGAACATAGACTAAAGCATGATTTGATGGACATGGAGTAGAGA
The DNA here is from genome assembly GCF_949752795.1 of Hyperoodon ampullatus. NCBI lineage: Eukaryota > Metazoa > Chordata > Mammalia > Artiodactyla > Ziphiidae > Hyperoodon > Hyperoodon ampullatus. Next base: position 22,866,143 of record NC_136916.1, read on the forward strand.
GCCCACACACTTTAATGCATTATTCAGTCTGAGATAACTTTTACATGGCACCACTATAATACCGTAGACTCGTACTGACTTCATAATCAACCAAAATCCCTAAATTGTGTTTTATTTGCTTCATCTGCTGTTAATTTATATCTTTTCAATCCTGAGCCTAACATTTATTCAACCAATTAGATGTAGTCTATGGTTACAGCTTGTCTAGTTCATTTTATACCCAGATCCTGTCAAACAAATCCAATTCTTCCCAAATACATTTTTTTTTAATATTCCATCTGTAAGCAAACCCACTTTTATTTGAATTTTCAAGGAATATGTTATTTCTTCCCAACGATTGTATTTTAGACCTTTTAATTGAAGGGTTAATGTTTTTCTGAAGGAAAATAGGTAATGTGATCTATTGAAATCTCAGGACTTACAAACTTGGAAAAGATTTGATATTACAATGTTTCAATGTTTCCAGGTGTTTGGGGTTCAGTAGAAAGCCTCAGTCATATTTTGCCCAAAGCAAGTCAAATTTTTAATTATGTGTAATAAATCCAGGCATATTTAATCCATGTATTTCATGATTCATTTACACTTCAATCACTACGTTGTTATTTTTGAAGAACCATTTGATGTCTGTAAGCCCTTTGAGCCTTTAAAATATGCTTATAAAACCCAATCCCTCCCCACACACATACACACACACATACACATTATTTGAAAATAGATCATTATGTTTTGCCTAGGGTAAAAAAAAATCAAATGCCTATACTTGAGGTGTGGCTTTAACCTTTATATAATACTTGGCTACATATTATACTCAGCTAAAAATATTCCTATCTGAATCCTTTGCTTAAAAAATACATTAAGGTTTAAATGTTTTAAATGACTATTTCAGAGACTCATATGGCTAACCAAACAGGCAAAAAAGTGTTAGCTAAAGGTCTAGAAGAGATTTTTATCAGCTCTACATTTCGTTTTATATATCAACTTTCAACAGAAGCATTTCAAAGCCCATCCCCAGTCCTATCTAAATATTCCTGATATTTAGAGCAAAATATCCAACTGCCTGCTGCACTTCTCCAGTTGGGGGCTCAGATTCAGCATGTCCACATTAAGAAATCTTTTATTTCCATCACCACTGCTACTCACACCCTGGCCACCATCATCATCACCCTCCAATAATATCCTTTTCCCCTTTCCAGGTTTCTAACCCTGTAAATGCTATTAACCATCTACCCAGTTGCCCACTTGAAAACCTGGTAGAATTATGGGTTGGGGGAGGAGAATTTTTACATCTTAGTCTGGACATCACCTCCTTTATGAAATCTTAGGATTTCCATCTCCCAAATACTTCTATAATCCACCCAATTTTCTTCAATCCTACTGCTGTAACTTGAGTGCAATGCAAACATTCATGTCTGAATTACCTTCATAGAATTCAACACACTAAATCTAATTGAAGAGCACCAATATACTCTCAGCTCTTAGAGTGTCATCAAATATACAATCACAAAGCTAGAAAGCACATTAGGTAGCTTCTAGACGGACAACCTTGTTTTCTAGAGGAACAAAGATATAAAGAGCTATTATTAATTTCCTCTCCTCCCATCCTCCTCTTTCCTCACATGAGAAAATATTGTTACTGCATCAGCTTTGTTGGAAAGGTTGAGGGTTATGAGAATTTTAAGCAAATTGTGTTTTAGGACCTTGCTCCAATATGACTTAGACATTAGAAATATGAATAATTTCCAACAGATAAATCTGCACAGCCAGCTGAGCAGACCTAAGGCACTATTTGGTGGTAGCCATTCAGGATGCACTCAAGCACATTATCCTTGGGGGAGTTGTTGTTTTAGCTGCCAAAGATATAGAGTATACCACAAATGATAGCATTTAAGACTGTAAGGCTTTATAATTCACCTCTTTTTTCTTCCACCCCAAATGAGAAAGATGGGCTGTCCTAACATAATGTAACACCCAGAAGAGAAGCTTTGACAAAGGAGCAAAGAACATCTGTTTGGGGAAGAAAACTGAGCTATAGAGATGGAGAGAAAAGGTACATTTCCTTAAAGGTCCTGAATTGAGTCCTGCTTATTAGTACTTAGTGTATCTGGTCAAATGCTCTGAAGTCTTTAAAACTGCATTGCCTAATCTGTATCATCAGAATTTAAAAATTTGCTCTAGCCATTTCACAGGCAATGATTAAACTCATAAATGATAATAATTTAAAAAATAGTTTAAGTGTAAAATAAATAATGATTCACAATTCTACCTGAGTCCATTTCTGGGAATCGGTGCTTATAGCTGATTATAAAATGAACGGATATAGGTATTTGGATGCCCAGGTCAATGGGGCAAATTCTACATTTGAAGATGAGAAAGATGAAAGCAATTTCAGAATTCATCTATTACACATAATTTCTTGATGTAACATCAATCTTTCCTTAATACTCATTGTTAACTGGAGTTTTGGAAAATATGCGTTTAAAGATTTGTTAAACATTTAGCCTTGTTTTGGTATACAGATACATTAATAAAATTTCCCGGGAAACAGGAGATTATTTCTCATTGACCTCTGGCCTTTATAAAAATGAAAGGCCACAGATAATTCTAAAAGTGATGAATTAACTCATGCATTTTCAGGAATTATTACCTACCTTTATTTTCAGTTTCCTACCTTTAAGCATCATCAAAACAAGGTACCAGTTTAGGCATTGGAATGGAGTAAAAAATTAACTCAAATTTTATATTATCTACTTTATAGGAATTCCTTCTCTGAGCATAAACAGATGAAAATATGTGGTTATCTTTAAAACGTAATGGCAGTTTGAAGTAATTCTCTGTGTTATTCTAAGGTCATTTGCTTTTTGTCCCTATTATCAATTCTTAAAATAGTTTATATAATATACTTTGCCATATCATCTGAAAAACTATCATGTTTTTACCTTCACAACATCAATGGAAGGAAAAGTGTTCTCCCAATTTCACAATCTAGTACTGGAATTATGTGGCAAGAGAAATTTCTTGTTTTTCTTCTTTTTTCTCAGTAGCATAAACCATTTTAATCGCATAATGCTATTTGGAGCAATTGACCACAGACTAAGGTTTGATGCTGCTGGAACCACAGCAAAACTATCAGACGCTGTCTTTCTATCTCATGGCTGAAAATTGGGAATCACAGCTCTGACCTTCAGGAACCATAGATTAAGAAACCTGCTCTGGCATTACTGTCCTCATTTTACAATTCTTCTGCCCCGGAGATCCCCAGGACCAATCATGGGGGGTAGTCTCTGGGAGAACCCTTGATGGCATCTTCACCCGAGGGGTTCACTAATAGCCCCTTGACTCACATGGGAATATCCCCAGGAACCACCCCCCCCACGACTAGGAGGGGTGTGAAGAAGTGTTCGTTCTCCTAGTGTTCAAGCCTAGACTCTTGACCTAGTTAGTAGTACTTCCCTAAGTGCCATCTTCTTGGAGCCAAGGTGCCCCAGAGGCATTGGACTTTGCTTTTTAAAATCTGTTACACCAGAAACATCATCATATATTATAGGTAATGCTACCTTCTCTCCCACACCTAGATTCACCTAAACTTTTGGAGAACAACCCATGTTGAAGGGAAATCCCTAGCCAATCCCTCCAGGAAACAAAAAGAAAGAGCACTGATAACTAAGGGACCCCTGCTCTTAATAATATATCAATTATTTACTTATGAAGTAAGTAAATTAATTATTTGTACTATATAGTACAAATAAGTAAGAGTCTATAAGATTAATTGATTTAAGAATACATGAAGGGCTTCCCTGGTGGCGCAGTGGTTGAGAGTCCGCCTGCGGATGCAGGGGACACGGGTTCGTGCCCCGGTCTGGGAGGATCCCACATGCCGCGGAGCGGCTGGGCCCGTGAGCCATGGCCGCTGAGCCTGTGCGTCCGGAGCCTGTGCTCCGCAACGGGAGAGGCCACAACAGCGAGAGGCCCGCATACCGCAAAAAAAAAAAAAAAAAAAAAAAAGAATACATGAAGATATATCAACTATAATTCCCCTAAACACAATTTTCTATTTCATTGTAGACCTTAATTTCAATCTTTAAGTGCCACTTGCCTCACTTCTAATTAAAGTGACAATGCAATTTATCATTCAAATCATGCTATTTTGAGAATGAAATGAGGCACTAATAATAATTGCATAGAAAAATGTAAACCAGGACTTTTCCCCCAAACTGGAATGTCTAGTCACTCTAACTCTACCTAATGGAGAAAACAGAAGTGACTAGCTTGGGGAATGAGTAACTGGAGGGAAATTAAATATTCTGCTTGGGGTTTGGTAGAATCACACTGTTCCATAAAAGCATCTGACAAAATGTGTCATGGGCGATAGCATTTTTGTTATCTTCAGGAAAAAGCAATACATTTTTGACACAATTGCACTTGTTTCAACCTTTTATATTTCACTTATTTTCATATCTGTGTCCTTTATTGCTTCATGGTAAATACCTCAGATAGTTTTGTGGATTGTTTTTTGAAGTATGGAAAAGAACGGCTGGAAAGTAGATTCCTGATTTCCACCTCAAAGCCTCTGAATCAGAATCTCTGAAAGTGGGGCCCAGGAATTTAATTTTTTAAACAATCATCTCGACTGACTTTTACGCCATAGCCTGGAAGAACCACATTGTATAAAAAATAGAGAGTATTTTGGGAGAAAGGCATGTTTCGACTGGGTGGAAGGTTTTTGTTGTTATATAACTGAACCTCCTTCGTATAGTCAAATACAGTCAATTTTTTGTCATTTGCGGTAAATATGTTTTGTAAAGTCTCCAGGAACAATGAATTAAGAGAATACTGAACCACTGCTTCCAAGCGAAAGAGAGGATGAGGTTGCTGTGAGCCTCTGGTCACATTTTTACCAACAGATCAATATATAACCTTGGTTTATGTGGGTTTCTGTTTAAAGACACCTCCTTTACCATATTGATTCACTAACATTGAACTCACCGCCAATAGCATTATAACTCATGCCTGCATGGAGCTGATCTAACACACGAATTTTCTCTGTAAGGCACATCACAGCCTTCTTGCCCTTAGGAACATAGACAGCACTTCAGCATCATACTTGGACTCCATTTTGGACAGAAATAACCAACAAAAGCCACAAAAATGTGGCCCAAATAGACTCCATGAAAACCACTTGTTTACAGTGTGAGAGCCGAAACAAGAAGGCAGGGAGTCCCCTTGTTCCACCTCAGCTGGGAACATTCACAGCCAGCGACTCAAATCACTTGCTGCTCTGCACATGTTCTTGAATGACCATGAAAGCACTATGAATATTGATTTGGAGGGGTTACAAATGATTCATAGCAAATAGGCAAACTCACAAGTCTGTAATCCGTACGTAATGAGGATTGACTGTAGGATGTTGCCCCTAACTCTGATGTGCACCTTTACTTACAGCTGGGTAACCTAAGTAGATTCTGAGTGGCATTCAAGAGGTAAATCTAAAATGGAGAATAAGAGACCTCAGGAAATATAGATTAAAAAGATAACTTTTCGAACTGTTTTCCCACAAGCAGTGTGTGAGCTTTGCAGTTCTCTAAATCCTCCTCCGCATTTGGTGCTGTCGCTACTTCAGTCATTCTGATAGGTGGGTAATTACACCTCACCGAGATTTTAATTTGCATTTCCCTAATGGCTAATAGTTTGGCAGTTTTTAAACAGTTAAACATGTGACTACCACTCTTGAGCATTTATTCCAGGGAAATAGAAACTTTGAATCCTCCCCCAACAAACACCTGTACATGGATGTTCATGGCACCTTTATTTGTAATAGCCAAAAACGGGAAATAGTCCAGTGTCCCTCAATGAGTGAGCAGTTACATTCTACCATGGGTTACCACTGAGCAATAAAAAGAAAAACTGTTGGTACACACAACAACCTGACTGAATCTCTAGGAAGTTAGACTGAGTGAAAAAAGTCAGTTTCAAAATGTTACATACTATATGATTCCATTTACGTACCGTTCTTGAAATGAGAAAATTACAGGAATGGAGAACAGATTAGTGATTACCATCGGTTAAAAAGAGGTGGTAGGAGGGAAGGTGGGTGTGCCACAAAAGGGCATCTAGAGGGATGCTTGCAGTGATGGAAACATTCTGCACCTTCATTATATCAAAGTCAATATGCTGGTTGTGATCGTACCATAGTTTTCCGAGGTGTTACCATTGGGCAGAAACTGGATAAAGGGTACATGGGAGCTCTCTGTTTTATTTCTTTCGGTTACATGAATCTATGATTACCTCAAAGTAAGAAGCTTAGTGAAAAGTAATGAAGGAGAAATACTTTCTCAGATAAACAAACAAAAAGATAACTTTCCTTTTTCCAAGTCTCAGTTGATTCTTGTTTACCAAGTAATTTAACAAGCTCTTACCCTTTAAAGAGGCTAAAGAAAGGTTGTTAGTTCATATGACACAACATTTTTTAAAATGACTTACTAAAAACTATACACCACACATACAACTTCTTAAAAGCAATAAACTTTGATAACTTTTGATAGTGATAATATTGCAGATCTATCATGTGTTCCCTCACTGTACTAAATCAAAAACTTAATCACCTAATTTTCATTTCAAAAAAGTTTTCACATGAAGTAATATATATACAGTAAAGTGAACAGTATTAATGCAATTAATGTAATTGGCTCTTTTCGAATGAGGAAACTGAGGCTCAACTCATATGTGAAGGTAGATGACATTGTTAATACTGAAGGTTTGGTTTGCAAAGTAGATGCACAAAACCCGGATCCCATGATTCTGTGCAAATCAGAATCTCTAGGGCATAAACAAAGTTTTAATATGACATCTGAGTTCATCTTATCCACTGTCTCTCTCCATATATATATATATATATATATATATATATATATATATATATATATATATATATATATGATTTTTTGATATATAAGGAAGGGGCTGAGAATAATTATGTAGGATACACAGAATAAGTCTTTCTGAAAAGGAAGAGAATGGATCTTTTCAAGTTAGGTGTTGTATTAGTTTCCTAAGGCTGCCGTGACAAAGTGCTACAAACTGGGTGGCTTAAACAGCAAAAATATATTGTCTCACAGTTCTGGAGACTGGAAGTCTGAGATGAAGGGGTTCATTCTGTGAGCTGTGAGGGAGAATCTGTTCCATGCCTCTTCCCTTAGCTTCTGGGCATTTGCTGGCAATTTTTGGCATCCCTTAGCTTATATATCTGATCTCTGCATCCATCTTCTCATGGTTCTCTCCTTATAACCATGTCGGTGTGCAGATTTCCCCTTCTTATGAGTACACCAGTTATATTGGATTAGGGTCCACCCTGCTCCAAGAAGTATGACCTCATCTTAACTAATTACATCTGCAGCAATCCTGTTTCAAAATAAGGTCACATTCTGAGGTACTGGAGGTTAATTACTTCAACATATGAAATTTGGAGGGACACAGTTCAACTCATAACAGATTCCTTCCCCCATTCTTACCCAATGAATGTGATAGGTAAAGCTGCCAATAGGTTATCAAGTGAGGTAGGTCCATGGTACGATGGTAGAAAACTGTCCTAAACAATAAAAAAAAGTAAGCAGTCATTTTAATAGATATATTTTTGGGGTTATTTTATCTAATTCAAGAGAATTAAACTTAAAACTCTAAATATTCTGTATTTGTAAAATGCTTGTGATCAACCCTATAACTTTCATTTGCACTGATAATAGAAGAAAATCAAACATTTTCTAAAAGTTATATTATTTCCTTTCTAAATGTTTTGAAAGTGCCAATGTCAAGTTTTTTCAACTCTTTAATGTAGGTAGAGTTGCTTGACCAAAATTAATAGATTTTTCCATCAGACATGTTTTAAACAAACACTGTAAATCAAACCAAAAGTTATTGAAATAGGAATATCAGCAGAATTACTCCCAAACTATTTATTTTAGGGAAGCCAAATATACTAAGAAGTAAAAACAAATATCAAAATGTTTGTTACTGGTCAGTGCTTCTTTATTATGAGCCCATTGTTTAAAAGTATACATATTAAAGTTTATGGGAAAGTTACGTGCTACACTCAAGCTGACTTGTCTCTATAACATACAGAACAATAATAAATTAAGAAAAAAAATCCAAGTCGGTTGTTTAAAACTGTGTAAACTAATGTGTTGATTGACTGCAGGGTTTTTTCCCCACTTTTGAAGCAGATATGCTGACATCCTGTATACATATCCTGAGATGATTATTCAAAGCGCAAATTAATGTCATACTCCACACCTTCAAACCTCTTCTGACTCTGTTTCTTTTGCCCTCTCACTCCTGTACACATCAAAGCTGCTCTGTAACAGGAGCAATGGAACTTTGGTACCTAGGGAAGATGAATGAACATTTCTGCAGAATATTACTGTTGAGCAATGAAAAGACTAAAAATGGGTGGGTGGCTTCAATTGTAAGTCGGGGGGAAAAACAAATTCTAAGAAATCACAGGGCTTGGTACCCATTTGGAAAGATAGGAGCTATTTTTAGATGTAAAGAGGATGTGGTAATTAATATGAAAGCTAAAGCCATGTAAATCCAAATGCAACAGCTGAATATCAAAAGTGTACTGTTAGGCATTAGCATTCTACCAAAAGATGGGTAGGGAGAAGAAATTATTTTCCATTTTTAATCCAAAAATGGCTTTCAAATAGCAATATAATTTGGAGATATTGTACGTTATTAGATAGAGACAGTGATTTCAAAATTTTATTGGTACAAAATACTAAATATGTAAAGTATTAAAAACAGCTTTCTAAGAGAATTATGTATTTTAAATGTTGAGAGTAGCTAACTCCTAAATGTCAATCACACAGGTATAATGGAGATAGAATTCTTCTGAGTCTTAGTAGTTTCTAAATATTCCACCAATTCACAGCTGTCCACTTTTCACAGATGAAATCCTGGAGCTGTTGACCCAAGTCAGTTGTTGTTCTGAAAATACCACAAATCAACTCAAGAAATTCTATACCAGGACTGTGTCCGTAGCCTTGCAGTGGCCGATTCCTAAACTGCCTTCTCAGACCTTTAACTCTCTCCTCCTCCTCTCTCATCCACTAATCAATTTAAGGTCACAGTCCTTCCCTGCTAGAGTTTAGGTTCATTTTAAGAAGGTTTCAATTGAATAATTAAAAATTAGGATATATTCTGTACACTTCCAGAAGAAAGGAAAGTAAAAAAAGAAATGAAAGAAGATAATTTGATAATGTAACATAATGAAACAGACCTAGATTAGAAATTGCAAATATTACTTAACCTCTCCAAGTCTTGTTACCTGTTTAACTATAAAATATGGGTAACGATTCTTACCTCCCAAGTTGTCATGGGAATTAAATGACACTATACGTAAAGATTTTGGTGAACGCTACCAGCAGCGGTATTATTATGTTTCTGTACATCTGTGATGATTATTGTTGGTTGATGACACCACTCTGGCTCTGATTTAAAATCACAAATTAGCTCTTCACAAATTATAGGTGTGAAGTAACAAAAGGCAAAGCAACAGTAACAGTGTGCCCAACTGTCTTCTGGCAGAAAATGGTTAATCAAATCTGAGCACTCCCTTGATAACAACTTCCACTGAGGGTGACCTCTTTTCTTTACAATCTCTTCCCTTATGAAGCTAGATGGTCAACACATTTAGTATACTTTATTAAGTGTGCATGCAGTTATCATCATTTTGTAACACTGTCTGGCTTATTTATTACTAAGGAATTGGAGGTGAAAAATTCTTTATCTTTTATAGTCTCATTTTTTTGTTAAATATTATATCAAAAAAATCTCCCAATGAATCTTTTCTCTGAAGCATAGGAAAAAATTAATAAGAAAATACAAAAGATATCATGTTTATTTTATAGAGGCGATACAATCCCTCGGATTGTATCTCTTCTAGTCAAAATATGTCTAATCTGAGCCTTACCTTCTCCATTTGATCTATCGTATCTTTATATGATCATCCATTTTGTTTGTCATTATCCATTATTGTTTATAGAAGATATCTTCTGTCTTCTCCCTGATGACTTTGTTAGGACTGAGCATAGACAACCCGTCTCTGCTGACCCCAATGTGTGCAGACACTGTAGCTGAAATTGTTCAGCTCAATGGGCATAACTCTCTCTCTCACTTTCATTTTCTCTTTTGTTCTTCACAATAGAGAGAGATATGTAAATCCATCAATCCCTCAATCCTAAGAAACAGTGCCACAGTCCTAAAGAATCCCTACCACCCTCCTTATATTGACCTGGCATTCAGGATTTTACAGAAATAAGATTATCATTCACTTAAAGCAATTGCTTTTTTCACATTCTTTCTGATGCAACACAGAGAAGCACCTGAATCCCTGTCTTATCATAGCAAAAGGAGAGTGTGAAAAGATTGCAGGTCACAGATATGAAATACGTTTCCCTTTGGGAAAAGACACTGAATGGAAAGGGAGATGTTTTGGATTCAGGATTCTGATTCCTTAGGTTCTAACTTTCCTGAGAAAGCCAATGGACATTCTATTTTATAGTAAAATGATGTAACCTGAAAACTATAAGAACTGAAAAAGAACTAAGGAAAAACTTTTCAGAATTGAAATTTGGGACTGAAGGGGGTAAAATCCTGTCAAAGAGAAATTACAATGATGATCACCTAATGGAGAAAAGCAAGAACCAAAGCTTGTCGCTACCCAAGGGTAACAAATGATAAGATACAGAGAAGAGACTCATGGCCTTTGAAAGTATAATTCTTGATCATTCCGTTTTGGGACCAGCATAGTATTTTCTTAACTACTTTTCTAGGGTTTAAAAGTCTTCAGAGGCTCCTTCCTCTATCATATCTGTCAAGCTGAGTGGACTTTTTAAAAAATCTATCAGTACACTCATTTAAATAAACAAATCCCTAACCCCTAAAACAACAGAAACATGGTGAAAATATTCCTAAACAATTTTCTTGTTACTGGTATTAATCTTTAAATATTGCTATTATCTGCTCTGCTCCAACTTGTTTCACATCTGTGCTTACTGGGTGAAGAATAATTTCTCAGAGAACCTTTCTACACAACTGTTGGAGGATGAGGCAGTTTATAAACCACCATGTCACTGACAGTGTAAAAACCTGAGCAGAGGGGCTTCGATCTAACAAAAGGCACCAGGCAGTCCAGGGCACTGTCCCTCAATGCCAGGTTGTAGATTAAAGGAGATTCCCAACTTGAATATAAACTGGATAGAAATTGAAGACTGGACCCATGTACCTCCCAAATATTTTGATGTTTGGCATTTGAACACTTTTTGGTAAATGAATCACTCTGTCATTTTAGAGAAAATGATACCGTCTCTGCTAAATCAGAAATCAGGCTTTCATTTTCTTTTTTTTCCAGAAGAGTTTTGTAAGGATAACACCAATTTGGCGTACTACAACACTTAGATGCTTTTATTTTTCTTGTTCGCGTCTTCCTATAAGTTGGTCTGTTGACTAGGAGACACCATCATCTAAATACTCGGTGCCTTTCTTTACCCTCAGAAAAGATAGTCCTGGTTCACAAACCACTTTGATAGTCTTTCCTGGAACATTCTGTATAAAGTGCAAAGTGTTGCCATTTGCATATTCTACTGTTGGTGTGAGGTGATATGTCCAGGTATTGAGTTTACAGTGGTAATATGAATAAATTCTTTTTCTAAACTCCAGGGAGACTCTCAGTGATGAAAGTGGCACAGAGTGACTCCGACGGAATAAAACAGAGTTATCAGGGTACTCTGTCTGGGGCATTATAATGACTCTGTTGGTGACAGCTTGTCTACTGCCTGGTGGTATTAGTAAAGAGCACTTTTTCTGGGGGAATTGTTGCGCTGGCTTTGCTTTCATGTGATCTGCCAAGGCATATACCCTGTCAAATTGAGTCACTTTGCATTTCACTACGGACAAAGGTCCCTTGGAGAATGGTACCTGGGAGTTTCACTGTCCCAGTACTTTGTTTTTGGTTCTCAAGAGGAACCTGTAACCATTTAAAATAGATATTTGCCTCCACCAGCCAAAGAAAACCAGACCAGCTCATTTACACATATAAGCTTAATTATTCCTACCTCACTGAGCACAAAGCACATATATTTAACAGGGTGGTACTGGACTATATCTTCAGGATAGAGTTGATCATATTGGTAGTAAGGTCACATACTTCATGCTCAGTAGACAAATCTGAGAAGTGATGGGTGCAGGACTGGGAATTTGAGAGGTATTCTCAGGAACAAGGAACTCAAGTGGGCTTCTTTTTAATGCAACAAAACTAAACTTTGTTTAATTCAGAAGTAGTGACCCAATTTAATCTTATCTGAGGTTCAAAACAGCTTATATCATTTGTTTTTTACAATTGTACATTTTGTTATCCTATAAGGTTAATGAGAGGAAGTCAAGGTTATAATGAGAACTACAAAACGGAAATACCACACTGAAGTCTGTTTTTTTTTTGTGGTGATTTGACCTCAAGAAAAGGCACTTAGATTCTGAATTCTCATAAAAGCTCATGCTTAATAAGACTCACGATAGTAGTTGTGAGAAAAGCTAATCTTTGAAGACTTTCTGCATAATTTTTTATATCAGGGAGATTGGTTGATTCAGATAATTTACCTTGCAAATATACATTTAAATTCTTACTCAGTAAGCTAAAACAAAAAAAAAAAATTCCAGAGTAATTAAATCCTATTTATCGATATTATGACATGGCACTATCATGCCATTATTTCAAGTAGAAAAAGGTAATGAGATAGAGAGTGAGAGGAAAAGAAGAGAAAATAAAAGACAGATATTCTGGTTATAGAAGCTCACTAACATCTCATTAATTTAATTTATTTCATTAATTTAATTTATCTCATTAATTAATATCTCATTAATCTCATTAATTTAGCTCATTTATTTAGTTAAGTGACCAAAATGCTTACTATGACTCATGGATGCAGTTACCTTGAAAACCAACATATTAGTGAGTAATGTCTGTCCAATTAAACCTAAAAGCCCAGTCCACAAGCAGCTGACATGTGAAGGGAGCGATACCTGAAACTCGCCAGACGGCTACCTTTTCCTTGGTTTAGGGCAGAAGTGGGAGAAACACAACACAGCCAACAGGACATAACAAAGGTCCTAAAGAATATTCGGCAAAACAAAAGGTTTCTACCTCTGACTACCTCTGGGTGGAAAGATTTTTCAGTATTTTCAAAAGATTATGTAATAAAAATATTCAAAAAGTAAAAGAGGGCAAAAGAATATACAAATTTGCCCAGATCTGCAGAGAAACATTAGCTTTATTCCTCTTTCCTCATATCTCACTTCTCTCCTTTACTGTTTGACTAAAGAGAACAAACTGTTCACAAGCTGCTGGATGGGAAATTGTACCTGATTCAGCAGTACCAGGACAAGAGAGCTGTGCAGAGCAGTGAGAGTGGGGAATCTCATTGAACACACTTCCTTGGCATCCCTCTAAAAGATCCCCTTTATCTGGACAAAAGTTAGCTACAATTTCCTGATATTGCTTATACAAGTCCTTATATTCCTTATACAATTTCCTTATATATAAAAGGGAGAATTGTTGCAACATGTGCTCCTCTATGATGCTAATAAATAGACTAACCTTTCACCTGTTCGAATGAGAGGATGTACTGAAGGGAGTGATGAAGTGGATTATCTATTAATAAAAATGAATGAAGGTATAAATGGATGTATGACATATTCTGCATTTATGAGAAAGTTCTAATATTAATTGAATGGTGAATAAAGGAGAGTAAGAACATGCAAAGAAGAGAGTCAACTTGTACAATCCTTTAAAAAAATCAAAAAGTTATAAATTACCAACCGCCAAGTCAGCTAATTAAGCCTCCCATTAATTTGGAAATAAAAAATCTAATTTTCACTGAACCATCCAATTCCAAGGATTAACTTAAAAGTGAACCATTCCTTGGTATTCTAAGTGTATTCTAAGTGAGTGTATTAGCTTCTTACTTTCAAGAGGGCAAAACGCATTTGAGGACTTATATTCTCATGAGCTCCTTCTTACTTTGGTTTATTTTAGTAGAGGGTTGGACTAGAATTTAAAGTTGTTTCAGGGGCAAATCAAAGCAGATTTACCTGAAGAAGAGTCGTGCGAAGTAGTCATTAGTTAAAGCAAACCAAACAAACAAAAGTTTGGTTTGATTTTCTTTAGAGGAGTATACGTTCGAACAATTCTTCCTTTTATATATATGACTCTTCTAGTTGATTTTCATTTTCTTATAACAACTTTTATTTTCATGCTACCTGTTGCTCTGAGCAAAAAGCCATAAGTTTCAACCAATTTATTTTAGCATTTGGTGTATTTTATTGCTATAATTTTTAGCTCTAAAATATATCTCCTTAAATGAGTGTGCATTTTTATATGTGTATGTGTGTGTATACATATATATTTTGAACTATCATATATTTGAACTAAATAATAGTATATATATTTATTTTCTATACCATATATATATATATATGTATATACACACAGACATATATACTATCACTTAGTTCAACATAACATAAAATCACATTATTTAAGAGTAAAAATGTTACAATATTTTATCCCCACTTGATAGCTTAATGCTGTACTTGTGTTTTGAAAATAAGGTGTGAAGAATATATTCCAATAATTTTCAGTTAAGTTCCAAGTCCACTAAAACTATAGGAGCTGCCTTAAAGCTCCATAGTATGTGGATAGAAGCAAATTTTGTCACACACGAGGAGAAAACAGAGACTGAAGCAAATTCGCAGCAGCAGACATCCGACATGCCATTCTTTTCCTGCCTCAAGTGAATCTAGCCTGAAAACACACTCACACATGCTTACAAAAAAGGACAATGTGTCAGAAATACACTCCCTAATTTTTGTGGTATTTGCTAATTAGATTATTTAAAAGTCTGCTATTCCACAAATATTTTAGGAGATACCTCCTAGAGATAATTATTAAAGGATTACTGGCCATTTACTGTGGGCCAAGCAAGATGCGAGGACCTGGGGTAAAAACCTCCCATTTGGTAGAGCGTACAACATTATTTTAAAAGTTTCCATGCGATGTTATGCAAACAACTTAACATTTGTACAAAGTGTAAGAGTAATAACAGAACTTCTCCCTATGCTGAGCTCACTGTAAAAATTTATACCAAAAACACCCCTACACATATGAGAGGAACACAGAAAACACATTCACACAAATGTCTTACACATCATGTAAGACACATTTGGAGAGGTGTAAGGATACTGGAGAAACTGAGGACCTGGCAAAGTGTTTGAAAATTTGCACAAATTTTTTATGTAAATGTTGTCATTAATCTCAGGCATCAGACATTTTTCAGCTTCAAAGATGCTACCCAGAAGGGAACTACACTCTCAGCATGCTTTCCCACTTGGAGAGACATATTGTCAATGTAGGAAATTGCCCAGCTAATATCCACAGTATTTTAAGACAGGGAAGTCTGAAGTGAATAGTGTGGTCCTATGGAATTCATAAGGGTCCAATATGATCATGGTAAGAATGGGCAGAATTAAGGACAGGCAAGGGGTACCTGTAAATGACAGTGTAAAAAGGTGCAGGAAGCAAAAGGAGATGGCGTGAGGAAGAGAAGAAGTAGAGAACAATTACAGTGCCTGCTCCTCCCATTAGCAGCCAAGAGGGATCTTGCTGGAGCTTCTTCAGCTATTTTTTATTGTGAATTTCTCGCATCAAAACCCCAGCACCAACTGCTGTGGTGATTTTTAACTGTGCAACTTCTGCTTCCATGGAAATTGTCACTTTTCCAACCTGTCTAGTCAGACGATCAGCCATGGCTGTGTCCCAATTCAGGTGAGGAAGGGATAGGTCAGATCCACAGATGTGAATATGCAGGTCATTGTGGCCTGAGACAAGACTTGGAGTTCCTTTCTACCTATCCTGTAGGCCAGTCAATTCTGACTTGGAAGACAGTCCGTTAACTCTTCAGATGACTCCACCTATAGTTTCATATACAGAGTTAGGTGCTTCTGTGCATCTAGGAGCATGGGTAGCCTATACAGGTGTTTCTGAAGTCCCTGAGGCAGGTAACACACTTATTTTAGTAATGTTTATCCAAGACTTTAAGAAACATTCAGATAATTACAAATGCAGCCCCAGCCATCCTGTGCATTTCAAACCATAACACCACATGGAAGTAGACTTTGAGCAGTAGATTTAGTTGAGAATTTTCTTGTTTGTCAGGTAACTTTTCTCTCTTGATACCAGGAATAAGTAAATGAGTTAAATTGAACAAAGGTATTAAGTGAAAAGGAAAGGAAACAAGATAGCTGTGCATTAAATAAAGCACAATCTTGATATGCATTGCTGGACCACAGTTTTGAAGATCTATAGCTACAGTGGGTAATAAATCTGTCATGCAAAAAGTATTTATACTGAAGATCTTCAGGAAAAGAAAATAAAAATATGAAAAGATTGCACTGTGAGGCTTAAAAACACCTACTGGAGCCCTTTGTCTTTTTCTTTTACTTGGAGATATATATACACGTAATGAAGTATAATAGAGGTATATATCTGATAGTCTCAGATGTGAGTATACAGTAAGTGACATACAACACAATGTTGGAAATATGTATAGATTTTCAGGACTGAGACAGAGCCAGTCCTCCACTTTCATTTAATACTATTCTCAGTGTTAGAACAATGTTTCTAACTCTTCAAAGGGAGAAAGGAAGAAGAAAGAAACATGTAACCATAAAGTTCTGAAAAGTGAAGCTGAGAAGACTCATCCAGTTTCTTCCCTGGCAGTTTTCGCTAGGTAGATCATATGGTGGATATGTCAGAGCTTTGAAATGTCTAGTTTAAGATGATCAATAAGTAAAGTCAGAATTATTTTTTTACAACTCTTTGACACCACTCTGCTCTATATCCTTGGTCACAGAAACCTTTTCTTCATCAGGTTATGTGGTTTGTCTTACAGTGGTCTCTTTACTTCTGGAGCAATAGTATTTAATAGTAAACAGTAATATTTCTAATAACTATGGAGTTATTTATATTTCATTTGTTAATACTGAAATAGCCCAAAAGTACTATTTGAGTCCCAGTAATATTGCTATTCTACCACTACATAATCTTTGTTGCATCCAATTAAAAAGAAAAGACTCCAATTACTGACACGTCTTCAGATGGTACAATGTGTTCATAGGTCACAATGCTATTTTGCTTATGCATGTACAAACTTGGCTTTCTCTCTCTTTTGTTCCTTTTCAGCCCCATCTCTTTACTTCTTTGAAATTGTTGCCTTCTTCATCAAGCAAAGTGAGAATACTTACCTAAGTAGGGCATCACTATTTACCGTTCCTTTGGTGTGCTCTGAATAACAGAACGTGCTCCCTAAGCCATCCTGTGTAGGTCCTGTTCCTGCTTCCCCACACCCAGGCAGTCGAGCTTATTTTATGTCAGAGATGCTTCCTCCCATAACGCTTCTGGAAGTTGAGCAGCATTACCAGAAGTGAAAGGTAGGCATTTTTCCATGCTTTTGATAGCCCACCTTTCTGTTCATTCAACTAACTCTTACTGTATACCTAGTATGCACTGGTCACAGTGCTGAGAGACAGGGATGAAAAAAAGGCAAATAAGGTATAGTCCTTCATTTCTAGGAGTTCACAAACTTGTGAAGGCAAGACACACAGACAAGCTAGTGGCACCAAGTCAAAGGGTTAAAAAATTAGACCTCTGTTGTCAGATGGTCTTAACTTTGAACCCTGCTTACTAGCTGTGTGACCATGGGCAAGCTACTTTGTCTTTCTACACATAAATAAATGCAGGTGATGTCAATACCTATCTCCTGTGTTGTGAGAATTTGACGAGCTTATGCAATTAGCACAGTCCATGGCGTGTGATTAGCTTACAACAGTGATGATAGATGGGCTCAGGATGGGTAAAGCACAGATTAATACAAAGGCAAGGGAGGGGTGTCCACTTAGAGACATTTAGCGATCACCTCTGGGGGTTGCTCAGGAAAGTCTGGTCATAGAGTGATATTTAACCTGTGAAGAAGAGTTAGAAACACACAGAAACACTTTCATCCCCTTCTGTTGAGAAACAACAAACAAACAAACAAACAAAAAACATTGGCCTCTTGAATTAAACTTTCTCTCGGTTGATGAAGTTAGGTGACCAGATGACTCAGTGCAGGATTATCGGTATCTGTGAAGCATCAGAGCACAGGCATGATGCTAATATCTTTTGTCATTGGCTCCTACTTGCAGGTGCCTTCTCTACCGTTCAGTCATAGACGATAGCTAGGAAGATAAATGAACTCGGGAGAAGCAGGGAACAATACTGCAATTTTTTAATGTGTCACAGTTCTTCCCTCACTTCAAAGTTGACTTGACAACTGCATTTATTTCACATCACAATTGCTACAGGTTAATAATATTGTTTTATCAGGAAACATTTATCTTGAGGAAGAAAGTTATCCTAATGCAGCAGATAACTTATCCAAGGACAAAGAGAAAGGGGGCTATGTCTTGAGGGTAATGCCAATGCCTGGCATGCTATAAAAATAAATGAAATCTGATTAATACTATTGGGGAGAAGAATAAGTCATAGCTTCTATGAAATATTATTTTCCTGATTGGAACCATTTCCATTTTTTGTCAGCTTAAAACATTGTATTTAAGATGAGATGACTTTAAAATGGTGACAGATATCTCAAGCCCTATGATTATAAATGGTTGTTATAGGCTTGTAATCCTGAGGGCTTAGTCTAAAGTAGTTTCTCCATAAACTGAAAGAGAAACACACTAGGAATTCAGAAGATTTTAATTAAATTTGTTCAAAAAAATTAAATGGGAATTTTAAAGCCTGGTTCACAAAGCATTTTTGATAATGAATTTAATTTATAGAAGAAATTTCTTAGCAAATTTGGTGATGCCAAAAAAGCCTTCACATGCACAATATATGTTTTCACAGAAGCATTATTATTAATTACTCTGCTTTTACTAATTCACAAAGCTTAGTCCATTTTCAGCTTCATTCAAAAGTGTGCTCTTAAACCTACCTTCTAAAAAATGGTAACAAATGCTTTTTTATAGGAGAAAAATAGACTACAAAGGGTTGGACAGTACGATCTTATACATGAAACTAATTTCTTTTCAAAAATAGTTCATTAGTATATATAGTGAAAGCATTTTGGGCCAGAAGTAAAGAAAGGATGCATAAAAGCAAAATTTATTTTGAGTAGGACAGCTGAAACACATCCAGAATAAAATCATTCATTCCTGTTTTACTGTAAAGTTGCCTGTAGCATCATAAAGCATCCTCAGAACATGTTACACAACTCTGCAGTAGCAAAACTAAGCCATGCAGAGGACAGTGTGAAAGCTGGGATGGTGCAAAAAAAAAGTAGGTGCTGGGTAATAGCGATGCAGGTGTGGTTTCAGTAATAAATCAACCCACTAATAATTATAATATCTTGTATTTATGCAGATCCTTTCTTTATGAAGCCCAAATGTGTTTTTAAAATACAATTCTGTTCATTCAGAATGCACCCCTGTGATTAGGAAGGGTGCAGGTTTAATTAACTTGGTTTTATGGATGAGGAAACTTGCAGTGTCCTCTCTCTGTTGATAATGTGCTGGATTCAGTATTCTTTTCTGTTGCTAGTTTGGCCTTCGTAAGGCAACAGTAGGTCTCAACTGATCACCAAAGTGATGACTGAAAATGCGGACGATGAAGGGAGAACAAAGCTGGTAATTACAGGAAACTGTACATTTTGGTATCAGCCTATCCTTTGCTGCATTTCCAGTGCAATTGGCTAACACAAAAGGTGGAACATTTGCATTGGAAAATCCCAAAGACGGTGTTATTAAAAACAAAGCAAAACAAAGAAGCAAGGTATCAATAACTGGATTGTTTTAGATGCACCCAAGCTTTGATGTACATAAATCAAAAAGGATGGTCCTAATGTGTTGTTATAAAACTTAGTTTTTTTAGTCATCTGAACAGTGGAACACACTTATTGAAAATTAGTCATTCAGTTTATTATGTGTTAATTCTTCAGTTGGTTCTGAAGTTTCTTAAGAGAGTAGGAAGAGAATAAGATAACAAGTTCAGAAGTAAAAAAAGGTGGTGGTGGGGAACCTAACAATTGTCTGTCTTTCCTCACTCTCAGGGAACTTGTACTCTTCGCCCATCCTACAAATGTTTACTTTGTGCCAACCATTAAGTAAGAACCCACTGCCCTGCAGGGAGACTCAAGCACCTTGTTGTTTAGCTTCTTTTGCTTTGTGTTCTTTTTTCTTTTTGAAACTTATAAAATAGAATCCTCTCTGAAACTTCTGTTGAAAATATACAATTTATGATTATGTCACTCTGGTTGTGCAGAGTGCGAGAGTCATAACGCAGAGCAAAGTTGACCATTTCTTTCAAATATGAAGTGAAGAAAGACAATTTCCACGTTGTGAGCCCAGTGGCCCCTTCCCCCACCCCCTGCATCACACCGTGAGGTCATTTTTACAGTTGGTTTTTCAAACCAATTCATTTATTCATTCATTTTTATTCAACAAATACTTACTGAGTATCTGTTATGTGTGAGGCAGTGTTCTACAGAAGCAGCAGCACAGACGTGGCTTTATTCTTATGAAGTTTATAGTCTGGGGTATGATGTGGCACTTTGACAATAGAATAATTCATACATGCAGAAGCTTAGCAACTTTGATTCTGAATATCTGGAATGGTATATCAACTGTATACCTAATTTTTAAAAAATGGTTTTTATAGCAAGATTGATAGGCTAGGTCTTTAGTTCCAAGCAGCATTAGGAGAATGCCTCAGTGAATGGTGCCTTCCGTCTTATAGTCTCTTGTGAAGACAATCAAAATGTCATTGACAAAAGCAAATTTACCAGTGAGAACATGGTCATTCCCATGTTTAAGAAACAATCTTTCAGTTCTGTAGAAAGTGTAAAACTGTTCTATTGAATTTTCTGAGATCCGGGGGTGTACATTTCTTTGTCCTCTCAGTATGGTGGCACTCTTGGAAAAAGATACTGACATTTCAAGAAAAAGTCACATTGGTGACCCCTTCTACCAAGGTCCCCACTGTTGTACATGGTAGGGCTGTTGTAAAAGTCCTTCTAGGTCATTGTAATAAATCACCTGTTTTCAGTGACAGTTGTTTGGAACATTATTTTCTGCAATTTCAGAGGAAAAATAAGTTCAGATTTAGGGGATGAGTGAGAAATGGATCAATCAGGATCCAATCAGAAAACAGAATCCACTTGGAAATTTAAAATAGAGGGAGTTTGGGCTGGGCAATGGAAAAGCCAAAAGCAAACACGAATAGTGAGGCAACTGAGAGTTTATCAAAGCAGGCAGCACCCCACCCCCAATATCCCTCCAGACACTTCCTAGTTGGAAGTCAGCTGATATACGGGTATCTAGACAGAGAGGGGATCAGCCCACCTGTGATACACAGAAGAAGACAGGAAAAATTAGTCAAGCCCAGCATTGCCATAGAAAAAGTTAAGAAAAAAGACTTCTTGCTGTTGAATAGAGATATCTACACAGACAGATGAGAAAAGTGACTGACATATTCTTAAAAATGTTTTAAAATACTCTGTCTTGAAGGATAATGAAAATATTAAGTAGGAAATGAAAAATATTAAATATAAAAATTTAAAAATTAGCTGAAGAGTTTAATGACTGAAAACAAGATAAATAAGTAAGAGCATCAGCAGTTCTGTACACCAAAAATAACCAGTTAGGGGCTTCCCTGGTGGCGCAGTGGTTGAGAGTCCACCTGCCAATGCAGGGGACACGGGTTCGTGCCCCGGTCCGGGAAGATCCCACATGCCGCGAAGCGGCTGGGCCCGTGAGCCATGGCCGCTGAGCCTGCGCATCCAGAGCCTGTGCTCCGCAAGGGGAGAGGCCACAACAGTGAGAGGCCCGCATACCGCAAAAAAAAATAAAAATAAAAATAACCAGTTAGAAATTATAAATAAATTTTTAAGAGATCACAAGTATAAGATAAATAAATCAAACCCCTCCCCACATTATGTTTATTAATTTTTTTATTTATAAAAAATGAGGAGGGATATAAATAAAGGAAAACACTACCAAAATCCTTATGGGGAGGAATGAAAACAGATCTTAATGAATAATACATACATTGTTTCTGGATGGCAGTATTCAATATAATTAATATTTTTTTTCCACAAATGAACACATGTTAATACAAATATGAAGCAAAATCCAAATAATGGTATTTTTGTTTGTTTTAACTTTTGTTTGTGGAACTTATATAAATTTGTTTATGAATAATCTGGAAGAAAAAGTTTTCAAAAATAACTAAGTCATGTTTATAAAATCAATGATGAAGTATATTAATTAATATTAATTAAGTAATTAAGTAATTAATAAAGTATATTAAAGTTAATATATAAATATTATAAAATATTAGTAAAGACACCAGAGCTATAATCACTAAAATAGTAAGATTTCCTTGCAAGACTAATGAGGTAAATCAGTGGAGCCAAATAGGAAGCCCAATGCACACACCCACATATACACTGATATCCATAAAACTTAATATTTTAAAATAAAATGTCACATTACTGAGAAGGAGGAGTTTCAATCAATAAATGGCATTAAACATGATGGAATATTATGAAATATTAATATTTATAACATTGGAAATCCTTATTTTTACATTGAGTGAGGAAAAGCAGGATATCAAATTATATCATTAAATAATATCTATGTGTGTATAAAAACAAATAAGCTCATAAAAATACAAGAAGAAAATATTTCAAATATATGAGAAGTCTTTAATATTAATATTATTAAAGACAGGCAATTTGTCTTCTTCTGCTTTCCAAGTTAAGCCTAAGATTAAGATTTGGGGCACATTCTTAAAAATATGTAAAATATGTCGAGTCCTTGATAAGATTTGGCACAGTGTTCTAAGTCAGTTGACCTGATTGAACTCATTTAATTCTCTTAACTAACTTGCAAGAAACATATTCCCCTTACCCCATTGTACAAATAATGAAACACAAGTCTAGGAAGTGTTGGCAGCTTGTGGAAGATCCCACAGTTACAGAGTGAAAGATGCAGGATCTGGGCCTGAAGGAGCCGACTCCAGAATTCACTCAACACTGCATGGTACCACCTCCATCAAGAAGGCAGCATGCACATTCACTGAGGAATTTTAGCTCTTAAAAAGTTCTATAAGTTACATGTTCTCACCCTCACCTAGGAAAACTCAGTTGACTATGTTAAGTAGTTTGATATGTGATCATGTTATTTCTCTGATTCAAAGTGAGTCTTTTCAGGCACCATTTACTCAACATTAGAGGTCAGTTCACTTCTCCCAGTCCAGGTGTGCGTCTACAGGCTCCTCCTTGACCTTGAGGTCTCACGAGCTACCACCCTTGTTTCCTGAAAGTTGAGTTATTTGTGTGCTATAGACTGTGAAATTAGAGCCAGTTTCTATGGGAACGAGCTTTATTCAATCCAGAAGGGCAGTGAGGAGTAATTTGTAAATGTTACAGAGGGAAGGAAAAGTTAGCCACACAGCATATCCTCAGTAGGAAACACCATGTTTTTCACTTCCTTTTATCCTTTCAGAAATGTTGCCTTTTAATCCTGTGGAGCTGAAGGAATTGCAAAATCCTTACCTGATAAACTTAATAAACTCACTCCTTATCCATCTTCATGATACCTAAAACCAAGGAACAATTTCTCCTCCCAGAATATAGGTTGATGCACTCTCTAGTCTTCCTCATCCCCTGAAGTAGACATTACAGTTTTAGAATATATAGAATGAATTACTCTAATAGGATGGTCTTGAATCTTTGAGGATGAGCAGGAAGAAGGAATAAGAATTGACAATTGGGAAAACCAGTAATGTTATCCTTGTCTTTATTTCTGGATGTCCATGCTTTCTCTGTAGCCCAATTCAGATTGTAATTCAAAACTTAGGAGGAAAAAACCTAATACATCATATTTTTAAGCCTAGCTTTATACATTCCTATTCACTGTTGGACCTTTAAAATATATTGAGCAATATTTTCTTTTTAGTCTACATTTTTAAACCTAACAATTGATAAGTATCTTTAAAAAATTTTTAGAATAAATGATGTAATCTCCTGTAGAAACCAATACCTGACAAAATATTTCAGTATTACCAAGAAATAATAGTTTCAGTGCATTTTACCCTAAAAGTATTTCATATATTTGAAAAATAAATATTTGTGTCCATGCTATCAACATAAAAACCACAATGGATTTATAATAATCTAGTAAACTCCTGAAATTAAGGGGGTTTGTGGATACATGAAAATATTTTCCAGAAGTTTATTTTGGAAATCAAAATAACGATCAAACACATGAAAATAATGTTTTCCAAGGAACACTCTTTTCCAGTTATCCTTTCTTTACATTTCCTGCAATTTAGAATAATGACATTTAAGAGAATAGATAAATTATTTCATTAAGACATGAAATCAATGTATAAATTATTTTATTAAGAGATGGAATTACATTCTTGGTTTATATTAATAGAGTAATAGAAAAGTAAAAATATATCAGCTGATTTATAAATGGAATTGGTTGTGAACATTTCAACATAAAAGTAAGAAAGTTATGCCCCAAAAAAAGAAATCCCCAAAACAAACATGCTTATTACCTTAAATGCACCCAGAATTACATTTTGACATTTCAAGTAACATAGAGAATTGATTTCCCCAGTACATAAAGTCTTCCAAATCTATTTCTCTGTGATACATTTTACAATTCTTAAAAAGGACTAGTCCATTCCCCTATTTTAAGGTAAGCCCTTCCATAAACTATCAAATAGTTGTACCTATTTCTTAAAGCTCCCACTTCTTGCAGAATAAAAAAGTGCTCAGAAGGATACCTGTATTCACCATGAAGCAGATTGCAGTGTATGCCATTCCTTTTGGACCTTTTTCCAAAGGATTTAATTACTAAAGTGCCCGAAGCATGTTTGCTTTTACATTATTGGTTTTGCAAATAAGTAGCACTGTGTTCTAATAAACACGGTGACAGTGCTTTCAGTTTATCATTTTATAACTTCAAACAGTAAAATCTAGTTTCCAGGTCCAAGTTTATGCTAGTATTACATATTACAAAAATATTTTCCAGCGTTCTGTGTAGTAATAGCACAGAGGTGGGCACACGTTAAACAATCATAAAAGTCAACTAATACTAAAAGAATAACCAATGTTAGAAGATTAAAAAAATTATACTTAAAAAAATAAAGGTTGCCAATTTAAGAAATCTACCCCCAAAAGATTTTAAATTTTCATATTCATATTGACTTATACAGGAAACTCAAGTTATGTTCATCGTGACTAATTTTAGATTTTCTAAACTTTTCGCACTTGTCTGTGTTGTTATTTTATGACATTTGTATTCCTAGAATGTATACATTTTTAATTAGCACTGCTATCTAGCTACCTTTAATATGGTCGGTGGCTCTCCTTCTAATTATCTTCTTACAACCGCTATCAGCCTTTTAAATTTTCTTTGATGTCGGTTTGAAAAGTGACAATACATTTAGGGTTAGCTATTATTTCAGTCATTTTGATTACGCACTTTGCCTTTTCACCTTCTGGAAATCACATGACCCTTGCAGACTTAAGACCTTATCCAATTTTCTTATCTTCCTCTGCCTTTATATGTTTTCTTTTTTCTTCTCTTAAAGTTCCTGAGTGCAATATAGCTGTGGTCATTGCCAAAGTCATGGTAACCTTGTTAGGACTCTCCCCAAAGTCTTCACAAGATAACCAATTAATGACTTATTGCTTTATCTCAGGGTCATGTCATTCCTAAAACTATTGTCATTTTTTGTTCTTCAACAAAGTTTTAATTAGTTTGACCAACGTTTCCTTTTATTCATTGTTTAGGAGAGAATAATACCAGCACAAAGTGTTTAGTTCCTATACTTCGTTATGTAGATAGTTTTTTTACATGACTATGATAGTTTTTCTATCCCATGAAAATATTTACTGCATTCAGCATCTTTCCACATTTTAAAAGGAACATAGTCACATTTATATGAAAAAAAAAGTTGAATTCCACAACAATAGGACTGTATGATTGTAAGATTTTTCAGATATGCCATTTATACTCATGATGTCTGGAAGACTTTCTTGAACTAATGTCTAAGCCAGTGGTTCTAAAAGTATGGTCATCTGACATCTGGGAGTCTCTGAGACCCTTTCAAGGGTCCTCAAATTCAAAAATATTTTCCTAATAGCAAAATATCACTTGCCTTTTCACTTTTTTGATGTTTATACTAATGATGGAAAACAGTGGTAGGTAACTGCTGGTGCCTCAGCCTGTATTAAACTGTACTAGAAGTCATAAAATTCATTAAAGATTGTCCTAGATAGAGCAGTACAAATTATTAATTTTATTAAATATCTACTCTTGGGTACATCTTTTTAATCTTGTGCATAACAAAATGGGAAGAATGCATAAATCACTACTGCATTTGAAATAGGATGATAATATTAAGGAAACATTTTGTGTGATTGTCTGAGCTATGAGTGGAACTAGTTGCATTTTTCATGGAAAACCATTTACCCTTGAAAGAATGACCGATAGACAAAATGTGGTATTGGTAGACATTTTCTCAAAAGATCAATAAAGGAAATCTGTTACTTCAGGGAAATTCTAACAGTATTTGTTGCCAATGATAAAATTTGAGCTTTCCTGTAAAAATTAGAATTTTGGAGAACTGTATCAGCTACAATGAGCTTGACAAAACTCCAGTAATTAAAGAATTTTCTCATGAAATTATTTATAATAATAATGTGATTATTTTGATGTGTGTAAGCATTTGGAAGATCTGCATAACTCAGTGAAACAGTATTTTCCAAATGACCCAAGGTTTGATGTTATAAAATCACACATGGGTAAAAGATCCATTCAAAGTGTAAGACAGATCAAAGGATTTTAGTGTAACAGATATGATTTCATACTCCACATTGTTACTGATTTTTAAGAAACTACTACTTGTCTGGTTTGGATATTACTTCAGAGAAGCATATCCACAAATATCTGAAAGTTGTCTATTAAAATATTTCTCCCTTTTCCAATTACATATCTTTGTGAGGTTGGATTTTCTTCATATATTTCAACCAAAACAACATATCCCAACAGATTTAATGTAGAAACAAACATGAGAATTTAGCTGTACTCATTAAGCTGGGCATTAAAGAGGTTTGCAAGCTGTAAAGTAATGCAACACTTCTCACTGAATATTTTTAGTGGAGGAATATAGTTAATTTGTATAAGGAATGTTATTTAAATTAGCATATAATTGAATTCTTATTTGTAAATGAGTAAATGAATATGTAGTTTGTTTCAATTTTAAGTTCTAATGTGGTAAATATCAATAGATATCAACCACATAAGTAGAAGCTTAATAATTTTTCAGGGTGTAAAGAGGTCCTGGAATAAATGGTTTAAGAAATGTCACTCTAGGGCTTCCCTGGTGGCGCAGTGGTTGAGAGTCCTCCTGCCGATGCAGGGGACACAGGTTCGTGGCCCGGTCCGGGAAGATCCCACATGCCGCGGAGTGGCTGGGCCCATGAGCCATGGCCGCTGAGCCTGCGCGTCCGGAGCCTGTGCTCCACAATGGAAGAGGCCACAACAGTGAGAGGCCCGCGTACTGCAAAAAATAAAAAGAAATGTCACTCTAAACGTTGATTTGCCTAAGTCTGGGTTCTGGGATTTCTGTTTCTGAGAACATTCATTCCTAGATAATCTCATCTATGCTATGGCTTTAAATGCCATCTCTAATCTGGTAACTTGTAAATTCATATATCCAACCCTGGCTTCACCCTTTAACTCCAAACTTATGTATATTACTGCCAGTGAACAATTTCTACTTGGACATCTAATAGGCATCTCAAAATTAATATTGTCCAAAACCTAACTCCTGATACTCCACTCTGAACCTGTTCCTTTACCAGTCTTCCCTCTTGCAGTACCTGGCAATGTCCAATCTTCCAACTGTTATAACAAAAACCTTGTCTTCATCCTTGAGTTCTCTCTTCTGCCATATGGCAGAGCCAACTCAGAGCCATCAATCTTATCAACTGTACTTGCAAATCACATCTCAAATCTGACCAGTTTCACCATTTCTCCTGCTACTTCCCTGTCCTGACACAAACAGCATCATCTCTTACATGGATTATTTCAATTAATTTCTAAACTGATCTCCTTTTGTATATGCTTGCTTCCTCAATCATTCAGGTTAAGCTATACTCAAGCAACCAATACTGCCAGAAGTTTGGTTTGTCTATCTATCTATCTACCTATCTATGTGTGTGTGTGTGTGTGTGTGTGTGTATACACACACACGTAATTACACATAGTTTGTAGATCTCATAATATATATATCTCAGAGTGAGAAGATATATATATAATTTATCACAATTCAGCTGGGAATTCTCCTCCATGTTTCTTCACTCAGATCCAAGCGGTTGGAACAAAGTCTCATGAGTTACTAGTCTCCATGGAAAAAAGAAAGAGATCTCTAGTGGGTTTCACAACAGTGATTAAATTCTCCAGCATAAAAGTGATAGGCATGACTTCTGCTGACAAATCACTGGCTAGAACTAGTCACATGACACTACCCAACCACACCAAACCAGATGAGCCATCTTTGTATGAGCCTAGAAGGCAGAGAGCCATAAGTATTTGGTGAATAGCATGCGAATAAGGAGTTCCCATTTAAACTCAAGAAAGGAAAGATGAATTGTTCTTTGAGAATAAACAAGTAACCTTCAAGTGGTTTTGAACTTTTCCCAATAAATCAATCCATTGTGAACAGTTTATTTTCTTGTCCCAAGAAATGCTTTATCTTTTGAATGAATAGCTTATTAAACAACATAAAAGAGAATATTCTTTAAAAATGTGTAGGGTTACATAAATGAAGCTGAATTCTACTGAAATAAAGTTGTATCATTGTTCAGAATTTAAAGAGTTAATTTAAGATTTTGCAATTATGTGGTAACTACATGATACCTCCATCTGTCATAGAATTCATGCCTAATATATATATAAATGTTTATCATATATATGATATATTTTATGCTGTTTATATTTCATATATTTTTATGCATGTTGATTAAGGAATATACACCATAAAATTCACCCACTTAAGTATACAGTTTGATGATTTTTAGTAAATTTTTTTTCTTTTGCGGTACGCGGGCCTCTCACTGTTGTGGCCTCTCCCGTTGCGGAGCACAGGCTCTGGAT
This sequence comes from Hyperoodon ampullatus, assembly GCF_949752795.1. Classification (NCBI taxonomy): domain Eukaryota; kingdom Metazoa; phylum Chordata; class Mammalia; order Artiodactyla; family Ziphiidae; genus Hyperoodon; species Hyperoodon ampullatus. Next base: position 22,895,465 of record NC_136916.1, read on the forward strand.
GCGCAGGCTCAGCGGCCATGGCTCACGGGCCCAGCCGCTCCACAGCATGTGGGATCTTCCCGGACCGGGGCACGAACCCGTGTCCCCTGCATCGGCAGACGGACTCTCAACCACTGTGCCACCAGGGAAGCCCGATTTTTAGTAAATTTATACAGTTGTGCAGCCATCAGCACAATACAGTATTAGAACACTTCTATAACCTTATAAAGTTTCACATGACCCTTTACAGTCATTCTCTGCTCCTACCCTGAGCCCTAGGTAGTCATTGATCTGCTCTCTCTCTTTATACTATTGCTTTTTCTAGGAAGTTAGAATTCTTGGCATTCCCTATGCATATGTAAACAAAATAATGGGTCCCTAACATTTATAAACATATATCTAAAAGGAACAGTACATAGTTGTCCTCAGTGTCAACTGAGGGCAAAATAAGGAGGAATATGTTTACCTGGGTGGAATTTTAAACATAAAAAGAACTTCCTAATCCCTAGGGAAATATTTTAGAGCATTATGTTAGATAATTAAGGAACCTTCATGGAAAAATAGTTATATTTCAAGAAAGGCTGAAAAATAATCATGTCTGAGATCCGAGTTTCCTTCAACTTTTTATATCCATTGCATAATATCCAAGGTCATTTTCTTATAGAGATTTTATACCTGGAAATCTTCCCAGGTAAGAGAACAGCTACCATGCATCATTTAAGACATAGGTGCTGTCACAGAGAATCTTAGCATGATTCATTCCCAAATAATGAAGCGAATGAAGTTAAAGATGTTCGCCTTTGATTACTCTAAAATATCTCCCACACTATTCTGACCATAGTGCCTGAAAAAAGTACCTTTAGAATAAAAAAAATCTTTGAGCTTCAGGTAACTTAAAGATAGGTTATCTGGTACTAGTCTCTCCTTTTAAAAAAGTTATATTTTCTTAGATTATAGTTGTAGGGACTGTAATCTGTTCTTTCAGGTGGATAACCATCACCTAAGTACAAACAATAGATATCCCCAGGAAATGTGAACTGTTCTAGTCATCTGATAATGTATTTTACAGAACATAGAATCAGAGAGAGGAAGAAAGTAGAGAGGGAAAAAGTGCTGAGTTCTTTAAAATAAACTTAGTGTAATCTTTAGGATCGTGGCCAATTACTGACATTTGTAAAATGAACTTATTTAAAATGAGGACAAGGACAGAGCTAACTTCTTTGGGGAGAGTTAGTTGAGTGAAGATTATTTCCATTATTATAAATTTTGTAGCACCTAATTTATTTTAGTAGACTTTTTATTAATCTCTCTCTTTAAATTTTTCTTTCTTGAACAAAATGAGACTTATTTCTGGAAGAGATGACCATATCCTATCAGGAAACTGTAGTCAATGGGATAGTAAACTTGTCATCAAATGGTAGTAGTCAAAAAATCCAGAGAAACACATTCAGCATGTGTGAGACATTGGATGAAGACATTCAGCTATGACTGAAGAGTCATCTTCCTTAAAGCTGACACATTCATTGTGAGCTAGTGCCAAGACAAATGCAAGCAGAACTATAGCCTGGAAATACTTAAACATATTACTTGAATTCTCAGAAGTATCATTTTTACTTAAAGTAAACATTGGCATGCAAAGCCAATAGTCTGAGTAATCCGGTCTTGAAGTGTAACTTTATTTGTTATGGGGATTTGCTCAGGGAAGAGAAGGGGAAAAAAATAAACCCAACCTTGCTTCTTCTACTGCAGAGAGAAAATAGTTGTTTCTGCAACACTGGAGACATTATTTGAGGCCATGTAAGTGACTCTGCCTCAAGCTACTTTAACAGTTCACAACTAAAACTTGAATTAATTATTTTTAGTAAAATGTTCCATTGGCACAGGCACCCGGGATGATTGTTGTCTCTTTATTAGCAGATGGATACTAAGCTCTACCAGTGAGAATCCTATGCTACAACCAAGTAGTTGGGTCACAGTTGCTTTGAACCCAAAACAAGGAGCTCTCTTAATTCTCTGATAACTCCCCTCTCTTAAAGAAAGTGGAGTTGATGAGAAACTTAAAATCCAGGTGTCATCAGCTTGGAATCCATGGTTACTATAGATGCTGTGGGGCCTCTGTGATTGTAAATGAAATCATTTGTGAATGTGTGTATGTTTTTACTCTTCCAGGGTAAAGTGTCCATGACTTTAATAAGACCCACAGAGAAATCTATGATCATAAAGTCATTTATATAGGAAGCACTTGTGTTGTAAGCCTCTACCCGTGTTTTGGCTGACTCCTCCCTCATCTCATGGCTCTCCATTGCCTAGGGAACAAGTCAAGATCCCCAGTTGCACCACTGTCTACCGTTTAGCACTTGTCTTCCCATCTCCACATTCTTCTTCACTCCCATTACATTCCCAATGTGATGAGAACAGCTTGGACTTCAAGGTTTGTTTTTCCATTATAGGTATGCTATAAAGCATTCCTGAAAGTACTCTCTATTCATTTCTTGCAAACTTTATTCTTTTAACAATTCTTCAAGCTTATTCTGTTTTGAAATTTCCCAATTTGGAACGATTGCTCCTAAATTTGCTACCTGAATATCTTCCCAGCTCTCTGACTACTCCTTGTCGGTCTCTTTTGATGGTTTCCCCTCATCTACGTAACCTTTAAACTCCAGAGTGTCTCAGAGCTCTGTCCTCAGACATCTTCTCTTTTCCATCTGTAGTTTGTCTCTACGTATCTCCTCTAGACTCATGGTTTTAAGTACCTTCTATGTGATGGTGAACCTTAAAATTAGACTTCCAGCCCAAATCTCTACCCTAAACCTCAGAACTGAAATCCCATTGCCTTTTGATATTGTCTCTTAGATATCTAATAAACACCTCAAACTTGATACTATTTGTCCCAGTATATGTTAACTCTATTCTTCTAGTTGTTTTGGCCAACACTTCAGAGTCATTGTTGATGATTCTCTCCCTTTCTCTCTCTCTCTCTCTCTCTCTCTCTCTCTCACACACACACACACACACACACACACACAATCCAATTCATCAACAAACCATGGTAGCTTTACCTTCAGAATACATCCGAAATCTGACCACTCCTCACCACCTCCACCACCAATAGCGTGGTTCAAACTTGTATTATTTCTTGCCTGGATTGTTGCAATAGTCTCCTAACTGGTGTCTCTGCTCCCAGTCTTGTCCTCTTCAGTTTAGTTTCAACGGAGAAGCCGAAGTGTCTGAATTAAAATGTACGTCAGATCACGTTACTCCTCTATTTAAAACACCTCAATGACTTCTCATCATTCTCAATATAAAAGCCAAAACTGTTTGTAGGACCTTTAAAGCCCTACATGATTTGACCTTCCCCTTACTTCTCAGACATCACGACCTGCTACTCTCACCTTCACTCACAATTTTAGCAACTTTTTTAAATGATAAAAATGGGGTAAACTGTTTTTATGCTTTTTTAAATATGTAATGGCCTATATGGGAAAAGAATCTTAAAAAGAGTAGATATATGTATATGTACAACTGATTCACTTTGCTGTACACCTAAAACTAATACAACATTGTAAGTCGACTATACTTTAATAAAAGTTAAAAAAAAATAAAAATAGAGTATGATGATATCAGTTGTAAAAGTTTGGTGACAAAATACACTTCCCTACATTCAAAAAGGCATTTGTTCACACACTGTTCAACAAGCGTTTCTGTAAAATGCACTTCCTCTTCTATAATAGTCAACTGCCGAGGTAGATTAGAGCTGGTAAGTTCCTCCAAGGTAGAAAGAACACTCATGTTTGGATTTCTGGCAATGGTTCATTCTCATTATGCATGCTACTATTGGCATTTGACTTTTGGGGGTAATACAACCACACATATTGTGGACACTTTTGCATAAATGGAGCCTACATATTATAGATGGAATGAAACAAACCCACATTGCTCCTACATCATATGGAGTGTGTTTTAGCTTGTCTTGGCTCAGGCTGCTGTAATAAAAACACCATAGACTAAGTGGCTCATCAACAATAGAAATTTATTTGTTTCTCACAGTTCTAGAGGCTGAAAGTTCAAGGTTAGGATGCCAGCATGGTTGAGTTCTGGTGAGGACCCTCTTGGTTGTGGACTACTGACTTCTCATTGTATCATCACGTGGTGAAGAGCAGAGAGGAAGCAAGCTCTCTCATGACCCTTACAAGGGCACTAATCCCATTCATGAGGGCCCCACTGTCATGACCTCATCTAATCCTCATTTTCTCCTAAAGGCCCCACCTTCTAATACCATCACATGGTAGGGAGAAAGGTTTCAACCTATGAATTTTGGGGGGAACATTCAGTTCATAACAGAGTATCACATTAGAGATTAACTTTCTGCTATTGTGCAATAGTAATCTTGTAGTAACAGGTCTGTTTTGTTACTATTCAGCCTTGAAATAAACAGGTAACATTTTTAGTATTGACTTTAGACAAGAGCACAGTGATGTAGTAACCAGAGAACTGTGCTTAGGGTCAGAAAAATCTAGGTTGATCTCAGCTGCAGCTTGTTCTCAGTAAGTTACCTTGCCTCTATCAACATCAATCTCTTCATCTTCCTTGTTATGAAAATCAAAAGGGAAAATTTACATAATGTTTTGTAAACTATAATTCATTGCACAGATGCTAGGCATAATTGAATCAATTTTACTGCATGTTTCCTTAAAATAAAAGCCAAATTGTTTTAAGAAAACTGGTTATATATCAAATTGAATTTTAAACATTAATTGTAATATTTTAGACCACATACTTCTGAATACTTACATGTCATGCACTTACTCATATCATCCACAAGAACATCCTATATCCAAATCCCTGAACTACTGGCCTAGAAACAATTTTCAAATAGAAAAATTGTAACAGAGCAGGACCCTATGGGCCCTTCCTTGGACAGGCCTTCCCCCATATCCTCTGCTTTAGCTCCTCTCTGAAGCACCTAGATAATAGTATTTGATGCAAATTTCCTGAGTTGTTTTGCACATGTGAAACACCCCCCCCCCATACTTGAAGACCATGAGCACATAGCCCCAGGCCTCCTGGAGCCTGAGGACTGATAATGTTAGCCCCTGTGACACCACCCTGCTGCCTCACCACAGACAATCAGAGAATTGTGCACAAGCTCATCACGTACCCTTCGACCGCCCCCTCCCATCTTGGCCTTTAAAAATGCTTTGCCAAAACTCTTCAGGGACCTCAAGGCTTTTCAGGGCATGAGCCACCTCAACTCCTTGCATGGCCTTGCAATAAACCTTTCTCTGCTGCTCCAAACTCCGACGTTTCAGCTTGGTTGGCCTCACCGTGCATCAGGCACACGAACTTGTGTCAACAAAATGATTTAGTATGTCTTGCTCTTGGCAAATTAAAGCTGACTCCTTGATAATGAATACTTTCCTTCAATCCACTTAAAGTTATCTATTCACTATTCATTGTACATTATTTGCCTGAACTTGACATAAAGCTTACCAATTTGTCTTTTCTTCTTGTAAAACTGCATTAGTCAGTTTCTAGCTTTCTGGTACTTTTTACATTGCCCATTATTTCTTAAAGATTATTCTGCAAATTCATTTGCAAGTTTTTATAATGTGCTAAATTTTGTTAAAAGGAAGACATTTTTGTTATTTGAGATTTTAATCTAGTATTAGTAAAAGGTAGGCTAACAGCTATTACAAACAATCCCCAAATCTCAGTGGCTTAACATAACAAAATTTATTTCTCACCATGCAAATTCCAATGTTAATGTTTACAGTCAGGCAACTCTACTGGAGGCTTTCCCTCCAAAGGTGACTTGGGGATCAGCTTCTTCCATCCAGTGGTTCTTTTGTGTTCTTGAGACCTCAAAGGTCCTGTTGGATTCTTTGCCTCTGACTTGCAGTCAGGAGAACAAGGAGGAAGCAAACTGAGAATCATGCAGAAGATCTTTGGAACCCAGACTCAAAACCCTGGCATGCAGCACTTTCACCATCTTGAATTGCTCAGAACTAGATGTGTGCTGGGAAACGTCTTTCTGTCAGGAGCAGCAATGAAATGGTTGTGCACACTTAGCGTTGTCTCAGCTAAAAACGTCTTTCTTGTTAAAGTTTTTTTCTACCTCCTCAGATTAAATACCCATCTTCTGCTGAAGAAACCAGTAAAAATGGAAATGAAACAGTTGTACTTTTTGTAAACCTGTTACAGTTCTTCCCTCAGTCAGAATGTTTTGAAATAACTCCTTTGGGTTGACATCTTCAGATTTTTGAATTTCATTTTATTCTGGGTATTGAACCTTCTGATTCAGTTCTTAAAGGGTTTTGCCTTTGTATTAAAGGGTGTGTGTCCTTCTTCTGTCTTCCATATGTGTACTCTTAAAAACTGGGTTTTCTGTGCAGCCACCAGTGTTCTTGCACACTTGTTTTAATCTTTGCTTCTTTACTCCTGTCACCACAGAGATATTCTCAAAATCTTGCTCACCTCCACATTTCAAACTACTGTATGCTTGCATTTAGAATCTAGTCTGCAGCAGCAAGTACTTTGCTTTTCTTTACCTTCTGCAACATGTCCATTATGGTCCTGACAGGTTATACTGTTCCTTGGCTGTAAATCACATGACCGTTAGCCATAAACACACAATACACACACACCATTTGTCACACCATCTATCCACCCAGCAGCTCCCTCTGCACACACTGTATAGTCAGGACTCCTCACTCCCCCGCAGGTTAGCACTGCCATCTGTGATGCCTCACTGCTGGGAAGTTCTGCTGAAGGCTTTCTCCATCCTCCATGGAGATAAAAGCAAGTCTCTTGAAAACCCATATGTTCTTTTATATATACTGGCTTGTTTCTGTGTCCCCCAGGTTTCCTCACAAGATACTGAGACTTCAAAGTTAGAGGCAGCCTTCGGGCACTGTAATTAAATAGAATGCATTTCATTGAGGTTGAACAGTTGCCCCTAGTAAGCAATACATCATCACCCTCAGTATATATTTGTAAGATACTTTGAGGCCCTTTCCTTAGAGGAAAGTTATAAATAAGGAGACCTTTTTTTCTGTAATCCTTCAAAAGCAAAACAGCATTGGTTAAAAGTGTTCTATACCCTTAAAATAATAAAGCTGAGAGTTGCAGAATTTTAATGACTGATTTTAAATTGAGCTGTTACCCAGAAGTAGAGCAACGGTCCTGAAATTTCTGTGTTCTTTTGTTTTCCCAGGTGTTAGCAATCCCTCCCGGCTTAACTGGCTCTGTGTTTATCCCATCCTTTGGATCATTAATAATGACAGTAAATAAAAGCCAACCTAGGAAGCTAGTTCTTTTAATCTGACAGGTACTCAAGAAGCAGTCACACCTCAAAATGAAGAAGCACCCACAGCCAGAAATCCCTAAGTTTCCCATGTAGTAACTGAGCTATTCAGCAATAAAATTCATTTTTCTTTAGATGCTTGGCAAGAGCCTTGGCAAAGAAGCCCACAGTCCCCAACCCCCTGTAGCCTTGGGCACCATCAGTACCACTCACCCTCCCTCTGCTGCTGTCACACCACAAGTGGAACTTCCCTGAAAAAGATGGCATGGGAACGGTTTTTCTGATTGCTCCTTGGTCTTTAGAAGTCAACTCATTTTACCTTTATTTAATTTTAACATCTGTTTAACAGAAGACATATATTTTAGAAAAAATAGAAAAATTAGATAATTTTTTAAAATCACTCATAATTCCACCATCCAGAGAAAACTACGGTTATCAATTTAGAATGAACTGTAATAAAAACTTTCTGCCCATATTATTCCAAATACATTTTACAAGTACATTAATTTATTTACCCAAATGGGAATAATCTATAATTAATTTCCCATTTTTATTAAGATAAAATACTGTAGATCATAATAGGCAAGTAAACATCAATTGTCTAGCTAAGAAATAGAATGTCACCACCATTTAATCACCATGTGGGTCTCTTCCTGGCCCCATCCCCCATATCACCAAGGAATCTGACATTTCTTTTTCCCTTGTTGTATTGTTTTCCTTGTGGTTTTACTAAAAAAATATATATGAGTATATACATAATGTATTAGTTCACTTTGTTTATATTTAAACTTCATAAAGATGATGCTATAGACTAAATTGTGCCCCCCAAATTCATATGTTGAATCTATGAACAGTGTTACTGTGTCTATAGGTAGAGTCCTTAGGAGGAAGTTAAGATAAAATGAAGTCAAAAAATTAGGTCCTTAATCCAGTAGGACAGTGGGCTTAGAAGAAAAGGGAAATTCCTCTCTCTCTCTCTGCCATGTGACAACACAGCTGGAAGACAGAGGTCTGTATGTAAGTCAGGAAGGGCGTCCTTAGCCTATTCAGCTGGCAACTTGATCTTGGACTTCTCAGCCTCCAGAACTGTGAGAAAACAAATTCTGTTGTTTAAGCCAGTCCATGGTATTTTGTTATGGCAGCCTGAGTTGACTAAGACAAATGATGTGATTTTTAGTGTTATTTGTAGGCTGCTTCTTTACTCAACATCATGGCTGTAATGTCATGCCTGTCGCAGAATTCTATTGCTTGACTATATAACAATTTATTTTTCCATCCTTATACTGATGTATTTAGGTTGTTTACAGTTGTCTGCTATTATAAACATTTTATAAACGTCACCATTAATCCACATCTTTACCAACACTTGGTATTGCTAAACTTTGGTTTTGGCAGTCTAGTTGGAGTGAAATGGTATCTCATTGCCATCTTTATTTGCATTTTTCAGGTTATTAAGAGACTGATTCTTTATCTCAGTTTATAGGTCACGTGCATTGCTTTTTCAAGAAATATGTGCTTATGTATTTTGTCATTTTTCTACTAGCTTTTTTGTTTACTTCTTATTGGTTACTGTGACTTACTACACTTTCTGGTTGTTTGTAAGTATTATATGATCAAAATATTTTCCCCCAGTTTGTGGCTTCTCTTCTTACTCTCTATGTGATATATTTGACCAAAAGATTTAAAATGTTATGGAATAAAATTTATCAATATATCCTTTGACATTTCTGATTTTGTATTATATTTTTAAAATACTCCCTATCTAGAATGTATAGAGGCATTTTATGGTTTCAGGTAGAGAATACATTTTCCCCCACAAGGAAAATTACTTTTCCCCAAACAATATAGTGTATAGTTCATATTCTCCCTACTAATCTGTAATGCCATCTCTGCCATATACCTAATCTCTCTATCTATATCTATCTATCTTCTATCTTTCTGTTTATCTATCTATCATCTGTGTTCTGTGTTGTTTCAGTACCTAATTTTCTATCTTTTACTTGACAGCACTGTCTTTAAAATAATATAGCTTTATAATAAACCTTGATATTTAGTAGCACAATTCTCTCTTCTTCTTTAGATATCTTAGCTATTTTGGGTTCTTTGCTCTTCCATCTATATTTTAGAATCAGTTTGTCAAGACCTGAGGGGAATTTGTTGAAATTTTTACTGGGACTGCAGTGAAGCTATAGATAGATTTGTACAATGTATTGTAGCGAGGGAAGCCAAGATGCAGAAAACCATGGATACTCTGACACCAGTTTTATAAAATAAAGAAAAAGAGCCCTACAGGTGTACATGTACATGTGTATGTGTCGGGGGACTTTTCTAGAGCTACTTCCTAACAAGTTATAAAATTTTCTAGTCCCACTATGGGATTTTGAAATTTCTCCATTTCTCCATCTCAGGAAAGTGCCCCTCAGGTAATTATGATCCCCCTTGTCAGACACAGTAAAAGACCCTGTGGTGGCAGGTTTTTGTTTTGGTCTGGCTTTTCTTAAACTTCCAGCCAGAGAAAGCAATCCTGAACTATGCCTTCTGTTGCAGGGAACAGACTTTAAGTAGAAAGATCCCTCTCTTTTCTGGGCCCAAACCCAATGGCAGCCTTCATTCATCCATAATAAAAGACATTAACAAGGTCTACAAAGATATGTCCATTTATTTTCCCCGACAACAACCAGTTTCTGAGGGTGCTTAATTTCTGTGTGCACATAATAAATGCTCAATAAATATTTACTGAAAGAAGTAATATGACTTAATCTATACTAAATGTAGCAGACATTTCTTAAAAATATCTCTGGTATGTGGATGAATTATTCTGCATGCACATAATAAATACTCAGTAAACATTTATAGAAATAAAGAAGAAAGTAGTCTCACTTTATACAAACTATAAAAGACACTACTTAAAAATGTGTGGTATGTGGATGTCTCACATAGTTTCAATGTTAATAAAGATTTTACCAATTTTTCTTGTTGTCATTTCTTTCAGTTTTTGTGAGAGGGAAAATGAATGCCTGCTCACGCATCATCATCTTTCATCAAAACCATTCATCTGTACTATACTGAACTCCTTAATGATATACACTTAATCTGAAAATGTAACACAAGTCATACTGGTTTTACTTTTTTCTTTTTGAGCTTCAGTGTGTTTCCCAAATTAATAAGTAGCATTTCTTAACCTCAGTACTGTAGAATTGTTTTTGAAAGTTTTAAGGTTACTGTGGTACCAGAAATTTTTTCTAGTGCCCTCCAGGACACAACTTCATAAAGGGCTACTTTGGGCTCATGGACAGCTACTTTCCCCCCATACCACCCTCCAAAAGTGACATCCAGAAGAACTTCTCTGAATATCCAGTGTACTCATTGAGTAGCAGATAGAAGAGCTTTGCTGTTGATCTGACGTTGTTAGCTAGAAAATAATCTTAACCCACTTATTTTGAAGAAACTTTAATTATATTCAATTTGGTGATAAGTGAAATAACTGAAATTAGAGTTGTCTGTGACCCTAAATGGAAGTTATTTCCTATGTGTTATTATATAATTGTCATATGTTATATTATTATTTTCCAGATTGTTGAGTCTCATTGCAAATCTTCTAGGGGTGGGACGAAGAGATACGTACTTTGAACAATCTCCTTTGGGTTTCATGCACACTAAAGTTTGAGGACCATTGACCAGCACTGTATAAAACTCAGAGTTGAAGATATAATAATTACTAAATAAATACTTAAATAAAATATTTGGGCACCCTTGTTAATTTTCATTGATGAGAATGGATATATAATTAGAAACAAATTTGGGTACTGGAAAAATTATTTCTTAAAATAGCTGATTATTTTGAGTTTGTTTTCCTGTAATCCAAATTTTCCAGGTAAATGTATGCTTCTTCTGTTTAATGGTCTATTTTGGAAGGAAACATGAGATGAGAAATAGATTTAAAATATGATTTTAACTTCAGTGGAACCACAAAATCTAGATAATCCATTAACCTTTATCAACATTATCTGAATTATAATTCTTTTTAATTTTCTGTTTAATTATATCTTTTTTCCAAGTTCTTTGTTCATTCTTTCTAGCAACCATCAAAACTTACTTGATGACAATTCTTATTTTACCAAAACCTTGATTTTTAAAAAAATTTTTATTGAAGTATGGTTAACTTACAATGTTGTGTTAGTTTCAAGTGTACATCAAAGGAGTTCAGTTTTATATATATATATATATATATATATATATATATATATATATATACACATACATACATATACACACACATATATATAGTTCAGATTCTTTTCCATTATAGGTTATTACAAGATATTTAGTATAGATCAAGAAAGATACAGTAGGATCTTGTTGTTTATCTATTTTGTATATAGTAGTTTGTATCTGCTAATCCCAAACTTCTAATTTATCCCTTCCCCCTTCCCCTTTGGTAACCATAAGTTTATTTTCTATGTCTATGAGTCTATTTCTGTTTTGTAAATAAGTGCATGTGTATCATATTTTAGATTACACATATAAGTGATATCATATGATATTTGTCTTTCTCTGACTTACTTCACTTAGTATGATAATCTCTAGGTCCATCCATGATGCTGTAAATGGCTTTATTTCATTCTTTTTTATGGTTGAGTAGTATTCTATGTGTGTGTGTGTATCTCAATCACATCTTCTTTATCCATTCACCTTGCTGATGGACATTTAGGTAGCTTCCATGTCTTGGCTATTGTAAATAGTGCTACAGTGAAAATTGGGAAGCATGTATCTTTTTGAATTAGAGTTTTCTCTGGATATATGCCCAGGAGTAGGATTGCTGGATCATATGGTAACTCTATTTTTAATTTTTTAGGGAACCTCCATACTGTTCTCCATCGTGGCTGTACCAATTACATTCCCACCAATAGTGCAGGAAGGTTCCTTTTTCTCCACCCCTCTCCAGCATTTATTATTTGCAAACTTTTTAATGATGGCCATTCTGACTGGCATGAGGTGATACATCGTCATAGTTTTGATTTGCATTTCTCTAATAATTAGTGATATTAAGCAACTTTTCTTGTGCCTGTTGGCCATCTGTATGTCTTCTTTGGAGAAATATCTATTTAGATCTTCTGACCACGTTTTGATTAGGTTGTTTGTTTTTTGATATAAAGCTGTATGACCTGTCCGTGTATTTTGAAAATTAATTCCTTGTCGGTAGCAACGTTTGCAAATATTTTCTCCCAGTCCATAGGTTGTCTTTTCCTTTTGTTTATGGTTTCCTTTGCTGCGCAAAAGCTTTTAAGTTTAATTAGCTCTCATTTATTTATTTTTGTTTTTATTTCCATTACTCAAAGAAATAGATCCAGAAAAAATATTTCTGTGATTTATGTCAAAGAGTCTTCTGCCTACATTTTCCCTGGGAATTTTATAGTATCTGGTCTTACATTTAGGTCTTTAATCCATTTTGAGTTTATTTTTGTCTATGGTGTTAGAGAATGTTCTAATTTCATTCTACTTTCACTCTAATTTCATTCATTCTAATTTCATTCTACTGTCCAGTTTTCCCACCACCACTTATTGAAGAGACTGTCTTTTCTCCATTGTATATTCTTGCCTCCTTTGATGTAGATTAATTGACCATAAGTGTGTGGGTTTATTTCTGGGCTTTCTATCCTGTTTCATTGATCTATATGTCTGTTTTTGTGCCAGTCATACTGTTTTGATTATTGTAGCTTTGTAGTATAGTCTGAAGTGAGAGTGTGATTCCTCCAGTTCCATTCTTCTTTCTCAAGATCATTTTGGCCATTTAGGGTCTTTTGTGTTTCCATACAAATATTAAAATTCTTTTGTTCTAGTTCTGTAAAAAATGCCATTGGTAATTTGATAGGGATTGCATTGAATCTGTAAATTGCCTTGAGTAGTAAGGTCATTTAAACAATATTAATTCTTCCAATCCACGAACACGGTGTATCTTTGCAGCTGTTTGTGTTGTCTTCAGTTTCTTTCATTAGTGTCTTATAGTTTTCAGAGTATATCTCTTTTGCCTCCTTAGGTAGATTTAATGCTATCATAATTCTAGAGAAATTAAATTGTAAATACAAAGGTCTAAAATATGATTAATACACTTGTCTTATATGGATTAGACATAAAGCCAGCATCATTAGCAGGTTTCAGATATACTCTGATATATTTGGAATATCCAAAACAAAGACAATATATGTGTGTTGTCTTTAATTAATATGTATGTATGTATGTGTGTGTACACTTTTGTGGGAAGCATATAGAACTATTAATCTCAGAAGATCAATACATATTACAACATCCAAAATATTAGTCAAAAAAGCAGAAAGTTATAATAATCTATCCAACATCAAAGTATTTGTTGAACATGTACTGTGTTTCATTGCTAGTGGGAAAGACTTAAAATAAATTTTTATTTTGAAAATACAGTGTGGTAAGTGTTGCAGTGGACATTGGCAAACAGAGGAAGTCAAAGGGATGGTGGGGACCAATAAAACCAAATTTCATACTTCTAAACTCATTTCAAGACTAACATAGATCACTGAATTCATGAGGGTAACAATAGAGGGTAAGACTGTGTATGTGGAAAAATGATGATCCAGGTCGAGCAAATCTGGTACCTGCTCAAGTTATGTTTTTCCAATTTTGAACATATATATTTTTTAAAAACATTCAAAGTAACAAGTCAGCTTCCCATCTGTTCTACCAAACTAAACAGAATAGAGTGTGAATAGGTCAGAAAGTATCCAGTGGGACCTCTTAGTTGGTTAAAGAAAACTGGTAGAAATTATTTTGTCCCCTTAAGGTAGTTTTTATCATGATTCCCAGTAATTGAAATTTTCTATGGTTGTTAAGGAACCATTAAAAAGCCATTTCTTCATCAATTAGAATCTTGCTGCCAGATTGTATGACATTTCGTGAACCAGAGTTAATTTGTTATACATTGTTCCAGAAGGTGAGATGAGATTAGAGGGACTTGTGTGTTAGTTGAGAGATGTATTTTACACTGACTTCTCATGGTCCCTTTCTAGTAATTCAAATATAACGGCATGATCTTGATTAGTTAATCTTTCCACATCAGCATTTTCAGATGGTACTTCATGAAATTTTCACTACAATTAAAAAATGCAATTAAAATGGATTACCTAAATCAAAGTCAATCTTTAATTACTGCATACTATCTAGATCCTTATTTCACGATAGAACAGATAAAATTCTAACAACTGCAGTGCTAATGCCTTCATTATTAAAAAACATAATAATATCAGTCTTTTGAGGCTCATCTCATTTCCTATCAGTTCCTTTTTTATGTTGTCATCAAGAAGTTTGCTTCTTTTCACAACCTATTGCCTACTTAGTCCTGAGCTGGTTTTTATATACTTCTCGAAGAAATATTAAATTATACAAAGTTTATCTAATTAATCCAAGTCCTTTCATGTAAAAGGGATGCGTGTCTCAACTGAACTTGCCCTAGTTCTCTTTCACTTTTACATTTTTTGCCATTGTTAGCTATTTCAAAAATCAAGTAAGAAAATTGTGGGGAGGGGGAGGAAATACTTGGTAATTCTACTCACTATCACATGAAGTCTTGGGTTCTAAACCTTGTCAGTTTGCATGCATCGATTCACTAGCACATTTTGCCAAGTTTTTCAGTAGTGTTAATATTGGATAGTGAGGTGAAAACTAACAGACCTAAAAGTCAAAGGGCCCCAGTGTCAATGTCCATGTATTAGTTATGTAACAGTGGGAAAGTTCCCTAAGCTATGTGAGTCTCTATTTCCTCATCTGTAATATGAAGATGACAAAAGTACGTACCTAGAGACATTGTTGTAAAACTCAGAAATGATTTATATTCAGTTCCTGTTGCATAGTAGGTACTCATTAAAGAGTGGCTATTTTATTATATCTTCGTATTTTCTGTGTTACTATACAACCTATCTGGCTATCAAGATAACATCTTAGTCTAGGAGTCTATAAATATTATACAATCAAAAATGTTATTGGTGGACTCTGAACTTAAATATGTTGGTATTTCTCCAATCTCTCAATATTTGCATATATAATAGTGCTTGTTAACCAATATCTGGTGTTAAGTACATGTAACCTGAAATGTCTTTATGAACTACCTAACAGAATATGGCATTACATCAATCTTTTTCTAAAAGCTAAACCAAAATAGCCTTTATCTTCTGGCAACTTAAACTCCAGCAAAACATTGATACAGATTGAGTTATTAAGGGATCAAAATAAATAGTTAACAAATTGGTTAAGTAGTATTGCATTTAATAAAAGACCAAATGATTTAAAGAGTGGAGAAATAATTTCTAGACCTGTGTATCAGTGGAAAACCCAACTGTTCCATGACACAGAGAAGGCTTACTTAGCAATATGGAAATTCTGAAACATCCTGTTATATTGAAGGCAGAAAAATGTAGTAACATGTGGGTGCCATAACTTGAGAGAAAAACTAAATGAAAAATGTATATACTGTCATAAAGACTATAGAGGGAATTGGTCTAGTTCTGTGTGGTACTATGAATGACATGGCAATCAAAGGTGAGGATATTGATGTGGAAAAGACCAAGCGAGACATGGAGAAGAAAATATTGACAGTGAAGCTAAAAACAATGATTAGGATTTATCAATGCTAAAATAATTCAGTCCACAAAATGATAGGCTTGATTGGTCCAAGTTTATGCCAGTGAATTTATGGCTAGTTTTCTCTAAATTGAGCAGTTAATAGTTATTTTCTTCACGTGGCAGTTCTCTATAGTCAGCTTCAACTTGAGTTAAAGAAATAAATTAATCATCATTGTTGTTCCTTTTATCATGGAAGAAAAATAGATTCCTTGAGGATTACTGCCTTTTGTATCATGATGAGGCTCTAACAAAAATAAACAGCTCTTTCAAAATGTCTTACAGATTGACATTTTAGTTCTTATGCTTTCCTTGAAGATTAAATATTCTAAGAATCCAATAGCCAGGTATATTTTATAATGTCCCTGAATGCTGTATAAATACCAAGTTCAATGTTGCATCTCTTCAGTTCACAGAGGAAGTCCAGAGGCAATATTTTTTTGCTGGAAAGAACAGCAAATAATCAATATACAACACAAAACTACAGGGTCTCTGGGTACATGAGTAACATGTTATCCAAAAATAAAAAAGACTACTTTTAAAATTACAGTAGCTTTTATGAAGAAAAATTTTACAGAAGAATTCCTCTTAGCTTAACTCAATTTGAAAGAAAAGACATTTCATAAATGAGAAAAGTGTGTGAGTAGTAAGTAGTTAATGCATAAATTTCTGATTACTAATTTAATCTTAGGGATAGTTAGTGTAAAAGTAATAACATACTGCTTATGTAATAGGAGACGCACCCTTGATTTCTAAAATAAAAACAAAAATGTGTGCTTTTTGGAATGACCCAAATGTTGAGCAGTTTTCCCCTCTGGTTAGCTTTAGTAACCTGACTGTGTTTTATTTTGTAGTGTATCCTTAGGTCAGTGTTTGTGGAAGACTCTTACTTGGTATAATTTTTCTTCCCAGGTAGGAATGTTTTTCTATTAATAGGGTTTTATTTGAAAAAAAGTTACATAGTTAAACATAGTCAAACACTTTCAGTAAATACTAGTTTTGATAAAATTAGCATATGCTTTTAAACCAGGATTTCTTGGAAACTTCAACAGGCTAAGAGGAACTGTGAATCCTCCCCAAACCTGTTGTTTTGTTATACTTTATTAGCACTAAATGCCATAGGACATAAAAACAAAAAACACCACAAAATGAATTCCTAATTTTTGTCAAATGTTTTGCTTGGTATGCTTATGCTATAAGCATGACGATTCATGAATATAAATCAATTTGGGAAAGACCTAAAGATGACCAAGTCTTTCATCACCAGTGCCCTATATCTACGTATGCTCAATGGGTACCTTCTAATTTTCCAAAGTGACTCAGTTCAGTGATTCTCCTTACCTGTTTTGACGACCACATATAGGTCTTTTCATAAAGAAAAAAGGGCCTTTTGTTTACTTGTTTGCTTGCTTGCTTTTTTCAGGGGAGTCAAAAATTTATATAATAAAGTTTAAATGTACTTGAGTCTTGGGTGGCCTCCTTTGATTTTTAGCGTGCACATCACTGCTCACTTAACCTAGATGCGTGTTTGTTTGCTCAGGATTAGAGTCAGGCGTTGCCCAATATTTCTTAGCGGACTAACACCACCAAGACTTACCGTGGATATAAACAGCCATTTTTGAAGATGTGGTCAATCTTTTCTGCCTAATTAGGCTAAGAAAAGATTATCAGAGTTTTTCTGAAGCAATTATTGTTAGGAAACCTTTTTTAATTAAAAAATTATAGAGCCAAATATATTTAAAAAGGAAATTCTATCTCTTAAGGTAAGCACAGCCTGTCTTGGCCTGGGTAGTGCAAACTTAACAAAATACTCTCCACCATAGCCTCCACCATTTTTAAAGGTTCAATTCTGGCTGGCATAGGCCAAAGATATTAAATTTCTAAGCTAATATTTTTAGATGATGTTGCTGGGTGGGCCATACTCTAGCTTTAGGTTATTTCCTGGCATCTACCCTGCAATTTCTGAGACCATTTTAAGCCTCATTAAAAATTTTGCACTCAAGAAAGTATTAATCATGTGATTATCTGACCCTTAAAATGCCACCCACCTTGATTTCAGAATGTTCTGCCCTGACTTTGCTATCACCCTCATGAGGGCTGCTCTTCCCTTTAGCACCAAGCTCCAGGAAGACTGAACTTCATTTCTGATCAGTCTCTTCCTAACCTGCTTCATTTGCCACAAACATATTGATGTATTGGGGAAAAAATTTAAGGATAATTCTATTCTTCAGTAAAGTTCAGCTTCTTCACTGCTGTTGCTAAGACAATGATAGAAACTGGTCTCCATATTTGCCTTGATATTTTGATTTTGTTCCCTGCAGAACTCCCCCATTGTGGACTTTGCCATAAATAGGGTGACCATAAAATTTATTTTTCAAATGGGAGGACTTCTGAGAATGGAAAGAGGTGCTGGTGATAATTATGCCTGGACAGTAACCATAAGCCAGGACTACCCCAGGCACACTGGGACATATCATCACCTTGCTTTAAATGCATGGGTACTAAACAGCAGAGTCATAAAGAGTCCTGGTCCACGAATAAAAGGCCATGAATACTCAGTATAAATGCATGTTTTTAATAAAGGTACATGGTGAGCTCAGAAAAAATTTAAGTAGGAATAGATTGTGTTTACCGTACTCTCCCCCTTCTCCCTACCTCGGCTTCCTGTTGTACCTCCTTACTCATGCTTCTTTACGTTACACTCATGCAGCTGTCCAGTTGAAAATGTGCCTGTGCAGTCATGTTAGAATATATGAAATAGAAGAAAGTGCATGCATGTTTTTCAAAATTCTAAATATGACCTGGGGAGCAGACCTGTTGGGGAGTCTTTGCAGGGACACGGCAGTCTTAGGACAACTTGTAAATTTACTCTTGTCTTTTACAGATGCCAAAGACTGGTTTAGCTGAATTAGTAGTAGATTGTCTCCTCATAATTTGGGAATAGGTTCCTGAAAACTAAGCTTACGCTAGCTAAGAGCATTACCAAGCTTTTCGGTTTACTACTGTTACCCACATAGAGGAAATCAGACAGTCTATTCTCAGATACTGTATTTTACTGGTGAAAATAAGGTCTACGCTTTGCCTCCCAAAGAGCCCTCCGTACATCACAACTCATCACCATGTCTGCAGTTCTGTTTCAAATGTGGTGCCTGTGGCTGCATGATGCATAATGCATCCAGATTGAGTCTAGAAAGAGAAACTTTAATCCTCTTGGTGGTATCTTTCTGATAACAACAACCTTTGTTTCAAATTTTCTATATCTCCATGAAAGATTTTTTTTTTTGCTACGGTTGTGAAATATAAAATCTGATACCTCCAATCAAATGGAAAACCACAAAATTACATGCCTAAATAAATGAACCCGAGAGAGGGAGAATGTGTGAAAGATCATGTGGTTGTACCAAGCATAAAACCAACACAATGTGTGTGCTTGATTCAAAGAAATCTGAATGTAGCACAAGAGAATGACTAGAACAATTTGTTTTGTTCTGGTCAAGTATGATATCTGTCCATTATTGCTGTTCTTTTCTTAATCTCATAGATTAGGAGTGAGCGTGAAATTGCTCTGACCTAGTTATTATTCTGGATTCAATTTTCAGGCTTATGTTAATTTTCAGAAAATCAAAAAAAAAAAACCACAGTACAATAATCATATGTTTCCTCCATCCCAATTTTCAACTGCACTGGTTGCACTATTCAGATCAAGGTCAATGTCTGGGATTAACAGACCATATCCATCAGCTTCATCTTTAAAATGAGACACTCTCCTTGCTTTATTCTCTGTCTACGTGTACTTTGCTGTATTTTTAAAGTCATTCATTGTTCACGTGTCCAGATACAGCCTTTAATGAAAAATATTTTTTCTCAGCATCACTGTTTTTTTAAGTAAAATACAAAATCCCTTAAAACTCCTATTTTATTTCAAATAATTTACTGGTTTACACATTGCCTGAAATCAAGAGTATATGAACTTGTCAGTTTCCTGCATTTGAAATCCTGAGTGTAAATCTGTGTATGAGATGGAATGGAAAAAGCAAATTATGGTTGGGCCTTTAAAAGAACAGATAATGAAATGGGAGGATTCTGAAAGAACCCTATTATTCTACATTAAGTCCTAAGTAAAACTGAACCTCTCTTTAATCTAGACATACTCATGAAAACTGATATAGAAATTGGATTTTTAGAAAAACAGTATTTAATCCTCTAAATATGATTGGTTTTATGTAACATTTTACAATTCTATTTTGCTTCTGTGAAATGTATCTAGATTCCAGATCCTCTTTTCTTCTTTGGCTACACTTCTGTCCAGGGAATCTCACCAAATCCTATGGATTTAAATAGCATCATCCTGTTGTTGGAGCCCAGAATTGCATCTCCCTGAATTCTGCCCCAATCAACAGTGTTTACCTCTGTCTACATGGGAATGCCCGTGTAGAATACCCCTGGGATGCCCATGGGAATACCCCTCCAAATCTGACATGCTAGTGTGGGGTTTTCCATACTATTAATAGGACGACATCCTCCACCTGGTTGCTCAAGTAAAACCTGGGTGATAAGCTTGATCTCTCCTTTTGCTGCTCTTATTTACCTCTCTTCCCCAATTCTCTTATCTGCTTTCAAGTTTACTAGCAAAATGTATCCTGAAACCAAGTTTCCTCTTCATCGAGTCTAAATCTAGTCAAAATCACTATTGTCATCCCTCTTGAACTAGTACAAAAGCTTCCTGGCTGCTCTGCCTAATGTTCCTAATATTTTCCTACTGTATATTCTTCACTTAGCAGCAAAAATACACCTCTTGAAATATAGAAAAATCATATTACTCCCCTGTTAAAATGGGAGGAGAAAGACCTATATGTTCATAAAATTCAATCAGTAAAAAGGAAAATAGAGATGTGTTAAAACTTTGGTGATCACCACTAAATCTGTCTAAATGTCCACTGAAATTATTTTAGAGAACAAAGTTTAAATACTATTGCCTTGACAAACTGAACGTTTGTCAGTGGTAGATAGATACAGGCATAGGTAGAGAGTTGAGTAGAGATATCTAATGATGTTATTACAGATGGGAAAAGAAAACCAGAGAGAATTAATTTATGCATTTTATTCATAGCAAAGTTTCATTTGACACTATTGAATCATCATACACCATTTTTCACAAAAGGAAACTTGAAGAAATGGCAAATTTCAGAGCAGGGAGAAGAAAATTACAAGATGATGCTAAAACATTTTGTTGTTCCAAAACATAAAGAATTACTCAAAGAATGAAAATCCAGCAAAATGATAAGCCAGCCTGAAAGGGCTATTATTGATCAAATATAGGAAATCTGAGTATAAACATGACAATAAGGACAATAAGGAGTTGTAACCTGTTGAGTAAAATAAGAACACAAGAGCCAAAGCTGATAATAAGTAAACAAACACAGGACACACATACATATGTACAGATAGCAAATAAGTGAGACAAGAGAGTTCTTTTCTATGGTAGAATGCCAACTAACAAACGTAAAAGGAATGAGTTAGAAAATAAGCATTTTGAAATCATTACAATTATTGACCCATGGTGCATATATAAAAATTGGTTACATATTAGAATAAAAGATCACTTTCAATTCTAAAAAGTAGAAAAATCACATTCAGCAATTTCTGATCTCAGTGCAATAAGAAACCAAAAAATCAATGATAATATTAGAAATGTAAGAGGAAGAGAAGAAAGGGGGAACAACACCTGGATATTAGAAAGAAAGAGAGAGAGAGAGAGAGAGAGAGAGGAAGAAGAGAAAGAAGGAAAGCAAGGAAGGAAGGAAAGAGGGAAGGAAGGGAGGGAGGATTCCATTTTTATTTATTTATACTGTTTTATTTATTGTGTCATAATTTTGTAGAAAATTTATCTCCCTGTATATCCCCTTACCTTACACTGTTTTTGATATAATTGTCTTAGATGTTTTTTCTGCATTACTTTGGAACCATATCAGTGTATTAATTTTTGCTTCAACTGTTAAATATAATTTAGAAAACTCAAGAGGAGAAGAAAAGTTTATTGTATTTACCCATATATTTGGTTACTGTGTTCTTTCTTCCTTCCTGGGGTCCCAGGGTTCTGTCTTTTATTGTTTTCTTTCTGTGTAGAGAACTTGCTTTAGCCATTGTAGCATAAGTTTCTGGTGACATATTATCTTATTTTTCCTTTATCTGAGAAAATCTTGATTTCCTATTGATTCCTGAAGGATATCTTTGCTGGATATAGGATTCTGACTTGTCACTTCTTTTCTTTCAATACTTGAAAAATGTTGTGTCACTTTCTTCCGGCTTCCATGCTTCCTTATGAGAAATTCACTGTCATTTGAATTGTCTTTCCTGTATAAATACTGTTTCTCTCTTGCTGCTTTGAGGATTTTTTTTCTTTGTAGTTTTAAAAAATTTCAATATGATGTTTCTTGTGGTGGATTTCTTTGAGTTTATCTTGTTTGGAGTTTGCTCAAAGTCTTGAATATGTGATTTTGTGTCTCTTGCCAAAACTGAGATGCTTTCGGCCATTGTTCTTCAAGTATGTTTTTATCCTTGCCCTTTATCCTCTCCTTCCAGGACTCCAGTGAATGAGTGGTAGATCTTTTGTTATATGTAGCCCCATATGTCCCTGAGGCTTTCTAAATTTTTTGCCAGCCTATTTTGTCTCTGTTGTTCACATTGGGTAATTCTTCTTATTCTGTCTTTCAGTTCACTCATTCTTTCCTCTGCCCCTTCCATCCTACAGCTCAATCCTCTTGAGTTTTTTCTTTTTTTTTTTTTTCGGTTATGTATTTTACAAAATTACTCTTTAGTTCTTCTTTATTCTTTCAATTCATTGATGAGACTTTCTGTTTCTTTGCTGAGATGCTCTCTCTTATTATTTGTTTCAAATGTTTTTGCAATTGCTCATTGAAGCATTTTTATGATTGCTGCTTTAACATCTTTTGCAGATAATTCTAACATCTCTGTCATTTTGATGTTGGCATCTATTGACTGTTTTCTTTGACTCCATTTGAAATCTTCTTGGTTCTTGGAATGATGCATAATTTTTGATTGACATCTGGGGATTTTGCATATTATGCTATGAGAGTCTGGATTTTATTTAAGCCTTCAGTTTCTGCTGGCTTCCTTTGACATCACTCCATCTGGGTAAGGGAGGGGCACTGCCTCATTACTAGCAGCTGTGGTATAAGTCCAGATCCTCACCCAGCCTGGGTTGACACTTTATTACTGCTGGCAGAATAGTCCATTAGGCCTCCCCCAAAACCTTTCTGGCTGGTAGAAGTGCATTGTTACTGCTCCACACACAGTCTCTACTCAATGTGGGAGGGATTATTACCACATTGTAGAGATAAAAGATAAGCACCCCTATATGTCATTCTCTGACCACAACCCAGCAGATGACTTGGGGTAACTCATTACCGTCTGGCTAGGCGGAAATTTCTAGGCTTTCCCGTTCAGTTTCTGCTGCTGAGGTAGGGGGAAGAGTTTTTTCTGTGGTGTTTGTCTGGAGTAGAGCAGTTATTGTCTAAAAGTTTCTCTCTTGCTAAGCTGCCTTTTTCCTGATCCTCTGGATATAGAGAGACTTTTGTTAGATCTTTTACATTTATATCTATTGGTGTTTCTAGGTTTCTGGGTATTCAACTTTTTAATGGCAAAATAAAACCCAGGAAACTTATCACTATGTTATTCCTTGTATCCTTAGCCAGTCTCCTTCTTTTCTCTGCCTTTCAGAGTAACCTTATGTTTGTTTTATGTATAAGGTCCAGATTTATTTTAATAGCTTTAAAATTTTTTATTTATTTATTCATCTATTTTTGATTGCTTTGGGTCTTCATTGTTGTGTGTGGGCTTTCTCTAGTTGCGGTGAGCAGGGGCTACTCTTCGTTGTGGCGTGCGGGCTTCTCATTGTGGTCGCTTCTCTTGTTGTGGAGCATGGGCTCTAGGCGTGCGGGCTTTAGTAGTTGTGGCACGCAGGCTCAATAGTTGTGGCTCATGGGCTCTAGAAAGCAGGCTCAGTAGTTATGGCACACGGGCTTAGTTGCTCTGTGGCACGTGGGATCTTCCCGGACCAGGGCTCGAACCTGTGTCCCCTGCATTGGCAGGCAGATTCTTAACCACTGCGCCACCAGGGAAGTCCCAGATTTTTTTAGTGTTGCTTAATGAAAGAAATAGGGAAAATACACCTACTCCATATTCCTGGAAACAGAAGATCATACTTTTTTTTTAACTATGAATATATTAAAAAATTCATTTACCTCATAAGAGTTTGGTGATGATAAGTACTTTTAAAATAAGATTTATTTTGTTGATTCATATTTCATAATACTTCTATACCCATGATAGAAATACTTCAACTCACAGGAAAAAAAAAGAAACTTAGAGATTTATGTAGTCTAATTTCATAGTCTTATTTCTGAAAATTTGCTTGACTCCTTCTAGTAATGATGATGTCATTCTCTACCTTCATTCTTTTATTCATACAATTTATTAAGCTATTACTATTCTAGACACCTGAAATAAGTCAATGACACGATGATCCCTATACCCAAGAACTTACATTCTGCAAGAGGTAGGTGAGGGGAGGGATAGAATAGACAATAAGAAAATAAAGCTAATAAATAGGAATATTTCAGGCCATGTTAGTAGGTAATATGCTAATATGCTATGGAACTTTTAAAGTGCATGTGTATGTATATATGGTAGGGAGAATCCATAGTAGAGAGATAGACTGCAATTTTAAACAGTGGAGTCACAGTAGGATTTGTTGAGAATGTGAGATTTGACTAATGACTTGAAGAAGGAAAGAGTTAGCCACAGAGAGATTGAGGAAAGAACATTTATAGCAGAAGAAACAGCCAGTGCAAACATCCTAAGGTAAGAATCTACCTCTGGTTGAGACCGAGAAGGAAGAGCACGGTGTGTAAAGTGGGTGACGGATCAGGATGTCAGAAGAAAATGAGAACCGAATCACTTAGGCCTTAGGAGATATTGAAAGATTTTTTCCCTTTACTCTGAAAATGGAAGTCATTACAGTGCTTTGAACATAGGAGTGACATCACCTGTTCTCCCTTCTCACAGCCTCATTCTGGCTGGATTGTTGAGGATAGGCTATGCTGACAAAAGGCCAATTAGGAGGTCATTGCAGAAATCCATGTACAATATTATAGTGACTGAAACCAGAGTAGTATCAGTGAAAGTCATGAGAAGTGGTTAGGTTTTGGATATATTTTGAAGTTAAAACAAATAGGACTTTCAGACTGATTGGATATGCAGTGTGAGGGAAAGAGAGTTAGAGCTGACAAAAGACAATTCCAAGAATTTGGGTTTTAACATCTGGAAGAAGAGATTGCCTTCAGCTGATATGTAGGAACCTGGAAGCAAGAGGGTTTATGTTTGACAGTCAGGGATCTAGTGTGGAACGTGTTAAGTTTCAGAAAACTATGAGACATCCAAGTTAAGATACTGTGTAGGCTGTCAGATAAGGGAGACTGGAATATGGAGTCTAAGGGCTGGACTCTGGGGCATCTCCAAATTAAGAAGACAGGAGGAGAAACTGATAAGATGTGACCAGAGAGGTAGGAGGAAAAGCCAGGCAAATGTGGAAACCTGGAAGCCACAGAAAGACAGTGCATCAACAGGGAGGAAATGATGTACTGTGTCAGATGCTGCTGGTGGTTCCAGGAAGGTGAAAACTAAGAATTGGTCATTGAATTTAGCATCATGGAATCACCAGACCTTGAGAATGGCAATTTTGTTTCAGTGGTGTCAGAGTAAAATAGTGATTTGAATAGATTTATGAGGGACTGGGCAAAGAGGAACTGGAGTCAGTAAGTATAGACAATACTTTCTAGGTATGAAAAATACACTAGAAGGAATTAATAACAGAATAACTGAGACAAAAGAATGGATAAGTGACCTGGAAGACAGAATGGTGGAAATCACAGCGGCGGAACAGAATAAAGAAAAAAGAATGAAGAGAAATGAAGACAGCCTAAGAGACCTCTGGGACAACACTAAACACACCATATTCGCATTATAAGGATCTCAGAAGGAAAAGAGAAAGAGAAAGGACCCGAGAAAATATCTGAAGAGACTATAGTCGAAAACTTCCCTAACATGGAAAAGGAAATAGCCACCCAAGTTCAGGAAGCACAGAGAGTCCCAGGCAGGACAAACCCAAGGAGAAATACACTGAGACACATAGTAATCAAATTGACAAAAATTAAAGACAAAGAAAAATTATTAAAAGCAACAAGGAAAAATGACAAATAACATACAGGGAACTCCCATAAGGTTAACGGCTGATTTCTCATCAGAAACTCTACAAGCCAGAAGGGGGTGGCACGATATATTTAAAATGATTAAAGGGAAGAATCTACAACCAAGATTACTGTACACGGCAAGGATCTCATTCAGATTTGATGGAGAAAATAAAGCTTTACAGACAAGCAAATGCTAAGAGAATTCAGCACCACCAAACTAATTCTACAACAAATGCTAAAGGAAATTCTCTAAGTGGGAAACATAAGAGAAGAAAAGGACCTACAAAAACAAACCCAAAACAATTAAGAAAATGGTAATAGGGACATACATATAGATAATTACCTTAAAAGTGTCTGGATTAAAAGCTCCAACCAAAAGACACAGGTTTGCTGGATGGATACAAACACAAGACCCATATATATGCTATCTACAAGAGACCCACTTCAGACCTAGGGACACATACAGACTGAAAGTGAGCGGATGGAAAAAGATATTGCATGCAAATGGAAATCAAAAGAAAGCTGGAATGGCAATACTCATATCAGATAAAATAGATGTAAAAATAAAGAACGTTACAATAGACAAGGAAGGACACTACATAATGATAAAGGGATCAGTCCAAGAAGAAGATATAACAATTATAAATATACATGCACCCAACATAGGAGCACCTCAATACATAAGGCAAATGCTAAAAACCATGAATGGAGAAATCAACAGTAACACAATAATAGTAGGGGACTTTAACACCCCACTTACACCAATGGACAGATCAGACAAAAAATTAATAAAGAAACACAAGCTTTAAATGACACAATGGACCAGATAGATTTAATTGATACTTATAGGACATTGCATCCAAAAACAGCAGATTATAATTCTCAAGTGCACATGGAACATTCTCCAGGGTAGATCACATCTTGGGTCAAAAATCAAGCCTCAAAAATTTAAGAAAATTGAAATTGTATCAAGCATCTTTTCCAACCACAATGCTATGAGATTAGAAATAAATTATAGGAAAAAAACATAAAAAACAGAAACACATGGGGGCTAAGCAATACGCTACTAAATAGCCAAGAGATCACTGAAGAAATCAAAGGGGAAATCAAAAAATACCTAGAGACAAATGACAACGAAACACGACAATCCAAAACCTATGGGATGCAGCAAAAGCAGTTCTAAGAGGGAAGTTTATAGCAATACAACCCTACCTCAGGAAACAAGAAAAATCTCAAACAATCGAACCTTACACCTAAAGGAACTAGAGAAAGAAGAACAAACAAAACCCAAAGTTAGACGAAAGAAAGAAATCATAAATATCAGAGCAGAAATAAATGAAGTAGAAACAAAGAAAACAATAGCAAAGATCAATAAAACTAAAAGCTGGTTCTTTGAGAAGGTAAACAAAATTGATAAACATTTAGCCAGACTCATCAAGAAAAAGAGAGTGAGGACTCAAGTCAATAAAATTAGAAATGAAAAAGGAGAAGTTACAGTGGACACTGAAGAAATACAAAGCATCATAAGAGACTACTATAAGCAACTCTATGCCAATAAAATGGACAACCTGGAAGAAATGGACAAATTCTTAGAAAGGTATAAACTTCCAAGACTGAACCAGGAAGAAACAGAAAATATGAACAGACCAATCAAAAGTAATGAAATTGAAACTCTGATTAAAAGTCTTCCAACAAACAAAAGTCCAGGACCAGATGGCTTCACAGGTGAATTCTATCAAACATTTAGAGAAGAGCTAACACCCATCCTTCTCAAACTCTTCCAAAAAGTTGCAGAGGAAGGAACACTCCCAAACTCATTCTACGAGGCTACCATCACCCTGATACCAAAACCAGACAAAGATGCTACAAAAAAAGAAAATTACAGACCAATATCACTGATGAATATAGATGCAAGAATCCTCAACAAAATACTAGCAAACAGAATCCAATGACACATTAAAAGGATCATACACCATAATCAGGTGGGATTTATCCCAGGGATGCAAGGATTCTTCAGTATATGCAAATCAATCAATGTGATACACCATATTAACAAACTGAAGAATAAAAACCATGTGATCATCTGAATAGATGCAGAAAAAGCTTTTGACAAAATTCAACACCCATTTATGATACAAACTCTCCAGAAAGTGGGCATAGAGGAAACCTACCTCAACAAAATAAAGGCCATATATGACAAACCCACAGGAAACATCATTCTCAATGGTGAAAAACTGAAAGCATTTCCTCTGAGATCAGGAACAAGACAAGGATGTCACTCTCGCCACTATTATTCAACATAGTTTTGGAAGTCCTAGCCATGGCAATCAGAGAAGAAAAAGAAATAAAAGGAATACAGATTGGAAAAGAAGAAGTAAAACTGTCACTGTTTTCAGATGACATGACACTATACGTAGATAATCTTAAAGATGCCACCAGAAAACTACTAGAGCTAACCAATGAATTTGGTAAAGTTGCAGGATACAAAATTAATGCACAGAAAGCTCTTGCATTCCTATACACTAACAACAAAAGATCAGAAAGAGAAATTAAGGAAACGATCCCATTCACCATTGCAACAAAAAGAATAAAATAACTCGGAGTAAACCTACCCAAGGAGGTAAAAGACCTTTACTCAGAAAACTATAAGACACTGATGAAAGAAATCAAAGATGACACAAACAGATGGAGAGATATACCATGTTCTTGGATTAGAAGAATCAATATTATGAAAATGACCATACTACCCAAAGCAATCGACAGATTCAGTGCAATCCCTATCAAACTGTCAATGGCATTTTTCACAGAACTAGAACAAAAAAATTCACAATTTGTATGGAAACACAAAAGACCCCGAATAGCCAAAGCAATCTTGAGAAAGAAAAACGGAGCTGGAGGAATCAGGCTCCCGGACTTCACACTATGCTACAGTAATCAAGACAGTATGGTACTGGCACAAAGACAGAAATATAAGTCAATGGAACAGGATAGAAAACCCAGAGATAAACCCACACACCTATGGTAAACTAATCTA
Source organism: Hyperoodon ampullatus (assembly GCF_949752795.1). Lineage (NCBI taxonomy): Eukaryota > Metazoa > Chordata > Mammalia > Artiodactyla > Ziphiidae > Hyperoodon > Hyperoodon ampullatus. The sequence goes on from NC_136916.1 coordinate 22,924,695, forward strand.
TGACAAAGGAAGCAAGGATATACAGTGGAGAAAGACAGTCTCTTCAATAAGTGGTGCTGGGAAAACTAGACAGCTACATGTAAAAGAATGAAATTAGAACACTCCCTAACACCATACACAAAAATAAACTCCAAATGGATTAAAGACTTAAATGTAAGACTGGACATTATAAAACACTTAGAGGAAAACATAGGAAGAACACTTTTTGACATAAATCACAGCAAGATCTTTTTTGACCCACCTTCTAGAGTAATGGAAATAAAACCAAAAACAAACACATGTGACCTAATAAAACTTAAAAGCTTTTGCACAGCAAAGGAAACTATGAACAAGACGAAAAGACAACCCTCAGAATGGTAGAAAATATTTGCAAATGAATCAATGGACAAAGGATTAATTTCCAAAATATATAAACAGCTCATGCAGCTCAATATTAAAAGAACAAACAACCCAATTGAAAAATGGGCAGAAGACCTAAATAGACATTTCTCCAAAGAAGACATACAATGGCCAAGAGGCACATGAAAAGCTGCTCAGCATCACTAATTATTAGAGAAATGCAAATGAAAACTACAGTGAGGTATTACCTCACCCCAGTTAGAATGGGCATCATACGAAAATCTACAAACAACAAATGCTGGAGAGGGTGTGGAGAAAAGAGAACCCTCGTGCACTTTTGGTGGGAATGTAAATTGATACAGCCACTATGGAGAACAGTATGGAGGTTCCTTAAAAAACTAAAAATAGAACTACCGTATGACCCAGCAATACCACCATTGGGCATATACCCTGAGAAGACCATAATTCAAAATGACACCTACACCCCAATGTTCATTGCAGCACTATTTACAATAGCCAGGTCATGGAAGGAGCCTAAATGCCCATCAACAGATGAATCAGTAAAGAAGATGTTGTACATATATACAATGGAATATTACTTAGCCAAAAAAAGGAATGAAATTGGGTAATTTGCAGAGACATGGATGGACCTAGAGACTGTCATACTGAGTGAAGTAAGTCAGAAGGAGAAAAACAAATATCGTATATTAATGCATATATGTGGAATCTAGAAAAATGGTACAGATGAACCAGTTTGCAAGGCAGAAATAGAGACACAGATGTAGAGAACAAACATATGGATACCGAGGGGGGAAAGCAGGGTGGTGGGGTGGTGGTGGGATGAATTGGGAGATTGGGATTGACATATATACACTAATATGTATAAAATAAGATAACTAATAAGAACCTGCTGTATAAAAAACAAATAAATTAAATTAAAAAAAAAAAAAAGAAAGCAGATCAGTAGTTCCTTGGGGCTGGATGTGAGAATGGGATTGACTGAAAAGCAGATGCAGAGAAATTTGTGGAGTGACGGAGATGTTCCAAAACTGGATTGTAGGGAAGCTTGCAAAACTGTAAATTTGCTAAAAATCATCAAATGATTATAAATGGATGAATTTTATAGTACATAAAGTTTACATCAATGAAACTGTAAAACGAAGTAGATTGCTGTAATAGATCAAAAACATGAATAAACCTTGTGAGATATGTAACCATCAGAGATAGCATTTGAAATATTATTCCATGTTATCAGTGTTTAGTTAAAATTACTGTGAAGAGTCAGTTTTATTTTTACTGCAAGTGTGGAAAATGGGATGATGGGTGTTTTTCAAAATTGTCTTTGGTGCTACCTTCCTGTACTGCAATAGTGTATCATCAGATTCTATAGAAATGACCGAAGTGTTTATCACTGTGGCATCCCCTCATTTTGAACAAACTCTCATTGGGCAATGACCTTCTCAGGGGATGGGTACCTAATCCGTACTATTTTCTATTTGTTGTTTTCAATCCTTTCCTCACATGCCAATAGATCAGTGGATTAATTTGAAAGAGTGGATACTCAGGTTTTTCTACACTACAGCATAGGAAAATCTATATTAAAAAATATGCAAACAGAGTGTGGTGAGGATTCAAAGACACAGTAACTTTAAAATTTTTAATGGAATAGGCATATATAAAATGTTATTAGTATGAAATTTTCATTTACTATTGATTTTCCAAGAAAATAAAATATAATGAAAAATACATAATCACATATGTTTGTATATATACACCCACACATATATATACAGTTTGTATACATATACACGCACATGCATGTGCCCACACCCACATGCCTATAACTATATATACACCTACATAGATTTGTTTTATTTTCAAGTCTCTGGCTGTTACAGGGTGAATTGTGCTCCCTAAAAGCCTTATGTTGACATCTTAATCACCAGTACCTCAAAATTGTGACAGTATTTGGAGACAGGGTTCTTTACAGGGATAATCAAGTTAAAATGAGGTCATTAGAGTGGGCCCTAATCCAAAATGACTGCTGTTCTTATAAAAAGGGGAAATTTGGACCCACAGAGAGAGAAGATGATGTGAAGAAACACAGGGAGAAGAATGCCACCTATAAGCCAAAGAGAGAGGCCTGCAACTGAGTCTTCCCTCATAGCTCTAAGAAGGAACCAGCCGTGCTGATACCTTCGTCTGGGCCTTCTAGCCTCCAGAACTATGAGACGGTAAATTTCTGCCGTTTAAACCACTCAGTCTGTGCTATTTGTTATGGCAGCTTTAGCAAACAAACGCACTGGCCTAGGTAGGGCTCTGTGGAATTTAAACTGAAATGTTTTATGTGCAAATAATCTAGAGTTCACTTGTTAAATTCAAATTGATTTGCTCCTGAAATGCAAAGTAGAGTTGGAAATATATTGCAAGAATTGCAATATATTGTAAATAAAAGAGGAGAAAGAAAGATATATTCAATGTGTAACACAAAGTATGACAAATTTTAAGCTTGTCATCCCATATTAAAATTCTATCTGGCTTTGTAGATCGTGTTGGCACAGGAAGCGTTTAAGAGGGGGATTTGGGTGAAAATAAACAAGTCATTCATGTGAATCTACAATAGTTTGAATTCAGAATAGAAAGACATTGTCTCTAATTCTGACATTATTGTTTTCCCATGATATATCTCTGCAAATTCCTGTAAACCTCTGCAGTACAGTGCATAACATTCACCTGGGCAATTGCTTATCTTAGCAGGTATTAAATGTAACATAGCAACAAGGGTGTAGACATTTCTTGGAAACATTTTAAAGTGTCCCCCTTGTTAGAAAGCTTTTTGTTGTTTGTTAATGCTTAGAAGGGAAGCAAAGGATGCCTTCATGTGTGTATGTGTGTGTATGTATATATATATACATACACACACATACATACATTTATATGTGTATGTACAAACATACACATAGACATATTTTTGGGCAAATATTTTATCTGACCACTAAGAAAGAGTAAAAAGTACTCAGAAATTTATTTTAGCTATCTCTTCTTCAGATCATTTTTGTTATTCCAGAGTGGCAAAAGAGGAAGTATTCAATTATTGAACTGAAAACTTCCCGCTCCAAAATCCATTCAATTTCATCCTGTAATAGAGAAGGAAGGAAAAGATAATTTTTAAAGACATTGGATCTTAAGCTCCTAACTAAAATGTAAGATTCTGATATTTAAATTACTTTGGACAGGGGCTATAAATGGCGTAAGTATACAGCAGGCCCTCTGTTATCTGTGGGCTCCAAATCCATGAATTCAACCCACTGCAGATAGAAAATCTGTTGGTTGAATCCTGGGGTATGGAATCCAAAGAGAGTGGGTCTGAGTGTACTAGCCATTTTTTGTAAGGGACTTAAGCACCTTTGGATTTTGGTATCATGGGGGTCCTGGAACCACTCCCCCAAGGATAATGAGGGATGACCATATTAGGATGGCTGGCCTTACACTCAACTCCAAATCTATAGATTTATCTGTGTGTCTCTCTCTCTTCATCTATCTTTGATCTTATTCTCTATGTAACCTAAATGAGTGTCATGATATTTGATTTCTCTACTACTCTGACTCACTGTCTTCCTTTCTCATTTCAGAATAGGAATGTTTTATAGACACTATTGAATTGTTGTTCCATTTTTACTTGTGAAAATCTCTTGCTCAATGCTCTCCTATCACAGAGCCTCTTATCATATCATTGCCTCCTTGATAGCTCTTGGTGCCTGTCACATAGAGACTTTAAACAAAACGTATACAAAAGTGAGCTTACAGACACCTCCATAGGCCCCTATTCTATCACCATCCTTTCAGCTACATATGTACAATAGAATATTACTCAGCCTTAAAAAATAAGGAAATTCTGCCATTGTGACACGTGCATGAATATAGAGGACATTATGCTAAGTGAAATAGGCCTGTCACAGTAAGATGAATACTGTATGATTCTGCTTATATGAGGAATCTAAAGTAATCAGATTCATAGAAACAGAGAGCAGAATGATGTTTGCCAGGGGCTGGGAGAGGGGAGGTGGGGAGGTCCTAACCAAGGGGTATAAAGTTTCAGTTATGCAAGATGAATAAGTTCTAGAGATCTGCTGTATACAACATTGTACCTGTAGTTAACAATATTGTATTGTATACCTAAAAATCTCACGAGAGTAGATCCAATGTTAAACGTTTTTATCACAACAAAAACAAAAAAGAAAAATAAGTCAAAACTTGCATCTTTTATTTAACTGCAAAATATCGATTGGACACATTGTATGGTGGATTCCATGAAATAAGTTCTCACACAGTAATGAGTAATTAGAGTCATTAATTAGACAAATTAATTTTGATTTTATCCTTTCTCAACTTGCAACGCACTCATTTTGGACATTACTCATTAATCCAAGTATTATTGGGTTAAAAGTACCATATCTAATGGGTCAGATCAAGTTTGGTTTGCATCAGGCATAGTGTTTGATACTTTGCCATCACCAAGAGAAACAGAAAAAGGATTTTTAAAGGGTGCATTATCATTGGAAAAATATACAGTTCCACCACGATAACCCTAAGCGAAGTATTTCAAAGTCAACACAAAAAATTTGTATAACATTGAACTGGAGCTAGGGCATTTTGAACTCAAAGTAAACTGAAATTCCTTACCTCACGAATAAGCTAGTAGTCCCAAACTCATAACATCAAATAATTTTTCAAATGAGAAATAACAGTGAATATTCATTTGAAAATAAAGACAGAATTTAAGCAGGTAGGATTTAATTAACCAAACTGGAATGTAGCCAGACCTCTTCAGCTAACATCTCTGCTCATTAATAGATAACATTATTCCTGCCCTGCTAAACCCAATGTCAGGAACAGAAAACATCCTTGCTTCCTTTCCTCATTGGTAAATATCCAAAATTAAATAGGATATTAAAATGCACACATTTCAAATAAAAAATGTGTTTCTCTGTAAAAGAGGTACAGCCACTTTTCCACTATTAAACTGTTTACATGGGAAGAATTCACATATCAGCAATAATATCCCCATACTTTAAAATATGAAGTCAAGTAATTTGTTGGTTACTGCATACTACAGTGGACTTGTCATGTTTTGTCTAAACAGTTCCTATTCCTTTCTCTGCTTCTCCAAATATCACCCCATTTAAAAACAACAACAACAACAACAACTGCTTCTCCCCTGGGCTTTGAAATGATGTAGTTATAATGGGAACTGCATCCTTGCCCACAGTGATAATCCAGCAATGCATGCACAATCCAAGCTAGGTTATTTCCCAAGATATTTCAAACTGCATCTAGGAGAAGAGCAGCCTTTCTCGCTGAAAGGGAATTTGGGACGCCGTGTTCCCCATGGAGCTGGTGTGTATTCCAGCCTCATAGGAAGTTGTCCTGAAAGGATAAAGCAGATGCAGAAAATCAGCTGAAGAAATAGCTGGAGAGACAGTCAGAATGGTATGTGAAGATGTGATTCTAGTTCCTAAAGTCTCAGGAGCTGCCTTTATTTTTATCTTCCCAGATCTTGGTGCTTTAGCTATTCCTAGAATAAAAGTCTGCTAACTGCTCCCAGTAGCTACAAAAAAAAAAAAAAAAAGAAAAAAAGTTGCTGTTTAAACTAATTTGATGTTGTCAGTTGCGATAAAAAAATTCTGTTTCATCCACAAAGGACATAGGAGCTATATGAATAGGTAACAGTAAGTTCATTCCTATTTTTCAACATAAATGACATGCTGCTTAAGCATGGAGGTCATGCAGTCACTGAGCTACAGGGTTGCATGGAAAACCATGTAGTACACAACAAATCCAACTCAAGTTTACTTCACAGAAATGTGACCCCACCTAGCCCCATTTGAGTTAACACCAAAAGTCATCCAAAAGAATGCAAATATAATGTCTTTATGCAAAAATTTTCCTAAGTTAAGCAAATCAGACTAAGAATTTTCATAAATTCTTGCAATTTTTACATGTCCTTGCATGTGTGAAGGCGACCTTATCTTAACACATTTCAGTGAAAATGTTATTGGATGACCCTAAAAATCTTCAAAAACAATCTAGCATTTTCAAATAGAGTAACATCTTGGGAATTATCAAATACTCATGGATTACCTATGAGTAGATTCAGTGTGGGTTCACCACACAAAACTATTTAAAGAAGGTTAGGAAGATATCACTAAAATGACAAAAATCTAATTTGGTTGCAGACAGGCATTAGTCCCTTATTCAATAAATACTTATTCCACATCTATTTGCCAGACACTTTTAGAGGCAGTGAAGTTATAGCAGTGAATAAAGTTCTGCCCTTAGGATATTGATATTCCAGAGTGCTATCCAATAGAAATACGAGAGCCACAAATGCAAACCACGTATATAATTTTTTTCTAGAAAGAACACTTTAAAAAGCTAAAATAAATTTTAATAAAATATTGCACATTACACAGTATATTTAAAATATTATCATTTCAACATGTAAACAAAGTTTTTAAATATTAGTGAGATATTTTACATTTTTTTCATTAAGAACTTAAAATTCATTGCATATTTTATTCTTACAGCACCCTCAATTGGGACTAGCCATATTTCAAATGCCCAGTAGCCACAGATGGCCGGTGGCTACCACATGGGACAGATTATGAGAGCTAATGCCCTCTTGAAGGTCAGACACAACAACCCTAGGAGGTGTATTACTGTGACTATCGCTATTTTATCAATCAGGTAACTGAGCAAAGGGAATTGAACTTGTCTAAGGTCACACAGCATCTAAGTGTTCCAATGAACTATTGCTATACAACAGATTACCCTAAAACTTGGCTGCTTAAAACAATAATTATTATTCTTTCATGCTGTTTTGTGGGCTGACCTGGCTCAGCTGAGAGGTTCTTGACTGTAGAGGTTACAGTTGGGCTTGGAGTCATCTGAAGGCCCGACTGGGATGGATAAAGATATTGGCTACTTTGCTCACATCTCTGGTGCCTCAGTGGGGAGGCTAAAGCAGCTGAGACCTTGTAGGGTTTATTTCTCTCTCTCTATGTGGCTTCCTGTTTGGCTGGTTTGAACTTCCACATAGCATTGAAGTCTCAGGGTGAATGTGCTAGAGAGTGTCCCCAGAGAAGACATCCCAAGAATTCCAGGTTGAAGCTGCAAGACTTCTTATGATCTGGCCCTGAAAGTCACTTCTGTTGCCTTTTGTTGTTTGAAATATGAGTCACAAGGTCAGCCCAGATTCAGGGGGGAGGGGTCTAATGAGGGCCTTCACACTGGGAAGTATGTTTCATTGAGAATCTGTCTTTGGAGATTAGTTTCCACAGCAAGTAAAGGAGTAAGAATTTAAACAGTTAGCTAGGCATCAGAAATAGTATGTTTCATAATAACGGTATATCACCTTTCATTTCAATATTTTACATATCTTTGCATTCCTCAGTACCTAGTACTGTGTCTGGAACATATCATGGGCTCAGTGGAAATTAAATAAGTAGATGTTAGTTTATACATTCTGTTTATGTTTGTCTATAGCGTATGGGACCTTCATTGTGAGATCAGTGTAACAACAAGAATTCCTAAGTCATCAAGGCATTCAGATCACCATATTCTGTGCTATAGGCAATATGATAAAATTTTATACCCCTAGAAATCAGTAGACAGGTCTTATTCTTCTTAGATTTCTCCTTACTGAATAGTGGTTTGGTATTTATTTAGTATGCACTTGATATATAGGATTTTAGAAGGTACAAAAGGAAGTCTAAACAAAGATCCTATAGGCAAGACATATTGAGATACTGGCTGGGAAATATTGATTCAGACTTCCAGGCCATTATATAGGGAGACCTTAGATCAGCAGAAATGGTGTATATAGCAACAGATAGCAGCATATTATATCACCTTTCCTACTATGCATGTGTTTGAATTATCTACCTATCCAGCAGGTATCTGGAGAGATGCTGTGATTCATACAGCATATATAGTATATCATGTGTGATGTGGCTCCCAAATTCTAGACACCCATATGGTTTGTGTTGCCAAAGGTGCCTCAACTTTCTGTTCATCTTATAGTAAATGAAAGGGAATTGTGGCTATGTTATTTTCTTCCAAATATTAACTAAAAAGCTACCACTCATCTGAAATAATTATCACTCTAAAATACATATAGGCATAAGACATGTAGATATGCCTTGAGGACTTTCTTATACGGAAAACGTAATAGCATTTCATAGAGACAAATAGCAACATTATTTTGACTGCCTATAGCAATAAGGGAAAACTTTACTGAAAAATTCCCAGTTTCCTAATTATCACTATATACAGACAGGAGCTTCTCCTGGATGGTTCCCACTGGGGTTTCATGCTAGAGCAATACAGGAAATCTTGATTTGTACCCTCTTTCTTTTTAATATCTGAATTTTTCCTAATGATTTTCAGAGAAACAATAGCTAACAGATAAATATAAATTTTCATACAGGACCTGTATAAGCCTAGCATAGCAGAAAGCTGTTACCCATCTTCTGATTTCACAGACAGCTAATTAGTAGCACATGAAAGTACGGAATCTCTTCACTCAGATAAATTCAAGTAATTTAAAACAATCACCACATCTATGAATATTAGAATCTTCCTCATGGTGTCACTGAGAACCACTGAGTTTATACTTTTAAACCACTAGGAACAGTGCTTGGCACATAACCATTAATAAATATTGAAAGTTATTATCATCTACATCTTTAAAATCATGTCTTCTTTAACAAGGTTTAGATTTTTCAGTACAACTCTGATTTTTTTAAATACAGGCATATTAGTATTATTCACTATAATTTTCTTCTTAAAGCACTGTCTTTAAGTCAGCACTACTGAATTGGGTTTTAATTAAATACCCAAAGATGATATCCCATAATCTTCCATTTTCCAAAATGTAAAAAAGTATGGTTTCAGTCACAGTCATTCTCAGTCTGCACTATTGTCTGGAAATAAGCTTTCTGTCTAAAGCACACTGACCTGACGTATGAGAAAAATAATCATAAATAGTTTTTCATGGGTCTTCGCAAAATATAACCAATTATTAATTTGAAATCCTGCTTAGCTACAACAGAATACTCTGTAATCAATTACATTTGGGGGTTTAACCTGTAGATAGAAGACATGAAAAAGCTGAGTTAATGACTTTTTCAACTGGCCAAATGATATCCCTGGGAGGTAAAATGTCATCCTCAGACTGTCAGTAATTTCCAATTGTCGCTGCCACACTTGCTACTGGGAGAGCGGATCTTCCTATTACTGAGCCAACAAGCTACTCTAGACCATCACTTACGTTTCCAAAATAAAAGACCAATGCAAGCCATTTTTTCTGTCTCTTCCAAATACAACTGATCTTCATATTTCCATGGTAACCAACTCCTGCTGGCATGATCAAGAAAAAACTGATTTGGGATTTTAATTAATTGCTTAGAAATGGAAATGTAACAGGGACTGGCAGTTCAGCTAAGCACATTTTGCAAAGTGAATAAAATAGAGTTTCTGAAATACTTGAAATTGTTTCAGTGGCTGTAGCACATCTTTTGCTAGACACCTTAATTTATTCCATCCTCCAAAATAAATCTGCCAAATGTACTAAGCCATTTTGTCAACACAAATCATTTTGGCAAATACTTTAATCCCTCTTCTAAACAAAATGCATTGTAATTTAAAAAATCTAAACCATCGGTGTGAACCCACTGGGTCCCATCTGAGATATTAGTAGATCATGTTTAAAGGAGCTGTCATCTCCTATATGCAAAGAAGAGCCCCTATTCTTGCTGCCTGCTAAGGAGTAAATTCCTTGAACTTCACCCAGTATGGCAGTGGATCCTACCACTAAGGGTAGCCTTAAAGACACTTTTTGCACAGAAGTTAAGAGCATGGGATCTGGAACCAGACTGTTTACAGGTGAAAATCTTGGCTTCTCAACTTACTAGCTTTATTACCTAGAATAAGTCTTTTAACCAGAGCCTCAGGCTTCTCATCTGTAAAATGGGTAAACTTTTAAAAGATTGCTGCAAGGATTATGTATGTTAATAAATGGAAGATCCTAAAATGAAGCCTGCAAGATAGTAAAGAATTAATAAATGTAAGTTATTATTATTAGTATTTGTATCTTTTAGTCCATATGTAAATTCTGTTTTGTATTTCTTATAATACTTGCTTTTAAATGTTTCCTTTAGAACTATAACATACGAAGAACTGGTCAAAAATCATCTCTCATTACAAGGTATAAACCGTCTTTAGAGAAATATTAATTCCTGCTATAAGATATATAGAACAGTGTCATCTAGGGCCAAGTAAATAATTATTAAAGATTTCAGTGTAAAAATTTCTCCCATAAAAAGAAGAGAAATGATGCAATTACAAGGTATTTCTGGAATCAGCCTCACTCTTGCTTGACTTGAAAGTGTTTTAATTGTACAAAGACACTAAATTGTCATAGGCACAAAGAAAACAATAGTCATTAAACAAATATTATTATTTAACACTGTCAGTTGATGGAATAATCTGACCAAATGCTCTTGCAAATGGAGAATTTCCATAGCTCATACATATATTAACATGTTTTTGAAAATGTATGCAATAAGCTCTATATCAAAGATAATTTAATATGTTAATAATTACTTGGAAGGACAGTTCCAATTAAATACAGCCCTCCTCACTTGTTAGCTGAGAACCTTGACTAAGACTTCTGAGTATCAGTTATTCCATCTATTATTATTATCATCATTATGAAACAAAAATAGGAACAAACATATGGATCTAGGCACTGTAAGGTAAAACATACGAGGGTGAGTAATATGTGCTCACCATTAAAAGAATCCCCTGGCTTCAGAAGAAATGTGCACAAACATTATAGACAAGTGAACCAATGAGAACAAAACTGGTACGTGTTAAATATGGGTTAGTTATAGAACTAACCATCACTCAAGTATTGGCTTCATCCTTCAAGTCATCTCTCAGAGTAGATTTTATTTATTAGCCAGCATTTCCTTTACCTCAAAAGATCAGAGAAATGCCCTTGCTGTGTGTTTTCACAGAATCTTATACTTGTAACTCTGTAACATTTGTCACACTTGTAATTGCTTATCTAATGTGGATCTTTGTTGTTGAATTATCTCCATGAAGCTAGATTAAAATCTAGTTCATTTTTGCATCCTGTCTATTTTGCCTGGAAGAGAGTAGGGGTGGAATAATTTTTATGTGAAATGGAAATTGAATGATTAACCAGTCTCCAAAATCTGTCTTAATAGACATGGCTATTAGTTATGCAGTATCTTACTAGAAGATGAGCTCCATGTATCCCAACTTCTAGAATAGGACCTGGTGCAAAATAGGCACTTAGGATACTTATTGAATATATGAATAAATGAATGAGCATGAAACATATGAAAACATTGTCAGTATTAGAAGATGAAATCCCAAGCCATGAGGTAAGAGGTAACTTAGATTCATTGTAACTTAGGTAAAAGGTAAATTTCTTCTTTTCCTCCATCCTATCAATACTGCAATTAGTTCCTTTTATTCATAAATACGTAGGCTAAGGACATATTCTAGTGCATTCTTGGTAGCCTGGAAATCGAATTGCTCTTATGAATGTGCCCTAAGTAATACCTCTTTCCACATATAGGATAACAATATGGTCAAGCAATTATATTATTGACTTGTGCAGCTATGTTTGCCTCCTACCATGTGATGGAGGGAGAGGCAAGAATGGGAAATCTCCAGGTAATTTTGGCATTTGAGAAAGGCATAAAACTCTCCCAGGTCATAGCAATGATGAGCCTTCTAAACTCAGTTTCTTAAAACCTTACTTATTGATAAAAGGATATATGTGGTTATATATTCTCCTGTTTACCTTCTCTAAAAAGTTTTATTGAAGTGTAATTGACATACAATAAGCTGCCCATGTTCAAAGCATACAATTTGATGTCCTGACATATGTATACATCCATGAAATTACCATCAAAATCAAGCTAGTGAGTATCACCCCAAAAGTTTCCTCATCCCCCTTTGTAATCTCTCCTTCTACTCTCACCCCTTCATCCCCAGGCAACCATTGGTGTGCTCTCTGTCATTATAGGCTAGTTTGCATTTTCTTTCATGCAGTATAATTATTTTGAGATTCTTCCATGTTGTTTTACGTATCAATAGTTCATTCCTTTTTATTGCTAAGTAGCTTCTGACTATATAGCTATACCACAATTTTCTGATACATTCACTTGTTGATGAACATTTGAGTTGTTTCCAGTTTGAGCTACTACAAACAAAGCTGCTATGAATATTTCTGTACACCTCTTTGTTTGGACTTATGTTTTTATTTCTTTTGGGTAAATAGCTAGGACTGAAATGACTGGGTTATATCATAAGTCTATGTTTATATTTTATAAGAAACTGCTAAACAGTTTTCCAAGGTAGTTGTACCATTTCTTAGATACTACTGTATTCTTTCAGAAGCACCTGAAAATAAAAGTGTTTTCAAATTATAAAACTAAAATAAAAAATTTTAATCTTTACATTTAAAATTGCATAATATCTTACTTTAAAAAGTGTTTTTCCAAGTTTTACCGTGTTCAGCTTCTAACATTACTTAGTCTGTCAGGTACCAAAGAGGATAAAAATGCTTTCCAATTAACCATATAATAAGTTTTTTTTTAAATTCCCAAACAAAAATTATATGGAGCACTTTCAAGTGATTGAGGAATAAGTACTTTAACTCTTCGAATTGTCCCATCAGCACAATTATCCACTCCACTCTGCATGCTCAGACACCCTACAATATTAAATTTTAAAATGTAATATTTTTTGGCAAGCACTCTGTGACTAAATCTTGGCAGCAAAGAGACACAGCAGATCAGAATATGATTATTTACTTTGGTAAATTAACAATACATGAAGATTATCAGATGAATCTAACTGCAGTACATTGAGGTAAACTGAGTAAGAGTTTTAAAGAACCAAAGTTATTGGCTATAGTTAATGCCTGTAATCTAGACGTTTCACCTCTATGGTCAGAAGGTAGAGAACATAGCACAGGAAGAATTTCCAAGCAAACCCCTAAAACACCCTGTGATAATAGATGTAGGTGATAATAGGTCTACTGAAATTCGGAAAGACTCAAATCAGATCCCATCACAGCCCCAACCTCTAGTCAATTGATAGAAAATATAAGATTAAGAAACTCCAAGGTGAATTGGGATATAACACTGTGGAGATGAGTCACCTAACTTGCAAAGCAGGCTCGTCGACTAGGCAAGAGTCCAGTTGAAGTCATTCATCTTCTTTTTTTTCTTGTTTTTATGGAGTCACTGCTAGAAAGTGAGTGATGACAATAACTAACGTCAAAAGATGTTGCACCTTCAAAGCAAGGAAGCTACACTTCAGAAAATGATTATTAGCAAAGTGAAGAAAAATTCCAAAAGTTACACCAAATTTTTGTATGTGTTTCTACTCCCTGTGAAAGACACTTAAGAGAGAGCAAAACAAAATGAAATAGAGGTTTTGACTCTTGAAGTGAAAGAAGACAGTTCCTGGAAAGAACAAGCAAATTCCCAGCAACACCACTGTGTGGACCACTGTTTAATAAGAAACAACAGGACCGGGCTTCCCTGGTGGCACAGTGGTTGGGAGTCCGCCCGCTGATGCGGGGGACGCGGGTTCGTGCCCTGGTCCGGGAGGATCCCACATGCCTCGGAGCGGCTGGGCCCGTGGGCCATGGCTGCTGAGCCTGCACGTCCGGAGCCTGTGCTCCGCAACGGGAGAGGCCACAGCAGTGAGAGGCCCGCATACCGCAAGGGAAAGAAAAAAAAAAAAGAAACAACAGGACCCTGTTGACTAGAGACAGGAGGTGTAGACTCTGCTCATGCTCTTCTCTGTTATGCCCCTTGGCAAGAACTAATGCATATAACAACACTACTGGATGATGCAATGGAACAGGAAACTAATGGGGGAAAATAGACAAGGTGAATGAAACTTTTCCACATCTAAAATATTCTGGAAGGTAACATCAGTAGGGTCCATATTTTAATAGTACTCATTTTTATATTTTCAAACTGTTACGATTAATAAACCAGTTTTTAAGCAAACCCAGAACTTTAAAAAGAAAATATCATACATGCTCTTAATTAAAATGCTTATAAAATAAAACTTTTGAATAAAAACATCAAAAGTTGGTAAATGGCAAATATTAAAGATATAGAAACTAATCAATAAACATATGGCTGCAAAAGGCAAAAAGAATGATTATCCAGAAATCACAACAAAAGTCTTGAAGACATAAAACTATTTTTTAACATACAATTTTTGTTAAGAACTATATATGTAACAGCTCCCATAGGATTAAATACATATAAATATATATAATAGTATGTTTCTCTGTGTGTATATATGTATATATCCATCCATACTACACATGTGTAATTCCAACCTAGGTCTTAACACACTGTTTTTTCTAATCCATGATGAGCAGGTAGATAACATTACAATCATAAGAATTAATGATGTCTTTTTATTCTATACTTACTTCCCCTTATAGCCTGACATAACTTTTGGTTTCACTTCTATCCTTGACCTGGTAAAGCTTTGGATTTCTGAACTTTATTTTACCTTTTTTCATTTGTTTTCCTAGAGGGGTTTGAACCTCCTTGCAGCCATTGTCTTTCACAGGAGGTATGTGGGGTGTGTGTGTGTGTGTGTGTGTAGGGGGAGGGGGAAGAGCGTGGGTGTCAGAGGAGAAGAGGGAAGAGAACTACAAATTTTGGGTGCTGCTACCATGCCAGTCCCTGTGACAAACTGGACATCTTTACTCAAGTATCCACCTATCAAATTCGACTTAAAATACTTAAAAACACAGAAGTTTTCTCTTTCTAGCATCATCATTTGACCTGAACTCTGTTTTGCCTGGTACAATAGAATGAGCTTCCATGTAGCTTCTAAATTTTGGGCATTCATTAACATATTCTTCCTAAAAATCACACTTCTTACCAAAAGGAGCCTGTTTGGAATTAAGAAATTTTCTTTGCTGTGATTTTTCTTTTGTTTATTCCATTTTTCCCCTGAAAGGACATTTTGAGAGTCAAAAGGAGGGAGTGTTCATTCTGGATGACTTTTACTGTAAGAGGAGGCTGCCCAGTTCAAAATACGTTAGGGACTAAGGGTGGTATGTGCTATGGATTTCTCAGACCTCTGTTTGCATTTCTTGTTTCATCTCATCTCTTTCTTCTCTTTGCCTTGATTCACCGTAAAACAAACACTTGATAAAGGTGAGGCCAGTGAAGGTGGCTGCTTTGTGGACTATGTCAGGAGAAATCTCCAATTTCCATTCCAGACCATTCCTAGAGCTCTTGGTATTCTCATGTAGTATAACTTTCCAACTTATGCATAAGTATCTATTATGTGGTGGATTACTGACTCTACAATTTAGCGTTAATTTTAAAATGGAATACCCTGTGACATTGCTTTCAACAGTCTGTATTATCCGACATTATCTTTTAGTCTTCAAGTATAAAAAAAAATAAGAAGAACTTGGCTCTACCTAGAGTTAATAACTAAAAATTCAATATACTCCTACAGGATATAAATGTATGAGTCTCCCTGAGAAAGATGAAACTAATTTAAGAACTTCCCACATATTGAGAACAGTTCACAGAAATTTACCAGCTGCTTCTTTATGTAAGATAGGATCTCCTGGTTCAGTGTATGTGCTGAATGCCAATTAAAACATTCCCTACCTTGAGGGCATTAATATGGAGCAAAAGAGGATGACTGATGGGAAGGTCAAAATAAACTTAGCAAAAGAAAAGTAGTGTCTGATAAAGAATAACCTGCATTATATTCTACAACAACCCACCAACTTCCTGAAAACTATTGTATAAATATGGATGATGATAGTTGAGCTCTTTTCCAATCCTCAAGTTTCTGTGACAGTCAACTCCTGAATATAAGCAAAACTTCTTAGGAAACAAACTGCACCCGCAATTCCTACTGGGACAATATAACCAGGTGTCTTGGTTCCAGAAGGAAATAAGACTCAGAGCTTATTGAATTGGCAAAAGTTGAGAGGTGAAGAGTAGGAGTGCATCATATTCTAGTTAAGAGTTTTCAATAGCCACAGAATGTATTGGCATTCTTAAATTAAATGTGCCTGCATTTAGTCTTTCCTGAAATAATTACAAATTTATAAGGTCCATGATAGTTATACTTATTTTTTTTTAAGAAGTCCTCCACATCAGCACATTAACTTTGGAAAATAACTGCATATATTTAAGCAATCAGTTCTTTGTTAATACAGCTGAAAACAGTGGGTGGGCCTTTTTTTTTTTCAGGTGAGAAAAAAACAGGCTGAGAAGTGAACACCTCAGATTGCTTCTGTTTGTTTGAGGCTCTTATCCTCAGGGCTGCGTTCTCTTGGCTGGGTGTACCTGTTGATCACACTACTTAACAGTAATTATTCCAGACAGCTTTTTGGCTCATAGAGTTGTTTCATAGGCTTCATAAATCATACAAATTATTACCCAACAGAAAACTATAATTACCCACAAACCCTGACATGCCAAAATGTGTATTAATTAGATAAGGTAATAAATACTTTACTGCACATAGCTATAATTACTACCTCAAAAGTGACATATATACATATACCATCTTGATATTCTGCAAGAAATGATTCAATATGATGCTCAGTTTGTAAAGAATTGTTATCTAATTTGATTAATTAGTTAATGCTTTTGCAAGTTGTTTCAAATACAAGAAATGAAGTAGAATTGTTAAGTTTCAAACCTAATATTATTATCAAATGAGATCTAAACTATAATTTGCAGAGGAATTTCCTATGGGGATAATTTATAAAAGTTTATGTTTCTTAGTTCTAAATTTGGGTGTGTGTAGGAAGTCTTAAGAATGACAGCTACATCTTAAATTTTGCTCATTCCATTTCTATAATAGTATAAAATGATTTATTCACTATTAAAATGAGGAAAACTTTCTGATAGAAACAAGCATAATATTTCAAAATATATACTTTTTATGCACCAATCTAGCCTGAAATTTCAATGTAGAAAGAAATTCCAGAGTAGATTTGAAAGAACACACTTGATTAAGGAACATTCATATAAATACTCAGTTCCTATCATATTGTTCTTACATATTTTAATGATGTGTAAGTTCAGACCTATAGGATAAATAAGGTAGAGGAGTGCTATTATATTCAACCCTCTACTATATCCTAGTTTATTCAATACAATCTGTTGTTTTTCAACTCAGTCTTTTCAATATATGCAGACAAAAATGGATCTTATTCTTAATGTTCTAAATATTGTGTAGTGTATAGTAATCTATTTATAGCTCAACTGATACATGTGACACATTACATTGAAATAAAAATTTTCAGCCTGAAGAGCAAAGAGGAACATTAAAGATTATGGAAGTAGGAAATAAGTCAACTCAACTGTTGTTTGATTAAATCTGCCCTTCAAAAACATTAATACTGGCAGCTTTCATTTAAGTAGAGGTATTCTTAAGAAACCTTTAATATGAAGAAATGAAATATAATGTATCCCATATTTTCCTGTTTAGATAGTTATTTCCATAAATCATTTAAAAGTGAATTCAAAGACAACTGACTCGCTTGTCCTCATTTGATTATTATTGGGAAATTATTAGGGAGCGTCATATGAAAAGGAAATCATGTTGAAGGTAACACATTAGTTATTCCACTGTACAGTTTTCTCAAAAATAATAGAAAAGAGACTCTGATGGAGACAGTTAAAGTAGTCTAGCTGTGTAACAAATTTCCTGTATCTAGCCTACTTGTCAATGTCTATCATTGCACCTAACACATACTAGGCATCCAATAAATACAGGCTGAATAAACTAATACAACTAAAGGGCATTTATCCTGGAGGAGAGGGATTAATTGACATTGTACTTTATTTGGATAGTGGTATCATTACAACACGATGACTTTGGGAAAATGCAAATAACTCAAAGATGCTGCTAGTTCAGAATGGAAAATGGAACTATAAAGGTTATGGAAAGAATGAGGAAGAACCAGTTAAAGAAGATTTTACTTTATACACTCAAAATTTAGTTGATGTTCTGGGGATAAATTTGTTCAAAGCTCTTTGCATATGACAGAGAAGACATACTATTAACAAAGGAACCAAACTTTGTCAATGTGATAGCAGAATTTTTAGCATATTCTATATATGTTGATAACTATAAATATTAGCATATTTGTTATTTATTTATTATAAATATTAACATATTAGGTATGAAAATGTAGCCTATATACATATCTACATACTTGTAGCTTATTATGCATTTTTTAAAAGTCCAGGATACAGAAATTTTAAGGCATGAGCCAGTCCTAAGGTAGAATTTCTCTTAGAGCATCTCGTGGTAATTATCATGCCGACTATCACAGGAAGGTGCAATCCAAAAGAAATCCATTAAGAAAAGCTATTGATGATTCCAACTTCTGTTTCTGGGTTTAGGTGAGGTTAGGTTATTCATACCAATCCTTCTACTGAAAACAGAAAAGATACGGGATAAAATATATTTTTAAAAATTTTCTTTGGAAGCATTAGAAAGCTGTCAGAATAGTAAGAAGTCACCAAGCCAGAATCTTAGAACAATCAGTAACCCAGAGGGGTAAGTGGAGGACTGAGAGCACATGTTAATTCAGGAAAATTTGAACTTTAGAGTAAAAGGAATAGAAATAAATAAAATCTCTACAACCACCCAATATTCAGTGTCTAATAAAAAGCATCCATCCCTCCATTAAATTGGGTTCTGAAAAAGCTGTAGCTTCAGAAAAAAAATGTGAAGCAGAAGAAAGCCACCCTCCTCATACCTGGACAACTGCAAGTTTTCTTGAGCAGAGCAAAGCAGGAAAAAAAGTGAGGGCGGGGGAGATACATGGTATACTTATTCTAAATAAAGTAGACTTACCTCTTGGCATCACACATGCTATAAGTTATGGCACTGCAAGTCATGTCTGGAAATCTCAAAGTTGGGCTTGATGTTCACACTTTTCAGTACTCCTATTTACTCTTTTAAGAGGAATGATTTATTCAATCAATCAACCACTTGTTCCATATATGGCCATAAAATGCCCTCTCTAAACAAAGTGCTATAGGATACAAAAAAGGTGGCAATCCCTACTATTATTCTCAAGATAATCTCTAATTTTTTAGCATCTAAGCCCAGTTGTTCAGGATATGGCAAAACTTCAAACAATTTCTAGATTGAGTAAATATAGATGTCCTTCCTGTCTTACTGAGAGACATTAAAATTTTCCTAATTTAATTGAATTCATCTTATTTAATATTAAGAATCAGCTGGGTTCTTTGGTCCCAAGTTCATAGCTGTCATGGTTTCTGCACATGAATGTATACATTTATGGGGTCTGGTAGAGAATCCAGGTCTAGTCATAAAATTCAGAGAGCTCAAGTCACCCAAGAAATGGTGAACCTCCCAAAACACATTTATTGTCTGGGAGCATTTTAGTTACTGGCCATAATTTGGCTTATAATTGAATAAAGACCTTTGTTATAAGCTTAACATAGGACTCAAGAAACGAATAGGTGGCATTTAGAAATCTAAAAAGCCAAAGATTTCAACTTAGTATCAACCGAGATGTCATCATTAAACACGTATTAGTTCAGCTTCTGTGTCAGATACAACGCTCGTAATTCTTACAGAAGACAAGAAAAAGTATTTTCCCAAATAGAAGCCTATTCCAAATAGGCTTATGTAATCAATGTTTGTGTCACTCTGTTTTATAGTTAGTTAATTGTTGAAACAATATCATTTTTTAATTAAACAATTGTTTAGTACATGCCTATTTTTTATTCATTGCTATATCCTCCACACCTACAATACTATTCAGTGCATAGAAGATACTCAATAAATATTTGGAAAATGAGTGAGTGATTTTAAAAAATGAATGAATAAAAGGAAAGTCTTCTTCAGACACTGGCACCTACCTATAAACCTTTAAAAACTGTAATGTTCTGTCGGGGGACACATGAAAAAGAACACTGTAATTATTCAAATTCCATCTAATGATTGCTCATATTGTGGCTATTTTTAATGATGTTAATGCTAAGTGATTATTTCATAATGTTATAACTGGCAGTTGCTGACATGATTCATGATTTCTGATTGTTTATCTAATCTTTGTTCCTTTGGGGGTCAAAGAAAAGCAACAAGAGATGAAAATAAAAAGGAGACACGGGTTGTCATTCAGTTTTATGCGAACTGAAAGGTTTATAGTGAGGAACTGTTGGATGCAATTTCAGTAAGCAAGGATTTTGTGGATAGATTAGATCAGTTACAAATTGCTAAATCTGATGGCTTAGATAAAAATTTTACCAGAGGCTTTAAAAGAAGTAGAACACGTTTTGGGGAGAAGCAATTGCCTTCTGGAGAGCGCACAGAGTATATATTTTTCAAAGGAATTGAAATGTGGGGAGATTGTGTAACTAGATCCTCAATGAGAATGAAATGATTGCATTTTCAGCTAGAAATCATCTTTAATGTATAGTTAGGCTTCTTTGTTTATGATCACTTTCCCCTCCTACTTCATCATACGGCACTTAGCAAAATACAAAATATACATTTTAAACATTAACTAGAGAAAAGTAAAGCATGTATTATTCTTAGAAGAGTCTGTATAAGGTATTTTATAAATAGAAAAACAATGAATACATACATATGTGTGTATATATAAATACATAGATATAGGTATATATCTTACCCTTTCTTCCTTTCTAAGTAACTACATGCCATGCTAAGTTGCTGATGTACGAAATATCTAACATGCAAAAGGCTTATCATTTTTGTCTGAATTTTATTTTTCTTTTTCATTTCTTCACTTTCAAACAAACTTTTGGTGATCTGTCACCTCCCCTGCTAAACTGTGTTGGAATAACTAGAAGATATTTCTTTAGATCCCTCTGATCACTTCAAGCATTCAACTGCATTGTGTCTGGTTCAGAAATTTTTCAAAATGTCAGAAGTGATCACGTTTTGGAAAGATAATCTCTTCTTAAATTCTTATTGGAGTGTGTGTGTGTGTGTGTGTGTGTGTGTGTGTGTGTGTGTGTGGTCTGATGAATGGGGAAGCAGGAGCAGGATGGCATGAAAAGTCCAAAATCCATTTCTTCCTGAAAAGTGGTCAGTGTTCCACAACCATTCAGAATAAAATGTTGTTCAAATTGAGCAATTTGTCCTCAACTCATAAGAAAGTCTTAAATCTTCCTGAAATTGGGCACAACTTTATATCATGTTCTTGGGCTTCAGCTTTGGCAGTTAACGTGCATTTATTAGCATGAAAAAAATTCCATTAACCTTTACTTATAGAAATCTTTTTTAAAAACTCCCTTAGTTATGAGGAATACTGTGAAACTTTTCACCTTGCAAACTAAAGAATCAAGTGGGTCTTCTTCATACTTAAATACAGCAAGTTGAGAACATCAGAGAATTTCAACAGTAACTATAATTCAAGAAAGCATATTAAGTGTATTAAATGCACTCAACAGAGACTCATCCTTCGTTATGGCTGAAGCCCTTGGGCCAGTAACTTAGAGCACTATTTCGCCATTTCTACTTTTGTTATACATACGTAGCCTAATATGTATCTTACACACATCAGCACAAGCCATCTCTATGCATGTGGTCAAATTCAGTGACACAACTGAGAAATTTAAATATTCCAAAATAAAAAGAAAGTGAATTCATTTTAGAAATGCACTAAAGGCATTTCAGTATGTCCTACAACTCTTTTGAGTTAAGGACAAATGGGGTTAAGTGATATGCTTGCCCATTACACTCAGCACAATATCAGTAGTTACTTATAGTGAACACACTGATAGGAACAACATTAAAGCCAAATATATTTTTTCCAAGAACTTTTTTTCTTCTTCCTTTTTTTAGTGTGTAAAGTCATTAAGAGCTAAAGCTGGTGGAAAGGGGAATAAACTTTAAGTCTGGATAGTCTGATACATTTTTGTTAGAGTTATCCAATCCTCATTTATACTTTTTTTCTAATGTAAATAATTACCGTTTAGGCTAAGGCATGATATCATCAGCTCAGTTTGGGGTTTCCACAAAATTTGATTAGAAATTGAAGGGACTTGATTATTTGAGTCATCAGCTCTTTCTGTAGACCATTAGTAATAGCTATGCCAAAACAGAAAATATGTAGAATTGTTTATTATGTATATAATCCTGATAAAATGCCCAGCAAAAGAGTCATGCTTGTTTTCACAGGAGTGGCTAAGTATCTATCCCAGAGATGCCCAAAGAAGGCTGACAGCAATCAGCCAAGTACAAATCTGAATGTTTTCTAATGCATTTCTAGTTTCTTTGGACATACAGAACTTTTCTACTTCTGCTGCCCTGGGACTATGGGCCACAACAAATAGAAGGAACCAGAGCTCAGATCATCAAGGGAAGGTTAAGACTAATAAGATCATTGAGATCAAGTCTGTCTATAAGTTAGGCAGAACTGATTACGTTTAGAGCCAGGAAGGAGCCAGGGAGCCCAGGCAAATATGTGCAAACAGGAATTAAAACCAGGTGATTCCGTTTCATAATGCAAATGGGCTGCTAGAGCATACAAGACAATTTCTGGATTAGCCATGAAGCTTCCTATATGCTTTCTGCTGAGACAAGAACCAATTGCAAGAATTGTCCTGCAACTGAGTACAAGCAATCCCTGTTACGGAGGTGTTAAGAGGATTAATCAAGCTTGACTAAGGGATGTGAGTCTATATTTAGGTGAGAAAATGACAGTCTCTCACTCCTCTTGCATGTTTTACAAAGGAGGATGGGAAACGAACAGATTTCACAAGTTAAATCTGTGGGTCTGATGAACTGTTTTTCAAGAGACTTTGCAACAAGGCGACTTCTCCCATTAAATTCTAAGGACACTCCAGAGCAGCTATATGGTATCCTGTACCTATACTCTGTGTATTTTCTCTGCAGAGAACTCAGCTGAGACTATCCCCACACACAGACCGTGCTTTTGCTGCCTACGTTTATAGCAAGCTTTTCTTAGACAGTACTTACAGGCTGAGCTGAGTTAGTCCCAGTGGGAAGTCACTCAGTCAGTTTCACTGTCTCATTCTCAATACTTTTTCTAATCTAGTTGCAAATAGGAAAAGTTAGACTTTTCCAAAATCAGCAGGAAAGAGTCCCACATAAGGGTGAGGCAAATTGAAATAAAGATTGTGAAATAGATGCCTTGAGCATCAATCAGAAATGTTTTTAAAGAGAAAGTATGAATAAGGAAGACTGAAGGCTGGAGGATTCTTCATTTGTGTCAGACTCTCTTGGCAAGAGCTGTTACAAGTTCCGAAATTAGGTCATGGGAGTTGGCAGTGGTGTCTAATATAGAATGAGTTTTTGGGGATAGGGTGCCCTCAGAAACAGTAAGAGTATTTATAGATCTAATAAGGATTAATAACTTGATCTGAGCTTTATAGATTACCTTTCATCAAAGACCTCAAATATCGTAATAATGATCTCTTCTTTTTTACATACAACATCCTTGTGAAGCAAAGAAGGCCCACTATCATTATACTGGTTTTAAAGAAAGAGAAATCAAGATCCAAGTGATTTAATAATTTGATCACACTTACACAACGAATCAGGGCTATCCAGACCCAGCTGGTTCATAATTTGGTGCTGTAGCTACAGAGGAAGGATCTCAATCCTGAAAAATGAGGTTGTCCCAGAATTAAAATGAAGCCCCATTTCCTAATCCCTGTGGCTATAATCTGTGCATCCATTTAACTTTTTTTTTTTTTTTGATGTGGGCCATTTTTAAAGTCTTTATTGAATTTGTTACAATATTGCTTCTGTTTTATGTTTTGGTTTTTCGGCACAAGGCATGTGGGATCTTAGCTCCCCGACCAGGGATCAAACCCGCACCTCCTGCATTGGAAGGCAAAGTCTTAACCACTGGACTGCCAGGAGAGTCCCCATCCATTTATCTTTAATGTGATTTCCTTTTTTAAAACTGTATATAGCTATAGCTCTTACTTGAAAATATCTCTTTAGAATTCTACTTATAATCAACAGATAATTTAGAAAAAATGATGGAATTAAAAAATCATCAATGGATGCTAAAACTAGTAGGTTAAGTTTTGGTGAAAAAGAGGATATTTTCATAGTCTCAAAGTATCTCCTCATAAATTGCTTATTAACTACAACAGGAGAATAGTGAAGATAAAATTGAGGAACCTGGTGGATAGCACCTTAATCAAGGGACTAAAAGTAAACTCATCGGTAATAGAATAAACCAACATCAAACCCTTGATATGATGCAGTGAGGACATCATATCACATCTGTAGTATTCATGCAAAAAAAACCCATAAGGCGGGCTTCCCTGGTGGCTCAGTGGTTGAGAGTTCGCCTGCCGATGCAGGGGACACGGGTTCGTGACCCGGTCCGGGAAGATCCCACATGCCGCGGAACGGCTGGGCCCATGAGCCATGGCCGCTGAGCCTGCGCGTCCGGAGCCTGTGCTCCGCGACGGGAGAGGCCACAACAGTGAGAGGCCCGTGTACCACACACACACACACACAAACCCATAAGGCATAATTTGAACCTTATCATAAGGGAACAACAGATAAACCCAAATCAAGGAACATTATACAATATAACTGACCTTCATTCTTCAAAAATGTCAAAGTCAGGGAAGACAGAGAAGGACTGAGCAACTTTTCTAGATTAAATGAGACTAAAGTCTCATGAAACGAAATGTAATATGCCATCCTGGACAGGATCCTATAAAGAATTTCACTGGGACAACTGGATTTGAATATAGACTGTGGGTTAGATAAGAGATTGTATTAACATTAAACTTTGTTTTTAATAATTGTACAGTGTATTAGAGAGTATTCTTATTTTTTGGAAGTACAATACTTTAGTATGTATTTAGGGTTAAAAAAGCACAATGTCACCTTCGTCTTTCTCTTAAATGGTTCATATAAATGAGGAGTTAGAGAAAGAGGCTGCTAAGGCAAATGGGGCCAAGTGTAAATAATTGGTCAATCTAGGTATTTATTTGTTGAATGTCTCAAGTCTAAAAAATCTTCATTAAAAAAGACTTGAAACATTCTACTAATAATTACCAACTCCCTGTTATGCATCAGAACCTTCTGTGGACACAGGGGATATATTGATGAGCAGACATATAGAGCTGCTCTTAGGGTTTGAAAATGTTTACCTGTTTCCCAAAGGATATCCTCAATATTGAGTTCTCCATTTATACTAAAATATAAAGTAGGACAGAGACCAGAACTCTTTTTCTTGAAACCAATACCCTATTTCTCAAGTTCTAAAAATAAACAAGTAGCCGAGGCAGTAGAACACACAGATGTCTTTACTTTATGGCCTGTTCGTCTCTTGGCCCAGGCTCTATCTGTTGAGTAACAGTTGGTGTTTTATATTTTCTTTCCTCACTAAGAAGGATTCGTTTTATTGTTAAAGTCTGTAAGTGCTGTTTGACCGTGGTTCTTATCATGTCCTCGGTCTTGAGGATGTGTTGTACGCAAGCAGAGGAAAAGATCGTATACACTGATATGCCCCTTCCTCCATCCACTCAACTCTCCACACATAATCTGAAGTAATTCAGAGCAGTGGTAATTTCTGGATAATTCAAACAAGAATTGAAAAAAAAAAATTTCTTACCACAAATAAAAGACACATTGTAGACACTATTTTCTGTAAAGTTCACACACTGAATTGGTCATACATAGCCTTTACTTAAAGCTCCAGTATCAAAACAGTCTCATAGAATCAATGATCATTCGTTATAAGGTGACAAGACAAATTTTTAATTAATTAATAACAAGCAAATACATGAACTTGATATTATCATTATTTTAAAATTATCTGTTCAGTATTCTGTAATCACTTAAACTAATTTCTAGACATGTACAGGTGTGTGTGTGTGTGTGTGTGTGTGTGTGTGTCACGGTTTACCAAATTCCACAAAAGTAGCAAATTGCATTTAGTATAATATGAGAAGCTGTATGATTTTTAAACTGATTTCTTGGTCAAAATATTCAAAACAATGATTGTAAATGTAGATAATTCAGGTAGAGAATCACTTTGTCCAAACTTGCAACATTGATACATGCCTCTCTCCAAAGGTTTATAATAATTGGTGCCAAAAATAATGTTCATAATAATAATTACTATTATTGTCATTCAACAAATACTTATTGAGTTCTTATAAGTGCTGTGGACTTTTCTAAGTGCAGGACATATAACCTATATGGTCCACTACTCTCATGGGACTTAGAATTTGGTGAAATAATTACTATCTATTTCTTATTTGATACATATTTTTAAAGTGATTAATATGAGCAAGATGCTATTCTAAATCTTTATCAAGTGCAAAATTGTAATCTTCATAAAAATTCTTGGAGGCTTGAGGTATAACTACTTTCATTTTACAGATGTATAAAATGAGGTACAGAGAGGCTAATGATTTCCCCAAGGGCATATAACTAGGAAGTAGCAGAATCAGGGTTTGAACCAGATGGTCCAGGTTCAAATTCCATTCTGTAATCACTACACAATGTTACCTCTCATGGTGATGATGATGGTCATCATCATCACCATTATCGTCATCACTAGCATTGTGCTGAGCACTTCATATACCTTATGCCATTAATGAAGCATGTGACACAGTGTCTGGTATATAGTAGATGCTCAATAAATAGTTGCTTAATGAATGGATGAAAACAGTGTTTCAAAATTCCAGTGTGTTGTCCTTGAAAATGATGACACTCATTAACTGCACTCTTCTTGTTTTAACCTTCTAAAGCCTTTACTATATATGCCACGTAATTTAGCATCCTTTATTATAGCATCTCATTCTTTAATTATTTAGTGGTAATATCACCTGTCTAGTATGCTTTCAAGTTACTTGAGTGTAGTGGTTATCTTATACATCTTTTTATCTCTTAAACACCTATCAGGGTACCAGAATTCATGCAGAATTTAGTCTACATTACGCACATACTTATGGACTGATGGACACTAGATTCTGGATCATAGTAGATTCTTAATTCTTGAATCCTTCCTAGAAAGTGGTAAGTATAACCATCATCCTGCTAACCTGAGAGAGTTAACTGCCCTCTGGGAAGAAACACTGAGATACCAGGAAAATTGTACTCACCCTGGCTCACCACCGAGTCAGGCAATCAATCTTACTTGATTCCTGCTTCAGATTCTCATCACAGATATATTCATTCTCTTTCTCTCTCTCTCTCCCTATCACTGCTTCCTTCCCTCTTTTAAATTTTGCTTATCTTCCTCTCTATTTTTTAACAAACTAGAAAAAACTTCCAGGAGTGATAATCACAGACAGGTTTTATAAAAGCAACGCTTTTTAATCCTGAATTTCAGAAATAACTTGATCCAGCTGTCAACTCCAAGGGAAGAAAGTAGTGTTCCAGGGGACAGAAAGAAAGAGCAGAGTAAAAGTAAAAAAGAGATACAACAGCTTGGCAACAACTCAGTTATATCAGCCAGAGAGTGGAGAAAGGAGGAGAAGGAGAAAAATGTCCTACGAAGACAACACATTTATCAAAGCAGTAAGCAGTGTCATCTGAGAGCATGTTCCTCACTTTCTTGTCTTATCCTCGTCTCTCAGGCTCTCACCTAATCTGTGAGGGTCATCATTTGGTTTTCTATATCCAAGGTATTACACAGGCCTCAAAACATTTAGGAAGCCAAAGAGCACATGAATGACTCAAGGGAATTAAGTAGAAGATGGAGAACAACTTTCTAATCATCAGACCATCAAGTTCTAATTCCAAAAGTAAGAGAGGCAAGAAGTATAAAGAACTGGGTTTTCTCTATGTAGAGATATTATTCAGGAAAAAAGGGGGAAACTATAACCACTCAGCTAAGATTGGATATCCAATATGTATCAATGATTAGAAAGTGAATCATTTGACTCTGCAAAGCTGTTGGTATTTAATAACGTTAATAACAGTGAAATGGTGCTTTGTGTTTTCCTATCTCATTTAATATTCACAGTAACAGTATGAGGTAGGTATTATATTACTCTCATTTTATAGTTGAGGAATCAAAGGCACAGAGGGGTAAAAGGCTTACCCGAGTTAACAAGTAGAGAGAGGCACAGTAGAAATTTGAATCCTAGGAGTTTGTCTCCCAAATCTGCAAGCTTAATGCATACACCTCCTAAAACACACATCCCAACTCCATGCATAGTAATCATATATCATATACTGTTATTATTTTATACATCATATACCATACATCATATGGTATACCATACATCATGTACCATAATGATTGCTGATAAATCCTTTAGTGTTTTTTGCCAACTTTTATAATCAGTTCATGGCCATTTTATTCTGTTTGATTTTAACAAGACTCTTTTCATCTACTTTAATCAAAAAGAGAAGCTACCTGAGGTCCACTTAACTTAAGCCTTCTCTCTTTGCCTCCAGCTGTCCTGTCAGTTTGTCATGCAGGGATTGCTGAGAAATTCTTGACTACCATCCATCCTTCACGGGCTGGCAATGAAGGGAATGACAAAAGCAACTAGGGAACTCAGCAACTTTGGCAGGATTTACCATTGCATAAGTTTTATTTTAGAGATGAAATAACAATGCCCTAGTCATATCATAAGAAACTTGAGTAATATCCAGATGCCAAACCCTCACTGAATTCTTGAAGAATGAATCTATTTTTTAACATATTACAGAAGTTAATATAGCTATTTTGGGATTCAGCATTATTTCTTAGAAATAAGAATTCAGTGTATCATATATATTTATTGTCATACAATAAATATTACACCTACTTTTTGCAAGATGCTAAAGCTACAATTATAAACAAGTCAGAGACCCTGTGTAGGGGAGCTCATGGTTTTGTCGGGAGAGGGGCTGAGGAGTTGCGGGGGGCAGGGAGGAAGACACAGTAGAGTAGATACTAACAATTAAGTACAATTAAACTAATTACAGTTGTAAATACAATATAATTAAGAGTGAAAAGAGAGAAATTCCAGGAGGTTATGGAATTAGAGGAGGAGCTTTTAATTATACCAAGAGCCAAGAATCTGGGGACACTTTTAGAGAGGTAAATCCTGTGTAAGACTTGAAAGATGAGTAGGAGTTCACCATGTGAATAAGGATAGGAAGATGGAGGATGACTTTTAGTTACTCAGCAAATAAATTTAAAATTCCATTTATGTCGTATATAAGTTAATACTTGTGGAGTGCTTCTTTTTGAATAGTGTTTGTTGAATACTATTGGAAATATTAGTTGAATGAGTATTTATTGACTGTTGCTTCTGACTGGAATATACCATCATTCACTCCTCTCAGTGGGCTCTCAATCTACAACTGACACCCATAGCCATCAGGACTGGCCATCTTCAGGAAGAAAAGTATTGTAAATACTTTTAAATTATTGGGGTCTACATCCATTGAAACTCCTACCATAATAATAGTAGGTATGTGACTCCTACATTATTGGTTGGTGGCTGTGTAATAAATCTTATGTATCACATACAAAATAATGAAGGGTTCATCAAGTCAGATCTATCTATCTTGGCCCCATGAACTGTCTGGTTCTTACCACAGGTATGAGAGGTAGACCAAGGGGATCAACCACAACTAAATGACAGAAAGGTTTAATCCACAAGAGATATTTGGACTAATTCACAAGTACGAACCATAATTTATCCAATAAATTATCTAAATATATATTCAAATTCATTATCTATATCAGGTTTTCTCAACCTTGGCACTATTGATACTTTGGGTTAAATCATTCTTTGTTTTGGGGGACTGTCCTGTGAACTGTGAGATGTTTAGCAGTATCTCTGTCCTCTACCCACTAGATGCCAGTAGCAACCTCCCTTAATACAAATGTGATGAACAAAATGTCTCCAGATATCGCCAAGTATCTCCTGGGGCTTAAAATTCCCACCCTGCTTAAGAGCCATTGTTAAATTATTAAATTTCATAAACCTCTAAGGAAGATACTCTAATTATCCCATATTTTACAGCTTAAAAAGAAAAACCTAGGGCTTCCCTGGTGGCGCAGTGGTTGAGAGTCCACCTGCCGATGCAGGGGACACGGGTTCGTGCCCTGGTCCAGGAAGATCCCACATGCCGCGGAGCGGCTGGGCCCGTGAGCCATGGCTGCTGAGCCTGCGCGTCCGGAGCCTGTGCTCCGCAACGGGAGAGGCCACAACAGTGAGAGGCCCGCGTACCGCAAAAAAAAAAAAAAAAAAAAGAAAAACCTAGAAAATTCAACTTACAAACACAAGTACCCAGTTATTTCCATAACATCAATTAAATGTCTAATCTAATGGGACTAAGGAAAAAGTCATACTTATATGCAGGTTAGAAGTTTCCTGCAAATTTTCTATATAACAAAAGATTTTTGAGGACACAGTTGGGCAGACAGTAGATGTCCCTTGCATTACATTGGAAAGAACAAACTTAAAGATCCATGAAACAAGTAGCATAAAAAATTCAGCACATTATTTTTTAAATTAATTTTTATTGGGATATAGTTGATGTTCAATATTGTGTTAGTTTCAGGTGTATAGCAAAGTGAATCAGTTATACATATACATATATCAGCTCTTCTTTAGATTCTTTTCCCATAAAGGCCATTACAGAGTACTGAGTAGAGTTCCCTGTGCTATACAGTAAGTCCCTATCAGTTATCTATTTTATATATAGTAGAGAGTATACATCAATGCCAATCTTCCAATTTATCCACCCCCCCAGTTACCCCTGGTAACCATAAGTTTATTTTCTACATCCGTAACTCTATTTCTGTTTTGTATATAAGTTCATTTGTACCCTTTTTTTAGATTCCACATATAAGCAATATCATATGATATTTATCTTTGTCTCACTTACTTCACTCAGTATGACAATCTCTAGGTCCATCCATGTTGCTGCAAATGGCAATATTTCATTCTTTATTATGGCTGAGTAATATTCCATTGTATATATGTACCACATCTTCTTTATCCATTCCTCTGTTGATGGACATTTAGGTGGCTTCCATGTCCTGGCTATTGTAAATAGTACTGCAATGAACATTGGGGTACATGTATCTATTCGAATTATGGTTTTCTCTGGATATACGCCCAGGAGTGGGATTGCTGGATCATATGGTAGCTCTAAAAAATTCAGCACCTTCTAATAAATAAAGTATTTCCTACTTCCCTGGAATGAATGGCCTTAATCGGGCCATGTTTATGAGTTATCCCTTCATCAAAAATTATTTCTTGAACATATTTTTATGAATCATTTTTCTATGACCTATGGGGACAAGATGCATAATTACAAGACATAATTATAAGGAAAGGCAAAGAGTTTTAGACAAAATGAATGTGGTATCACAAGATAGAACTTGACTAATTACCATTTGAATAATAGAGAAAACAATAGTTATGAATTCCAAAGAAGAGGAAATATTTGAGAATTTGATATCTGAGAAGGCTTCCTAGAAGAGGTATGACTTGAGTTACTTATTGAAAAATTAAAAGATATGGGTAGGAAGAAATCTCAGTGATTTAGTGAGCAAAGGGACAGTGAAGTGAGAAAATTCTAGGTGAATTTGGAGAAGAATGGGTAAAAATTTAGGGTACAGTGGAGGATTAATACAAGAGATTCATGAGAAATGAGGTTAAAGAGACAGGTGGATTTAGACTGCAGAGTTCTGAGTAATAAAGTAAAGATTTTGCTTTATTTTTTAGGAATTAACTTCTATAAAAGATCTTCTGGGAACAATATAACACAATGAACGTAGCTTTTCAGAAGATTAAACTGGTAACTGTCGTGTGGAATCTATTACAACAGAGGACTCAGAAGCGATAAAGGCTAGGGTAATCTGGAATATAACCCAGAAATAAGATTTTTTTAATTTAGAAAGGTAGTGGTAACAGTGAATAAACTAGGGTCATTCAAAAAATGTTTGTATAATTAAGTGGATCAAAGCACCATTAATTCATTTCAGTAATTATAATCACATTGATTCTGATCCATATGCAGTAGAACTGATTATGGTCACATAATCATGAAGATAGTCCCAATGATCAAATTAGCAGTTGCAGTCAAACCAGTTAAGCTTCTCCTTTTGAGGTAGCTCCCTTGAAGTTGCTTTGCTTTTTTTTTCTTTTTTGGTACTTCACTGGTGTATCCTGAGGTGCCCTGTATTTTGGCATGCAGCCAAAGTTCTCCTAAAAGCAACCTCAGTGTTATCAATTTAACTGTGCTCTAGGGGGTATGACTCTTAAAGTTATCATCGTCCAAGGAACAGGGAAATGGCAGATTGAGATTATTATCTGATTTAAAGAATCCACTACTGTAAGTGACATCACCTAAACTAATGAATGGTACCTATAACTTAGCCTGAAGGATCAAGGTCGTGTTCTCCATACCATACATTGCTTGGTTATATTTTTTGTTGATTATTCCTGTTCTTCTTCCTTTCCCTCTCTACACAATCTTGATTTTTCCATGCAAGGATAGGTAGAGGAACTAGATGAAAATCAGGCAGTGAGCACTGAAACATCTAGATAACTCCAGTGAAAAGAAATATAGAATAGGTAATATGGGAACTTGACTTATATTGTCCAGGACATTGAGACATTACGAGTTTTCATAGGTGATACTGGAGAGTGAGTTTCTGAATTTAGTGACATATTACAATCAACAACATGATACAGATGATGGTAACATTAGCAATGTCTGGAATAACTTTCTACGTAGACTGAATTGGAGAAGACCCACATAGTTACAGAAGCTCAAGAAAATCCCTCAGGCCACCCAAATAAATGTCCCATCTGCTTACTGGTGCCTGAAATTACACAGTGAGAGTTTCATTTCTTAGCCCCAGGCATTTGAGTCCTGTTAAAATGCAAATCTTCTGGGCATGGCAATAACTCTAAGTTGTTGTTACATCCCAGAAAAAACAATTTTTTCAGAGACTTTCTTTAACACAGGTTTTGACAAGGGGAGAGTATGAGGCCACCAGAGCCTGGAAAGGGGGGCAACAGTACAACCTTAATGGACAGGGGCCAGGGATGGATGAGAAAAGGGAATAAGAAGAGAAAAAGAATGCCAAATGAAGAGGGAGCATGTAAAAAGACTTTACTATAATTTCTGGATCTGAGAGTTGATATTGCTACTTGAAAATTGCTTTCCTTATATCTGTTTGTATCTGTTTAAGGTGTTGGAGAACTCAGTGAATGTCTATCTCTGCAAATGGGTAGCTAGGGTGGGGATAGACACTCTTCCAATCTCATAAGGATGATTAATTGTGATAGAGCTTTACCAGTTTGGGTTGTAGCACATGGAAATTACCCTATTCCACCCCACCCCCCTTTTTGTAGACTTACAGTATTTTTCTTAAACATATGCAATCTAGTAATTTACTTGGAAAATAGTATGAATTCCTCCTTGGTCACATCATATACAGAAGCATCTCAGTTTCTCTTAACTATCCGCTGAAAGAGCACCACTAGTTTAGTCCATCATATTCACTGAATTATTATTATTATTATTATTTTTTTTTTTTTTGCGGTACGTGGGCCTCTCACTGTTGTGGCCTCTCCCGTTGTGGAGCACAGGCTCCGGACGCGCAGGCTCGGCGGCCGTGGCTCACGGGCCCAGCCGCTCCGCGGCATGTGGGATCTTCCGGGACCGGGGCACGAACCCGTGTCCCCTGCATCGGCAGGCAGACTCTCAACCACTGCGCCACCAGGGAAGCCCTCACTGAATTATTGAAGCTTGCTCTTATTTAATCTACGCAGACTGTTAATGCAAAAAGAAAAATGAACAAATTCCCTGACCACCTTCGAGTTTGCCAAAAATGCTTTCTTTTGAAAGAAAATTTGGTTTTGTTTAGGTTGAAGTCAGTGATAGAATATCTATAAGATGCTGAATAGGACTAGTTTTTAAAGAAAATTATAGTAATTTTTCAGCTGTAATTTTACATTTTGCTGCTTCCCAAACTCTCTGACAAAACACGAAAATACTTATATGTATAGCAAATGAATTAAAGTAAATGCTTTTGAAGTGAGAAAAAATAATTTCATGATCATCTATTTGTTCAATTTGGATTTGTATAGTTCAGATTTGTTTAAATATACTAATATCAATATGATTTATCTATCTATTTAGATATAGTTCAGGAAAATCATGAGAATTAATTGAGAAGGCAGCATAAAAATTTACCTTTTATTCCATATTCCAGCTAAATTCTCACCTAATTGTCTCAAAATTTTTTTAATAACTATGAAAGTTTACTTTTATCTCCTTTACACAGAATGAAAAGTGACCAATTCAGGCAGAAGATGGTATCCCATCATGTTAATTTCAACAACTTAAGTTGATATTGTATCTCAAAGCATCTGAATTCTGAAGATTTGGAGGACCTCCAGTTTATTCTCTTTATTTAAAAGGGATGAAAACTGAGCCTGAGAGGTTGAGTGATGCACTCAGAGAATTTCCCCCAAAACAAGCCCTTGATGTGGTTTCCTAATTCCCTACGCAGTGAAGGTTTCACCACAGCATTCTGCCCTATTGAAAATGGTCAATATGCTTAAGATCTTAGGTTTTGATGAGTTTCAAAACATCCACGTATTTAAACTTTTGTGAAACTCAGAGAGAAGCTAGTAAAAATTCCTAGGTGGAACAATCCAGAACGAAAAATGGAATTTCCAATTTGTATTAATTGCTCAGGAAATTGAGGTCCAAAGAGGTCAAGTAGCCAAATTTCATACAACTAGTCAATAGTAAAGTTGGTATTAGCACCATAAACCTCTGTTTAATCAACTCTGTAGTGTGGCCTCTTTAGAGGCACTGCAAGCGGAGAACAATGTCTTGATGCAGAGATGGAGGACCAGTGAAGGGCCTAGACAGGAAACCTTGGCTGGAGTTCGTAGGTAAAAAGGTCTTGTGATGAAGTGGGTAGCCATGACCAAAAATGTTCTCTAAATTAGTGAAATTGTTTTCTTCAGATTTCAAATGCCAGAAATGTGGATATAGTTGTTGAATGTGAACAAATAGTAAATCCATCCCCCCAAGAAAAGAGTGAGGGAGTGAAAACCACTCAGCATGCCTTGAGCATAAAATAAGTCAGACTTTCATGTGAACACCAAAATTTTCAGACTATTGATATGCATTCCTAGGTGACTCACTCTCCTGCAGTATAAAAAAGATGCAAAATCAACACTTTCGTGAACTGTAGTTCTATTAAAAGGACACATGATCCTTTTTTTATTTAAGTATTTGAGTATATTTGCCCCAAGAAAAGAAATATTTTTTCATGGATAAATAATTAGGTCACAATCATCTTTATATCCCCTACCCCATTCCTATTTGTAGCAGAATGCCTACATATAGGAGGTTCTTTTAAAAATATTTGTTAAAGAAATGACCATATAAACAAGAGTAATTCAACATAAATAATTACTTGAAAAACTAAAAATTTCTGAGTGGTTATTTGCAAATGGTAAAGGATAATAATGATAGATAAAAAGAAGACAAAAAGAAAAAAGCTATTTGTGCATAAAGTATTTCACAAATTTAATCAGCACAAACGTATACTTGAAAGAAGTCAGCCACCATAGGCATTTCTTTTTTTTTTTTTTCTTTTTTTTTGTGGTACACGGGCCTCTCACTGTTGTGACCTCTCCCATTGCGGAGCACAGGCTCCGGACTTGCAGGCTCAGCGGCCGTGGCTCACGGGCCCAGCCGCTCCGCAGCATATGGGATCTTCCCGGACCGGGACACGAACTCGTGTCCCCTGCATCGGCAGGCGGACTCTCAACCACTGCGCCACCAGGGAAGCCCCATAGGTATTTCTTAATCAATATACATCAAGTGTTTACTTTGTGAAAGACAGATGTCAAATGATGTCATTTGTGAAGGCTCAGTGGATGAAGTGGGAGGATATGAGAGGTAAAAATATGGTTGGATAAACCACAAACTCAGAAATCAGAACATTCTAGATTACAATCTTGCCTTACTGTTTACTATCTACATAACCTTAAGCTACTGATTTAAAGCTTCTGAGACTCAGTTTCAACATCTAAAAAATGAGAATAGTACTTAAGTATAAGATTGTTGTGAAAGTTAAATAAGATAATGCACATGAAGCACCTAAAAAAATGCCTCATGTACAGTGAGCACTTAAACACTACTCTCTTTCCTTTATTTTCCTCATCTGAAGTTAAGGGAACAATGACAATTAAATCAAAGAGATAGCAAAAAATCCCACAAATATCCTATTTAAAAATGGGCAAATAACCTGAATAGACATTTTTCCAAAGAAGACGTACAAATGACCAAAACGTATATGAAATGGTGCTCAAAATCATTAATCATCAGGAAAATGCAAACCAAAACCACAATGGGATATCATGTCACACCTGACACTTGTTAGGATGGGTTTTATCAGAAAGACAACATATATATACATACATATACACACACAAATGTGTGTGTGTGTGTGTGTGGGTAAAATATCCATAAGAATGAAGGAAACTCTAACATTTGCAAAAACATGGATGAACCTGGAGGACATTATGCTAAGTGAAAGAAGCCAAATAGAGAAAGACATTTACTGGATAGTCTCACTTATATGTGGAATCTAAAAAAGTAAAATGTCGAATGCATGGAAACAAAAAGCAGAATGGTGCTTTTTAGGAGCTGGGTGTGGGGGAAATAGGGAGATGTTGGTCAAAGGGTCCAAACTTTCAGTGATAGGATGAATATGTTCTGAGGATCTAATGTATGGCATGATAATTACAGTTAATAATACAATATTTGTGTACTTGAAATTGAGAGAGCATGTAGATCTTAAGTGTTATCACCACAAATAAGTGCACAAAAGATGAATATATGAGGTGATGGATGAGTTAATTAACTTGATTGCGGTAATTGTTAAGTAATGTATAGGTATATCAAACTGTCATGTTGTATGCCTTAAATGTATACAATTTTATTGGTCAAATATACTTCAGCAAAGCTGAGGGGAAAAAAATATAAAGTTAGGAGTCACAGGGCTTATATGTGCCCTGAATAAACTAGTTGGCCAAGAAATGAAGGCTCATCGATTGGGCTTAGATACTCTGTCTGTGCTTCTTCTACCTCAGTCCTCCTGAGCTCGTAGAAGATAGTTGATGCACTACAGTGAAAGTGAATACTTCCAGAAGGGCATAAGCCTGTATGAGATATACTCTGACTGCCCCCAAAGAGGTGGCACCAAGGGAAGCCTGAAGTGTTGCCAACCCGTGTGTTCTTACCAGACTCCTGGGATCTGCTCTCCAGCCCACTTCCTCCCTATTGCAGATAGAATATCAGTGGGGTATGGTGGAGATGGGCTAAATATTTATCAATCCCCTTTGCTGTTTTTCCCCCTTGGGAAGAAGAGCTACATTGCCCAGCTTTTCTTGTACTTAAATGTGGCTACAGAAACGAGTTCTGACTCAGGTCTAACTAATGGAATATGAACAGAATTGCTTGGGGTCCCTTCCAGCCCTACGAAAGCTTTCTTCAATCTCCATCCTTCTCCTTCAGCCAAACAGTGCAGATGAGCAAGGTGACTCTGAAAGCCATGAAGAGAAGGAGCCTGGATCCTGAATTATTGATTAAGAGAAGTTCTCAGTTATCTGGACAAAAATAACAGCTGGTTATGACCCTACACAAATGTAAGAGGAAAATATTTTCCTTGGTCACTACTCAAAGCTGAAAAGGCTATTTGAGCAGATAAGGACTGGCTGCTGTAAAGAATTTGAGAAGGAAATTGAAGGCACACTCCTGATTAATTTGGGCTTTCTCATCAGTGTTCACCTAGACAGGACAGGAAACAACAGCAGCAGAATGATTTGAACAACAAAAGCACTTCCAGCCTCTAAATATGTCCTTAATTCTCACCCAGTAGACTTTTAGCTTCCCATGTTGAGAATGTTGAGGAGATAGTATCACAAAGACAATGCTCTTGCATTTTCATTCCCTGCACATGGTAGACACCAAATACATTCTTATTGAGTATAAAGATGAATGAGGATGACTCTTTCCCAAAGCTGTCTCAATGACTACCCCCTGAAATCGAGAGCAAAACTATTTTTATTCACAAATGAATACAGAGTTGCTGACATTTTGTGACAGTCCAGGGATAATAAAACTCAGGTGGTGGGAGATTAATACTACATGGCATTCCAGGTGGGGCAGAGTTCAGTGGGAAGCTCCAATGGTGCCTTTCTCTCTCTATTGAAGAAGCATCAGGTACAAAGAGGGCAGATGTCAGAACGAAGTACACTCAAGGAATACTCTGCCCGTGGAGAGAGTTACTAAGAGTAAAGGCAGTTTCCTCCTATAAAATTTAGCTTCCAAGTGCCTTGCCAGCAAAGTGTTGAGGGTGGTAAACAAATAGAAATAAACCCAGTTAAATAAGCCCTGAGTTTGGATAGCACAACACTGAATTTAGGCCCTAATATATCAATTATTGCCATTCATAATATTGCACATAACTTGTACTGAAAATGAAAAGGTATTAAAGAAATTTCCTTAGGAATGTGTATTTGGCAAAATTCTTTGATCTTACATTCTAAATCCAGAGTTTTAGAATTTGAATGTATTTACTTCCCCATTCTGTGAAATGAACAGAGAACATCCTGTTAAATGATAATGTGGGATAGATGAATTAATAAATATCAGGTTTTCAGTCTACTTGGAAGAAAGAAGAAAGATAGGGCAAATGCAAAACTATTGATATTCAAAGGAAATGATAAATGCTTTACTTCAATATACCTTTTTGTGAATAGGAAACATTCAGTTGCTTTTTTTTTTCTCTATCATTTATAGTTAGAGGAAGTTATCAACACACCAAAGGCAATAGGTCACTCTTCAAAACTGACTCGTTTCCACTTTAGCAACAAGTCCTTGAACTACAGAAATGCCATAAGTTGTCCTCAGAACCAATTCTAAACTGAATCGGTTGGAAGCACAGGTGTAAAAGATTCAAAAGCTGAACTGAATCCAAAAATATTACAACAATCACTTTCATTTTGCCAGATTCACCTGACTGCCTTTGATGACTTTATGCTTCTCCCTGAGCTTGTGATCAGATATGACTCTGATACACAATGATGAGAGTCAATAATTAGCTCTCTGGTACCAAAATACACCAAACGCCCTGCATTTTTACTGTTAAAACTATGGACAGGGACTTCTAACAACTGTGGTGTTCAGGAATCAGCCAGATCTGGTCCTGACTAACATCTCCAAGTGCACCTTCTTCTTTTCCCTCTATGTCCTCTAAGCATCATATTGTAGGTTCCAAATCTGCCCTTTCTCTGTAATTTCATGCCTGCCATTGCCTCTGCTTACCTAGAGTAGCCTTTCTCTTCCTCCAGTTGATTAATTCCTACTACTCCTTGAAAATTTCCCCAAAACATCTTCTCAAGGAAACCTTCTTGAGCAGCCAGTATAGATGTTTCTCTCCTGTCATGGTTCTGTCAAAGCACCGATCACGATGTGTAGTAATTACTTAGTAGTTTGATGGTAAACTCCTAAGGTAATAATGGGGCTCATTTAAATCTTTCTGAATGAACTGATGAATGATTGCAGAAATACAAATTTCAAATTAGTCTGAAGTATCATAATAAACTCAATAATAAATTGAAATGTAATTTTTGGATTAAAATATGCATCTTCCACAGGACCGAACCCTTGGAAGGCACCCTACCAAGCCCAATACCCAGAATAGAGAATGTATAAATGTTCAGTAAATGAATGTGATCACTTATCTTATTAGATGTAACATTATTAGTACTACCAGCAGTGGCTCAGAAAATAAGTGCAATCTTCCCCCTCATGTCTATGCAATAATACACTAACTCTTCTCAATATTTTATTCCATTTGCCCTTTGGTAAATAACACATCTATAAATCTTATACCAGG
Organism: Hyperoodon ampullatus; assembly: GCF_949752795.1. Taxonomy (NCBI): domain Eukaryota; kingdom Metazoa; phylum Chordata; class Mammalia; order Artiodactyla; family Ziphiidae; genus Hyperoodon; species Hyperoodon ampullatus. The sequence continues at coordinate 22,965,073 of NC_136916.1, forward strand.
GAGCGGTTTGATTTTTGACGCTCTACTTTTATTAAAAACTTCTGAGACAGAAAATATTCAAGCATCCTTAAAAAGTGGAGTTAGGAAACTTTGCATCATACTAATTTCTATGTAGTCATCGAGTAATGCATTCATCTATTTATCTAACGAATTTTTATTGAGTGTTCAATGCACTATAGTAAGCTGTGAGAAATAAAATTGGGAATTAGACACAGTCTTTTTTATCAGAGTTTACATCAAAAGGAGACAAGTGAACATACCTTCAGAATGTGGTTGAGAGCTATAAAAAGAAGTAAAAATGTTTAACCAAACTAAGGAATGCTTCCACTTCTAATGTCTAGCAAACAGTCTATCACTGAATAGAAGTCAGACAAAAATGGAGGCAGAAAAACTAGTTACAGAGATGTTTTAGTAATTTGGGTAAGATAGGAATTATTAGGCTCTCTATGCATTTAGATGGTCACATGAGCAGGTTTAGATAAGTGTGTAAGAGGGAAATAAAGGTGCAAGGATGACATCTAGATTTCTAATTGAGTAAACAGTAGTGCTGTTCATTAAAATGGAAAAAAGAGAGAGAGAGAATAGGATGTCTTGTCATTAGCGGGGCGAAGAGTTGATGAGTTCAGCCACATGCCTGTGGAACATCAGAGCAGAGGTATCCAATGTGCAGCTGGACATACGGATCTAAAAAGTTTGTGGCTGGTAGTCACCAACTTATGGAAAATAATCAGAGCCATAAGGGTGAATGTGATGTCCTAGGGAGAGTGTCTAGTGCAAAGGAAAAATGGCCTCAGATACAATCTAGAAATATTTACATGTAGAATATGAACAGATGAATAGGGACCCTCAAAGAAGCCACAGAAGTAACAGTGAAATTAGGGACATTATGGTGTGAGGCAAAACAAGAAAAAACTGTATTTCAAGAAGAAATGCCATTTGAGAGGGAAAGTTTGGCAAACGCTGAAAACAATTCATTGGTTCTAGCAACAGCATGGGTGTTGATGCTGTTGGCAAAAATTAATGGAACAGTAGCATCATTGGAGGGAAAGAAATCTTACCAGGAGGAGACTAAAATCTACTGGGGAGAAAGACTTAATACAAAGCTATTTAAATCCTTTTAAAATAGAGAGGCAATAATGTAAATAGCACCACTATGCTAATAGGGGAAATCCTTTCTAATCATAAATGTGGGTGACAACATAACCTTGTAGAAGAAGCACTCGGTTTGATTTCAGATCTCAGTTCTTTACATACTACCCAGCTGTGTTACTTTGGTGCATTGTTATTTGAGAGCTTCAACTTTTACATTTACACAAAAGGCATAGTGATACCAGCCATACGTGGGTATTGGAAAAGTTAAAATATATAAGAGCCCCCAACATGATGCCTATTAGAGATTGGATCCTGAATAACATGAATGTGTATAAATTATTAAAGTAAATGGCTCTCATACAGCAGCCTGAGTAAATGGACTAAGAAAAGCAGACAGGAATTAGAAAGTTGTTTGGGACGTGAGAAACATACCGGGTAAGCAGATTAGAGAGTTGGAGAATAAGAGAAATGGTAGTGGGAAGAAGGCTGGGTGACCCTTGACTACTGGGATGAAGATTTTACATTTTATGTAGAAAAGGAGTGAATGCCTAAGAGAATGACTAAATAAAGACTCTCATAGCTGAAAGGTCCTTCCCACTGGTGTAAATCTCTTTGAAGCCAGAAAACTTGAAGGATTTAACAACAAACCGTCATCTTGATCATCATCGTCACTGTCATAAACGTCACCAGTACTATTTCTTGAATGCTTTCCATGTGCCAGGAAAAGAGCAAAGCCTTTCCATGTATTATCTCATGCAACCCTCAGCACAATCCAGTGACGCATGTATTACTGTTATGCTCATTTTAAAGATAAGGAAACTGAGGCTTAGAGCACTTATTTCACTCAAAGGGTATAAAATCAGTAAGGAAGAGACCCAGAATGATGAAAGTAAATTACAATGCTGCTTCAAGTAAGGGGTATTCAAAAAATATTGAGTTAAAAACCGATTACACAAATCATATCACTTATTCTCTCAATATCCCTAAAACCAAAGTTATTTTATCTATGAGCAATCTGAAACAGAAAAAACAATGTACCCAAGCAGAGAATTTGAAAAGAACTAGTAGAACCAGGAAATGGCTGCTGACTCTTTTCTTCTGGGTGTTTTTCTTAAAACGTAGATCTTTTTACTGCTCAGTAAATGGAGAGTGAAGATACATATTTTGCTTTAAAGCCTTCAAGGAGTTGTAATAAGACATGGCATGTATGATGTAGGAAACATTACAGTTTGTCTGATCTTTATTAGCACAGGGAGAATTCTGGTTCTTTTTTAGCCAAGTGTAGAACAATTCTATTATTTTTAATAGAAATACAGCTCTTTCTAATGCTCCCTTTTGTGTTATCCTATGGATTTTGCCATTGAGTGAAAATTTCTCTCTCCCTGCAACTTCCTCTCCCACATCCTTATGTGTGATGCACCTGAATTTATCACATAGCCCCATTGGTTTCCCTTTTTCTGGAGTCTTTCACTCCCTAATTCTATAATATTTTTATTCACTGAACCCAGACCCCACGGTTGATCCCCTGAGAACATTTCACCACCATCTGTAGCTACCATTAAGAGTTCTCTCTTTTTGTTGAAAAGTTCTACAAATTTTGACAAATATATCGTGTTATGTATTAGCCATTACAGTATCACACAAAATAGCTTCACAACTCTCCAGCTATCCCCTGTATATCATCTATGTAACCTACCTACCCTAGAGCCCCTGGAAACCACTGAACTGTACCATCTCTATAGTTCTGCCTTTTCCAGAATATCATATAAATAGAATTACACAGCCTTTCAGACTGGCTTCTTTCATTCAGCAATATGCATTTAGATTCATCTGGTATACAACAGTTTGTTTATCCAACCCTATATTGAAGGATATTGTGGTTGCCTCCAGTTTTTGGCAATTACAAATGAAGCTGTTATAAACATTGCAGGCATGTTTCTGTGTGGACATAGGTTTTCTAATGGGTTGAGTAAATATCTAGGACACAGGATTGCTAGAAAATATGGTAAGGCTCTATGTTTAGCTTTGTTAAAAATTGCCAAACTCTCCTCCAACATGGTTTTACCCCTTTGCGTTCCCCCACGAGCAATAAATGAAACTTCCTGTTGCTCTGCATTGTTGCCAGTAATTGGTGTTGACATTGGTGAGTAAGGGTTAGTCATTCTAGTAATTGTGTAGTGGGGCCTCATTGTTATTTTAATATGCATTTCTCTAAGGGCAGATGATGTTGAGTATTGTTTCTTATGCTTATTTGCCATCTGTATGTTTTTTTCGGTGAGGTATCTGTTCAGATCTTCTGCTCATTTTAATTGGGTTGTTTGTTTTCTAATTGTTGAGTTTTAAGAGTTCTTTGTTTATTTTGGGTCCAAGTCCTTCATCAGACACGAGTTTTACAGGCGCTTCTAACTTTAAACGTCCAATTTACCATTTTTTTTCTTTCATGGATTGTGCTTTTCGTGTCATATCTAAAAACTCATCACTAAACCCAACGTCACACAGCTTTTCTCCTGTTTTTTCTAGAAGTTTCATAGCTTTGCATTTTACAGTTAAGTCTATGATATGTTTTTATTTGAGTTTTGAAAAATGTATGGTCTGTATCTGGGTTTCTTTATTTGTATATGAGTATCAAATTATTACAACACCATTTGCTGAAAATATCCTTTCTCTAGTGAATGGCTTTTACTCCTTTGTCATAGACCATTTGACAGTGTTTCTGTAGGTCTATTTATGGACTCTCTATTCAGTTCTGTTGATCTATGTGTCCATTCTTTCACCAATCCCACACTTTCTTGATTAATGTTGGTTTATAGTAAGTCTTGAAGTTGCATTTTTTCTGTTTCTTTTTTTCCCTCTTTCTCTGTCTTCTCTGGTTTAATTGAGCATTTTATATAATTCCATTTTATCTCCTTTTTTATGATATCAAATATATTTCTTCAAAAATTTAGTGATTGTTCTAGATTTACAATTTATGGTTTTATCAAAGTCCTCCTTCAAATAGCACTATACTGTTTTATGTGTAGTGCCAGTATCTTATAACCGACTTCCAAATTCCTCATCTCCGTCCCTTCTGACATTCATTTCACTTATCTATGTGCTCTAATCACACAATATCTTGTTACTGTTATAACTTTAAGTAATTATCTTTTAGTTCAGTTAAGAATAAGAAAAATAGACGATTTTATTTTGCCTTCATTTATCTCTTCTCTAATGCTCTTCTTTTATTTATATAGATCCAAGTTCCATACCTAAATCATTCCCTTTTGCCTGAAGAGCTTGACTTTTGTGTTCCATGTTACATCCCCACATCCCCACAGAGCCTGTGAGAGGAACTGGCATTTTGTTAGTGTTCAGTAATTATTTTATGACTACTGAGAAAGTCTTTTAAATGAGAAAAATGTGTCATCACATCATATTATTTACAACAGTCATTATCTCTCTTCCCCCGACAGACTGTAATTTCCACAAATATAGGGACCATATGTTTGTATATCTCAGTCACAATGTCAAGCACAGAGTGTGACACAACTCTGTCAATATCTGTTGAACTGCATTGTTACTGCAATAGAAGTATTAATAAATGTATATATGCAAACAAGCTTCTCAATAGCATATATACTTTTCATTATCACTTAGTGTATTATTACATCATTATGATAATATATCATTAATGTCATTTAAATTTTCTGAATGGTCCTCATGAAAAAGAAAACCTTGGGGTACTTTTCTGCAGTTGGAGACTTGGACTGGAAGCTAAGAGTGGGCATGACTAGTAATAATTCTTCACGTTTGCCTGTTGTTTGTAATTTTGTGAATAGTTTCACATATATTATCCCATTAGAGTCCCATGGGAGCCATTTGCTTTCTCTCTCCCATAGAATGCTTTATTAGCAAATATACTTCTTTCCCTCTATGTTTCAGCCTCTATCGTCTGAGACAAAAATGATAAACAAATTGAACTTGCACAGGAGTCTCATGATTTCATAGCAACTAGGAAATTCTTGATACAACGGGAACATTATGAGCCCTACATAAACTATCCCTCCAAACGTTAGAAATGACATGCATAATTACTGCTATAATTTAAAAATATTTAGATTTAAATTTAAAATTGAATTATAGAATTTTGATAAAAAGTTGTTATCTGTTTGGTGAGGGAATATTGCATGGAATTTGATATTCCCTGCAGGCTTGTCTATCTCTTGGTTGTCTAGGAAGTAAAATTAATAATCCATGAGCAAATTTAATAATCCTTAATTAAGTGCCTACAAAGCTAGTATTAAAATTTGTACCAAGTTCTAAATAATTACCTCGAAATAATAATTGCTCTTTGAGTTGTTCAAGAAAATTATATTCTCCTCAAAATAAACAATTGGTACTAAAGGATACTGTGATTTTTTTTTTTTTAAATCTAGTAACTCTGTAGTCATTATAAGTCCACAGCTTCTTGAAGGTTGAAGATTGTGCTTCTCTGAATAGCAAGGTCATCTCTGGTGGTGATCCAAACTTAGGCTGAATTAATCATCTTCTTTCTGAAATACAAATAAGCAAGGAGTGTTTTATTTTTTGTTATAGCCATGAAGCACGTCAGTGATGCTTCAGTGTTGAAAATAGTGAATACTGATGATCACAGTCAAGAATAACCCAAAAATTAAGGGAAGATTTCAAAAGGTAAGTAATCTTATGGTCAATATCCTTCTAATATATTAACTTGAAGAGAAGGAAAAACAATAATTTGAGTAAACCCTAGAGATGATTGCAAACGAGGAGATTACACACTCAAGACTAGAAAGTTAAAAACATAAAAATTGCAGATGGATCATGCGAGTTTAAGATGTAAAAGAAAATCAAGTGAATGAGATTTAATTTAGATAGACAAAATGCCTTTATAAGAAGAATAATGCCAAAGGGATTTATAAATTAAGTAAATACCAATTAGAAACCAAAATAGAAGAGAAGAACCACAGAGAAGTAGCTTTAATATCAAAGTATGTAAAGAAAGATTTATATTTTGAAAAAATTCCATTCTTTTGCATAAGAGAGTAGACAATTTGAGAAAGGTTTTTATACTTTACATAAAAGGAGAAACTTTTACATTTGAAAGGGGGAGTACAGTAACCTAATATACTCACTCAGGATCTAGAATAATTCAATTTAGTTCAAAAAATGCATTAAGAGCTTACTGACTGTCAGGCATTGGGCTAGATACCAGAGGTAAAAATATTAATAAAATATGATCACTACCTTTGATGAGTTTAGAGTCCAATTAGGGAAACTGACAGGTAATTAGATAATCTCAATATATTATTGTAAATATTATGTAAATTATATACACTAAGTGAGATCAGAGTTAAGATGGGGTTACAAAGATGAAGCAACAGTGGTTATAAATGTTAGATTGTTTCACTGGATCAAATACACCTCCTTAACATTTTCAAGAGCTCCCTTAATCCCAGGCCTTACAGAACAAAGATTTGTTGATGGGAGCTATAAACAAATTACAAGCAAAAAAAACTATGAACAAGATGTAACCAACGGCTAATCACTGACATAAGTGTAACTAGGAATAAATAACAAATTTCACAAACTGTTTTCTCTGTGTTAGTACAAGGTCTGCTATAAATTGCTAAGCACATAGAGGTTTAAAATAGTAACCGAAAGAAATTTCTGAATTGCTCTCATTAAATGAAAATTTAAGACTTCTTCATATGACCAAAATGGAATACCTAAAATCAGATTTACCCTCAACTGGAAACAACTTAAAAATTGGACAAATATATGAAATGTTGGTTTTCAAGGCACAGGATCTCACGCAGTGAGGGACAATGACCAATGAGACTGGAAAACAGCAAAATTAGCATTACGGCTGCTCCAGCTAACCACCTTGATAGAGTTTCTTAGATGAATAAGACACCCAGGAGGATCCTGGTGGTCTCTGTAAGTTATGGAGAATATACTGGACATATTTCACATGGTTAGTCTTCCCCTTCCCCTCTCAGAGCCACAAGCATGGACTGTCATCATGAAAACCTGGTGGGGTTTATGCGTTCCTAGAGGTAAAATGCACAGAAGTATATGTCCCCCTCTCCAAGACTGCAGCCCTAAAGGGTTTCTTACTCTCAAGCTAATTCACATTCAACTGCTAGCAATTTGTCAAAATTATTTAATAGTTCCTGTTATTACATTGCTGCAGTGCCTTCTGCTGCAGGTAAGCAGATCTTCGCTGAGACACTCTGGATGCATCTGTCACTCCATATTTCCAGGCTCTGAGACCTCAGTTCTCTGATGAGTCCAGGAAATGTCCTTGATGTGCAATTTGTTCAGCTTTTTCTTGTAAGGAAGAAGAGTAACTTCTAAGCTCTTTAATTATCAGAGCTGAACCAGAAGTCAGAAATTTACATATTAAAAATACAATTTAGAAAATAATTAAAATATATGAAAGACTTGGGAATAAATCTGACAAAAGATGTGCAATACCTGTGTACTAAAAACAATGAAACATTGTTGCATAAAATTAAACACTAAAATATGAGAAGACATACTATGTTCATATGCCAGAAGACTTGATATTCTTTAGATTTCATTTCTCAACAAATTGATCTATAACTTCAATGCAATTCTAATTTAAAACTCAGAAGGTTCTTTTATAAAAATAGAAATTGACAAGTTAGTTCTAAAATTCATATGGAAATGCGAATGATTTAAGACATGCGAAGCAACTTTGAAAATGAACAAAGTTGGAGGAATATCAATACTAAATTTCAAAACTTATTTTAAAGCTACAGTAATCAAGATGTTGTTGTACTGGTGTCAAGACAGACTGATGAAACAGGGAACAGAGTATGGAGTATAGAACAGAGCCTGAAAATAGACCCATGCATATAGGGACAACTGATTTTTGACATCTGTGTAAAAACGTTTGAGTGAAGAAATACAGTCTCTCAATAAGTGGTATTGGAAAAATTCTTGTGCAAAAACAAAACAAAATAAATACCTTTAATCTATACTTTGAACCATATATGAAAGTTAACTCAAAATGTATCATAGATCTAAATTTAAAACCCCAAACTAAAAAGACTCTTGGAGAAAATTTTTGTGACTTTAGGTTAAACAAAGATATCTTAGATAAGAGGCCGAAACATCAACCAAAAAAAAAAAAAAAAATTGATGAATTTGATTTCACCCCATTAAAATCCACTGCTCTTTAAAAGACACTGTTAAGAGAATAACAAGATAAGCCACCAACTGGGAGAAAATATTTACAAATTATATCTGATTGAACACTTGCATGCAGTACATGTAAAGAATTGCCAAAACTCAACAAAACTCCAATAAATAACGGGCACAAATTTTGAATAGATACTTTTCCAAAGAAAATGTATGGATGGCAAAAAGAAATGTGAAAATATGCTCAAAATTATTAGCCACTAGGAAAATGAAAATATAAAATGCACTGTTATAGTTGTACAGACTTCTATAATGGCTAAAAATGAAAAGCTGTCCGACAAAGCAGGGTTTGACGATCTCGTGGAGGACTGGAGTTCTTATACACTGTAGTAGGAAAATACAATGGTTCAGCCACTATGCAAAACAGTTTGACAGTTTATTAAAAAGATAAGCATACACCTAGCATATGATCCAGCCATTCCACTTCTAGGTATTTACCCAAGGAAATCAAAACATATGCCCACACAAAGACTAGTACACAAATGTTCGTAACCGTTTTATGTGTAATGACCCCAAACTGGAAACCACTCAAATGTTCATCAACTGGTAAATGTATAAATAAATTGTGGTTCTTCCATATAATGGCATACTATGAAGAAATAAAAAGGGTAGACTACTGATACACACAACAAATAGTATGCATGAATTTCAGAATAATTATACTGAGCCAAAGAAGCCAGAAAAGAGAGCATACAAACTGCATTACTCCATTTACATAAACATTTTAGAAAATGCTACTAATCTATAGGGACAGAAATTATATCATCAGTTGTCAGGGGATGGGGAGAAAGTGGTGAGGAGGAATTACAAAAGGGCATGAGAAAATTTTTGGGAGTGATGGATCTGTTTACTCTCTTAACTATGGTGATGGTTTCATGGGTAAATAAACTTACTGAATTGGATATTTTAAATGTGCAGTTTATTATTGCCAAGTATCTTTAAGTCAAGCTGTTAATTTTTAAAATATATTTTAAGATAACAAATTATAAGACTTTTAAAAAATAATTTATGTAAACTTGACTATGCATTGAGAATTGTTTTGAGTCTGTTATGGATTTAGTTCGGAAAAATTAGCTCCTGAGCTTAGTGCCATCTGGAAAACTTTTTTTTAATACTCTTTGAAGAGCTTTTTAATACATTGTGTGAGGTTACAAAAGAAAAAAGCAATCACTGATTTCAGATATTTCATAATTTGGAGAAAGGCTGTCCATGTATGTCAACACAAACTCTCATGCAAACAAACACAGTTTAGAGAAAGACACTATCAATTAATCTAATCGCCATTTGAAAACAGTGTAATGTTATTTTGTTAGAACATATTATAATTGATTTGTTAAAGTTTGAATGTTCTAACATTTAAATAAAGAGAGATAGACAGAGTATACCAGCTTTTTTCTCTTTGTATCTCTTTCTTATTAGGTGACATCCATATATTTTTAGAAGTATGACGTGATGGTCTTTTGATTTGCCAACTCGACTGTGCTATTGTCCCTAGTTAATAAATCAAAAGTTAATCTGGGTGTTACCATGAAGGTATTTTGTAAATGCAATTAAAGTTTATAATCAGTTGGCTTTAAGCGAGGCAGATCATCCCAGATAATCTGGGTGGCCCTGGTGAAATCAGCTGGAAGCCATTGAGCTATGCTGAGGCTTCCTGAAGAACGATTGTACCTGTGGACGGTGGCTTCAGCCCATGCCTGGAGTCCCTGCCCGTCCCTCCCTACTGCCTGCCCTGTGGAGTTTGGACTTGCCTAGTGAACCTCCACAATGGCATAGAACAATTCCTTGCAAAAAACCTTTTCTTAAGAAGAAAAACAGTTTAAAACAATTAATATTTAAAAAATACTATTTAAAAAAATATATAAAATGTACCATTTTGAAGTGTACAGTTCAGTGGCATTAAGCACATTCGCAATGTTGAGCAGCCATCACCACCCTCCCTCTCCAGACCTTTCTCATCATCTCAAGCAGAATCTCTGTACCCATTAAACAATAACTCCCCATTTCCCCCTACACCAACCCCTGCTAACCTCTGTTTTACCCGCTGCCTCTATGAATTTTACTCTTCTAAGTATTGCATAGAAGTGTAAGCATACATTATTTGTTCTTCGGTGTCTGGCTTATTTTATTTAGCATACTGTCATAAATCTCTTAACATATGTCTCCTGGTTCTGCTTCTTTGATTGAACTCTAATGGATAGAGATCGATGTAGATATAGAATAGATCTAGAATATATAGAATATATCTATATCTATATGTAGAATAACCCCAAATAAGCTAATTCATTCAAAACACAACTTCCCTTGACCAGCCCATCTGGTAACACTCTTTCTAGGCAGAATCAATGGCTCCCTCTTTGCCTCTCCATGTCCCTTAGACATATTCTGTTATAGTAGTTGTTGCTTTGCAAATCCTTCTTCCCCATTTGATTGTGAGCCTTTTAATCTTATTCATCCTTACTCTCCCAGCACCTAAGAAATTCCTATTGAGAACTAATTCATTAATTAATGCAAATCTATGTATAAAAATAAGTGACTCAGCACATCAGTATCTTCTCTCTCACAGGGGATTTGACTTTTATTTTTTGCGAAGACAACTATAGTTGAATACAAGCTCCAAGTTAATCGTTTGTCTCTCTGTACCAATGATAATCTATATTTAAAAAGATCACTCAAAATTCAAATTAGCTATGCTACTTGGCTACAGTTACTTAACAATTCTGAGCTGAAGTACATAGTGTTCTCAAAACACCTGTGTTAGCATTCACTCCAAAAATACACACACCACCACACATTGCCAAGGACTTGCTACAACATAAACTTTAGAACATTCCTGTACCAATTCCAGGGCACTATGTAATTCTTACTTTGCTAATGGTAAACTTTACCTTTGAACTTTGACACAACAATGCAATCTGAAGTCTTCAAAAACATTTAGACAGTAGTTGTGATGAACTTTGACACAACAGTGCAATCTGAAGTCTTCAAAAACATTTAGACAGTAGTTGTGAAAACTGGGAATGGCCCAGAGGCATTTTGTACCACCAAATAAACACGCTTCTTATTGGACTCTGTATGTAACTTTTGGGGGATGGTAAATAAGACACGCAGGAGAGACATGACGTTTGAGCCAAACAGCAACTTCAGTTGCTGGAGCTGTGACTGTCCATCGGGAGATGTTTGTACCCCTTAGTCTAATCCCAGTTGAAATATTCCAGCTCATTTATTGATTTAAACTAGAAAACCTTCGACTCAGGGCATAGGTGATCTTACTTGTCAAGTTAATGTCTGGAGAATACTAGGAGGAAAATTTTATTTGTAACGAATTTACTTTTCTACACTTCTTTTTAAAAACTAATAATGAGGAAAATCTTAGTCTTTATTGCATGGTCTGCATGACATTGAAAAATAAAACCATGCTGATGTAAACCTTTTATACTATATTTCCATTTCTCTTTCACTCAGGCCCCATTCTTCGTGTGTGTGTGTGTGTGTGTGTGTGTGTGTGTGTTATTGTTGCACTTGTTTGCTGAACTGAGGCACTTTCACAAATTCTCTAAGTAGATAGCCACATGGAAATCAATAGGAATTTTCTGTATTGTATTTTGAAAAGCAAAAGTCCAGCAGAGTATATTTCTTACAGAGCTTACCTAAGAAAAGTTGGTCAGATCTCTTTGTCATCAATGTCACATCTGAAAATCTTTACATTACTGTAATTGGCCTACCAGGTCTTAACAGAAAAGAATATCCAAAGAGTAGTGAGTACCGAGTGTCACAAAAGGACATCCACATAGATTGTTATGTTTTATAATTAAAGTTTGCTCTATTGTCTTTCAAAATAGTTTACAAGTTTATTTATTTAACACATTATTTTAAAATGCTGTCATTTTCACCTGTTCCTATCAGGGTAATGACAGTTGTCCCACTGAGACCCACCTGGTTTCTATGCTTTATTTTTCATCTTAGAAAATCTGCAAATAACTCAGATTAATGGTTTTTGGGTGTGTGTGTGTAAAACAATGAGGATTTATTTTTTTAATATCAGGAAATGACTCACTGAGATCTACAGTTTAAAGTTGATGAAGTTATAAATGATGAAGTCCCTATTTTCCTGAGTGCTATGTAATTCTTATAATTTCCAGGAAGGATAATTGTGCATCCTGAGTATCCCAATGTATTTGTTCTGATTTATGAGGTGGAAATGTAAACTCATTGCTTTTACTTGAAAGGGTGTGCGTTGACAGCTTGTCAGTGTTTGAACTGAGAAAACTTAAAACTGTCCAGGGACCACACCAGCCAACCCACCAAGAATGCAGGACAAATGGGCATCATCGTAATGAGTGCTAATTATTAGTGGACAGGATCATTATGTTCACTGGTGAATTAAAGAAAGAGGATGGTAAGATCTCTGGCCTCTGGCTTTATCAGTTCAAGTCAGAAAGCCATACATCAAAAGTCGAGGGTGCTTTCAAATATTTCACTAACCGAGAACGACTTTGGAGCACAGAGTAAATTGACTTGATACCAAATTCCTATCTGTACCCTTCTATTTAAATAGGTCTCACTGTGATAGCAATGACAACAAATATCAACAATTTGCCCTTTCCGATATCACTTCTTTTTATTTTTTATATTTCTCTTCTTTGGTCTTTCGCCCCTTTGCCCAAGCAATTCTGCAGTGCTCGTGCACTCTTTCTTAGCTCTTTATCACACAGTCATTGTGATAAACACACAGCGAGTATCTCCCGTGGACGTAACACTTTACTGAACACTACAGACACATAACTCAAAATAGAGAGGATTTCACCCTTGACTCCTAGGAACTCAGCTTATAACTAAAGATTCCAGATAAAAATCATTAATAAGAGCTGAAGCAACAGGATATATTCCAAACACAGATCGGTTCCTCCCAGGCTAACAGGGGCCTTGTGGTCAAATGATAGACAACTAACTGTAGGAACTCTAAGTGGGGAGAGAAAGTCCCCTACGATTTGATAAGTTGTTATCCTCCTGTACTCATTTTATAAGAGACATTGAACTTGATTCTGTAAAATATGCACTAAGCCCTCCACAAGTTTACCAACCAATTGCTTGCCTAAATTTCCAACTGCTTGATAAATCCTTGGTAACTAGGTATCACAAGTATTTCTGTGGGTCAGTGAAAAGTGTACGGAACACAGAGAAGGTATACAATAAGGTATACTGGATGAAAATTGAATAACCATTCTCTTTCCAATCATTTCACCTGTCATAAGTTTGGCATAGTCATCTCTACCAGAAAACATGTGCACGCGCACACACACACACACACTCACACACACATACATACACACATATGCAATGTCCATAGATGTATTTAAAATAAATTGCCTATGTTTGAAGAAGGTAAAGAAATTGGGTGTTTATAATGTGGATCATATGTGGCACATATATACAATGGAATATTACTCAGCCTTAAAAAGAAACGAAATTGAGTTATTTGTAGCGAGGTGGATGGACCTAGAGTCTGTCATACAGAGTGAAGTAAGTCAGAAAGAGAAAAACAAATACCGTATGCTAACACATATATATGGAATCTAAGAAAAAAAAAAAAGGTCATGAAGAACCTAGGGGTAAGACGGGAATAAAGACACAGACCTACTAGAAAATGGACTTGAGGATATGGGGAAGGGCAAGGGTAAGCTGTGACAAAGTGAGAGAGCGGCATGGACATATATACACTACCAAATGTAAGGTAGATAGCTAGTGGGAAGCAGCCGCATAGCACAGGGAGATCGCTCGGTGGTTTGTGACCACCTGGAGGGGTGGGATAGGGAGGGTGGGAGGGAGGGAGACGCAAGAGGGAAGAGATAAGGGAACATGTGTATATGTATAACTGATTCACTTTGTTGTAAAGCAGAAACTAGTGCACCATTGTAAAGCAATTATACTCCAATAAAGATGTTAAAAAAATAAAAATAAAAAATATATATAATGTGGATCATATATAATTCAGTTGGAGAAGACCCTATGGAAAATATGAGTTGTGAGCAATAGTTTAAAATGATGGATTGACCACAGTCTTCTAGAGAGGATGAGGGAAACGGTTCCAGGTACTACTTCATTTCCTTCTTTATCAGCGGAGTTTTTCAATCATCCTAATCTAGCAGAACATTTCTCCTAGGCTACTGAGATATATTTGCAGGAAACAACTTTCCCCTCACTTAAAGAAATAGGTTTAACTCCTTCATTCCTAGAATGCTATAATCAGGAAAAAAGTGAGTTTTCCATAAGGTATTTAAAGGAGGAAAAAGAGGTGAATCTATGTGGAAAATTAGATGAAGGAGTAGAAAATTGCATCTGCCATGTAAGTCCAACTATGTATAGATTATTCCTCCATGAAAAACTGGAAATTTCATTTAAAAATGGTACTTGCAAAGTCAGCAGCAGTTCTTAACAATGTCTTTCCTGCTGCTGACATCATATTTTTTTACCCCATAATAAGGGATAATTTGGACCCATTCTCCTTTTCATTTAAAGCTGTCCCTTTCCTTATTTGCATTTCTCCCACTGCTCTTCCCACATGAGAGGTGATTGCATTACTTGTGGAATATGATGAATCACTTCAACAAGAAATACGTGGCATATGCTGAAGGCTCTTTCTAGCATATAAATTAAGCTTGAATGGCAGCTTGGTCAAAAATTTCCTTTGAAACTGGTCCCTGTGTGGCAGGTAGAATCAAGCATTATCATTTTATCAGCAGGAGGTTTTTCCAAGCTAGCTGATGTCTCTAACCTTTACTAGAGAGAAGTGGGTCACCCCCCTCCCTGAAAATAATTGATGAGATGAAAAGAGAGATCTGGGTGAGGAAACTGGAGAGATGTATCTAATAACTAGGCTGAGATGAGAATTGTTAAAAGAAAAGGAAACACTGGTAACACTGAATGATACTGCAAAAAAGATACCTATGGCTACCAAATAATATCCCAAAGAAGTAGCAAGATAAAGCGTAACCATTCAGTCAATTGAGGCAGACTTGCAAATATTTTCCCAATTAAAAAAAAAAAAAACCTAGTGGAATAAAGAGAGGCTAGACAAAAGATATTTTGCATCTCTAGTTTATGATTGTTTTCTGAATTGGAAGGTTTCTTTTTCCCTTAAATCTGTCTCTTAAATCTGGGAAAGGTAGAACCAAAATTATCAAGTTTTAACTTTCTGAAATCCCTTCACTTTGTTTACCTTATGATTTTTAAACATTTTATTTGTGGAAATAATAATTACTCTTCCATCAGGAAATTCAATGTATTTCATAGAAAAGCCAGCAAAGGAACAAAAACATCAAACAAGGGAAGATTCTCCGACATTCCACATGATGGCAGAAGATCTTTTCCTTATTAAGTAGTCAAAGCTTGCAGTTTTGTATTATTCTATTAAATATAGCAAGATAAGCAATCTCCCATATTCTCTAAGCCATTTGAGAGTAATTTGTTCTCAGGACAAACCAGAAGGGATGATGTGTTTTCTTGTGTGAAAAACAACCAACCTTGGGGGGAAAGAAATACCAAAGCCACCTTCCTCAAGTCTTCCTAAATAATGTTGAGATTACAAAAAGTGCCTTTCAAAATCACACTTAAAATGGGATCTTTTAGACTACATTCCCCAAATGTCAATGATCATTTTTTTATTGTTTATGTTGTTACATCACAGTAGACAAATCCTGTAAATGCACTTACGGAACAGGCTGCCTTGTACAATCCCCTTTGCCGATGGAGAGCTTCTTAGAGCTGAAGCTTTTTTCAGAAAATCTTTCTCTGATTTGCAGCATGGCTCTTGTCCACTCAGAACCTCAGAAAAGCACTGGGTTTCTTGACCCACAACTAGATTTCTAGGCAGAACTAATCCAACAATACGGTCAGCCCTGGAAGATAGTGATATTTCCTGTGAGAATTTAGAAAACATGGGCTATAAAGCTGAATTTCTCTACAATTTATAAATACAGCACCCCCTCTTATGCCTTTTGGCTATCTAGTTTATTGTCTCTTCACTTTGTCTTTTGGTTGTTTTTTGTGACAATGATGGTAAAATGGGGAAATGCATTCTAGTTTCACTAGCCCTCTACCTTCCTCAACTTCTTAAATTCAAGTTATGGTCTGTTCTCATATTTATGCTAATAAAGGGAAGCAATGTCTCCTATACAAAGTGCAGATTATTACAAAAGTAATGTGCACAATGTAACTTATCTACCTAAGTATGATATTCACAAAATATTAACTGAGCAAAGCTTAGCAGGGCAATGGTTTACACTAATGCCTTCATTTAACTATGAGAAGAAACCAGCCAGGGAAAATAATAATACCTTCCATTTTTAAATTGCCTTTAGAGTGCTTACAGTGGATTCGTACATCAACTATAGCATTTGATTTTCAAACATAACCTTATGTTATAGCTGTACTTGTCAATTTATACATTTTGTAACTGAGACGTTAACTTCTTCTAAGATCATAGAGCTAGTATTTGAAAGGAGAGGAACTGAAATCAGAATTCTAGCTCCTATTTCTACTATATCAGTTGAAGAGCATAAAAATCATGACTATAGATAGTAACATATGTAAGTGATGATTTTAGCTTTATAAAAACATTTGGTCAAGTTTATTTTCAGGGAACTTTACACTGGGGATCAAGGGTCCCACAGTCAACTTGCTCCCTTGTGGCAATGTTACTTTCAGGATATGTTTATTACCTAGATTGAGGAGATGGTGACACAAATATATACATATGTCCAAACTCATCAGATTTTATACATCAATTAGGGGCTCAATAAAGCTGGGTGAAAAAAAACTTTGAAACATGATTTTTTCAAATAATTTCATTGAAATAATAGAAAAATTTTGAAAATAGAGATGAATTAAAACATTGAAATAAAAAGACCATACTTAGTTTGTGATGTGAGCACAGTCAAGATGCATAACTATTCAGTTTCTCTCTGCTGGAATATTTGTTTGACACCATAGATGCGTCAGTCTCACTGAAATGTCAATCTTAGTGTCAATCTCATTGAAACAACATGAAGCCAATCTTGGTGGGCCCTCCAGTAACTGCTCAGGGGCCCTAAATGGTTGCAGAGGTGACCATTTCCAACACTTCACTATGAAAAAGAATTGATGGTATGATCTTACCTTCAATGCATGTGATAGATAAAAAACTCCGGAAAAAAAAGAAAGTCACTACTCAGTGATTATATGGGAACAAAGCTATGAATTCTTAAAAGTGATTATTTCCTAGTAGAAAACATCAGGTTATTTGGCTCAGCTACTATGCTAATCTATCAATACTTTAACACTGTTTTAATAAAGTGCTAACATAACGAATTATACAAGGCAGCATAATTAACATTAATATTAATGTCAACAGACCTGAGTAATATTGAGATTTCAAAAAGGATACCTTTCCCATGTTTTCCTAAAAGCAGTATAGATGCCAGTGGAGGATAATCCCACTTACTATTTATGTATTTACACATAAAAAGGAAAGTTCAGGGTTGATACAGGTAATCTGAGCAAGCCATACCTGCCCAAATACTTTTTGATATTATTAACTAAGTCCCTTCCTTTGGTGTTTCTTATATTCTCCTACACTTTTAAAACTAGAGGTCCTTAAAGACCATTCAACTACCATTCCAACTAGGATTTTCTATTGAGGAAAATATAACCAGAATCACTGAGACTTGCCCAGGCAGAATGGAGGCTAGAACCCCACTTTTCTGACCACTATCAAATTGTTTTATCACCAGGTTATTTCACATACATTTCCAAGTTTATAACCTTGGGATTGTTTGTCAAAATATCATAGTGACATACTAGATTTCATAGAATTCAGAAAATTTTATGGCCCCTCAAGAAATTATTGCCAAAACCAAACCAAACCAAACCAAACCAAACCAAACCAAAACACGATTATAACACTGGTTTCTGTCTGCAATATTAAGACTTGAATAATCCTTCCAGACTTGGGGGGCAGTGCTGGAAAATAGAAGGCAAGTAAGAAGATGGGAAACAGAGCATACTGAAGTTTTTCTTCAATCCACTGGTGGATGAGAAAAATTGTATGCATAGAAACATGGGAGACAGTTTCTCCATCACTATCTCTGAGATTATAGAGTTTAGCATAAGATTGGAGGACTTTTCACCTTTAGTGGGAGTTTTTTTAGTTGGGTGGTAAAGAGATCTCAAGGAAATCTTCAAGGGTCATGTCTCAGAGCTGCAAATCTGTCCAACAATCCTGCATAGACGTCCCATTTTACAGATGAGGAAAGTGAGTCAGAAAGTGTCATGGCCACTTAGGTAGTTGGGATTTAGTGATTAATTCCATGACATTTCATGTTCTGTTTACTAAACCAGCATCAATGTAAGATTGCCCCTCTGATGGTATCCCATGGGTTTTATCTCAAGTATAATGTCATAAACATTTTAAATAACTTTGAGTTAATTATGTATTTCCTTAATTAAAATCAGAGATCTGTACTAATACCCTGATAAATTATAAAATGTTCCTTGTACTTGTCATCTTTCCCTTTTTCTTCCACACCATTTAGATGTTGCTTTGTCACATGAATTTATCATTAGCATACAGAGTGCAGATGGGGGACCCTACAGTCCTGTGATCATTTAAATTGAGCAGTTTGGGTTTTTTTTCTAGCCCCACTAGTTTTCTTGAGGCCTGTCAACTAAAACTACATGTTCCAGACATTTTGTGGTTTGATGCATGAGGGTAATAACAGGTTTAACTTTTAAAATTAATTCTCTAAATAAATATGACAGTTTGAAATCCAATTTTTCTTAAAAATAAAGAAGACAGTTATTACTTAATTTTAAGCAATTTTAAACAGGAGTTATTTATTTTTCAACACACTAGTAAATTTTAAACAGCCTTTGATTTACAAAACTTCCATGCTTCATTTTGTGTGTCTGCATAAACCAAAGTGCAACTGTATCTTTCGTGACAATTATCACTTTAAAAAGTTTTTTTAATCTTAGACTGTGGTTCCAAATTTGAGTTGATGTTCCATTGCATTCTCTCTGTTGGCATATAGATCCTTTTAATGTAGTTTAAGAGAGAGTGATTGAGCACCTCAATGGGAGAGGAGAAGAGAGAAGAGGAGAGGAGAGCAGGGTAGGGGAGGAGAAGGGAGAAGAGAAAAATTTTAAGACACGGGATTTTGCAATGTACTCGGTATGTTGCCCCTAAACAAGAAATGTGTCAATATTTTGACATTTTATTTCAAACTACAAGAAGCAGAAGCTATTATCAACGTTGGAGTAGCAACCTTTTTAAACAGCATTTTGAAATATATTTTTCCATGCCATACATCTAAACTAAACTCTTGTGCATGATTATAAAGTTAATGATTCTCATAGACCCACAGGGCCTTGACCTGAAAAGGATCTTGAAAGTGTGCAGAGCTCCTGGCTTTTGGCAAAGAAGGTGATAATTATATCCATATTAAAGATAACACACTGAGGAATCATGTGTGTAAGTGGTTTTTACAGTGTCCCAGAATAACTCTCTACCATCTGCGACTTGGTTTATATGAATAAAGAGGTGTTCATGTCAACAAACTATTACTTTTAGTAGAAGTCTATAGAGAGGTATATCTTCAGCATGAAAGGGGCATCTGATTTAACTCTCTTGATTTGTGTGATTGAATTCTTATATGTTAACTAGCACGACCAAAATTACAGGAATAAGAGATAAAGCCAAAGTCTCTTGATTTCCACCTGGGTGCTTTCTCCTTTACTCCACATATAAATTTGAAATGGGCAGCGATGGATGGGTTTGATGTTTTTTGAGTTCTGTGTCTGAATATAGTTATTTCTTTCTGATTTCTCCAGCATAGATTGCCCATTCCATTCCTGAACTACAATTTTTCCTTAGTTAGCTTTTTATGGCTTTTATAGCTTTGTCCCATCGTTCAATGTGAGTCTTTTGGTCTGAGAACAGGGTATTAAGTCAACTTGAATTACCCACAGTGACTGACATAATACTTTGTTCCTAAAAATGCTTAAAATGGATTTCATTGATTAGGAAGTTGATAAAAAGTCATTACATATGATACTGAATTTAGAATAAGATATTCAGTTCTCAAAATATTTAGATTTAGTACCCTTTTTAAAATGCTAACATGACGTTAAGGAATTAAATAAAAATCAAAAATGATTTTGCTTAAAAAGTCATTTGTAAAAAAAAAATTCTCTCCTGTGCCTTAAACTATTTCCCATATAATTTTTTGATAAGTATTTTTGATTAACATTTATCTTCACAAAAGGAAACAATGGATTGCATGAGAAAATAAATGGTATAAAGTAAAATAGTTGCTATGTAGAACTCTCAGAGAATAATCTTTCAGCATAATAGCTTTCCCAAATAATAGTTTGCCCCTTATAAGCAACATTTAAGAAAATAATTTTGATTAAAATATTTTAAAATACATCAAGCATTTCTTGATATTATAAAACAGAAGACTTCTAGATGGAATTTAACATTCTCACTAAAAGGCCCAGAAGCCTTCATGCTTAGTGACTATTTCTGTTTTTTATGATTATTTCCCTTCCCTTGAACTAAGACGTCAGCTATCACTTGCTGCTGTCAGTGTAACTACCCTTAGAAGTATATTTCCTCTCTTTAAGTTCTTGATGCAGGTGGTTTACCAGGTTTGTTAGAATTGAGTGCAAAGTATGTAAAAACATGCTCTGGAACCCGAGGCCTTTAAGTAGTAAATGAATTTTAATTCTTGGACTTTATGAGTTGGATATGGCTTCTCAGTGACCAGTTTTAACTAAATTTGTCATTCTTCTCTGTGTCCCAGATATGAGGTTGATGAATTATCAGCGTTTAGGATAGCTGAACTGTAAATCTATCAGATCCCCGATATTGCAAATTTTACCTTCCTGATAAAATATTTGTTTCTTCTATGTTATAAAAGGCACTCTGTATGTTGTATTCTGATACTGGTTATATTATATTAGTTCGTGGGTCCCCAACCCCCAAGCTGCGGACCACCGGTACCGGTCGGCGGCCTGTTGGGAGCCGGGCCGCACAGCAGGAGGTGAGTGCCGGCAGGCAAGCCAGCGAAACTTCGCCTGCCGCACCCCATCGCTCGCATTACTGCATTACTGCCTGAACCATCCCCCCGCCCCCGCCCCGTCCGTGTAAAAACTGTCTTCCACGAAACCGGGCCCTGGTGCCAAAGAGGTTGGGGTCCGCTGTATTAGTTAATAGAGACTTTTATTGATAGAGACTAATATTGATCTTTAATAGAGACTAATATTGATCTTTACTCCTTCTCAAGTGCTGAGTGTATCTTCTCATGGGTCTTGGCTGATTGCAAGTAATGCCAACTACTCAGCAGCCTAGGTATGTGTCACCTTTACAAAACTGCCCCATCAGTGCTGTCCAATTTCTGACAACACGCTTTTCCTCACCTCTCCCAAACTCTCCAACTTCTCAATTTCCTTCATCCAATAAGCTCTCCCTCCTTGTTTTGCTACAAGTTGGTAGGATTGATACTGTCAGTTTAAACATTTCCTCAACTCTGCTCTTATACGGTAGGTCCATGAAGGGCTGATGGAATAGGTTTTTTGTTTGTTTGGAGGAATTATAGATTCATAGTCAATGTGTTATATATGATGCATGGTATGGATCAAAGTCACCATTTTTTTTTTTTTTTTGCACATGGATATCCAATTTTTCCAGTACCTTTTATAGGAAGACTATTTTTTCTTCACTGAATTGACCTGACATCGTTGTCAAAAATCAGTTGTCCCTATATGGATAAGTTTATTTTTTGGCTATCTACTCTGTTCCATGATCTATAGTCTGTCAAAATATCAAAATGGTGGTAGTCAGTTTTTAATGAATACAACAGTGGCCCTTAAGCTCAAAGCAGTGATTCTCTTTTCACACAGGTAATCCCAACAAACTTGTTTTGAAGTGCTGCCTTTAATTACTGGCCCCAGGGTCTGGATTTTTTAAAGTTGTTTATATATTAAGTGCTTATGTTTGCTGAGACTCAGGGCTCCCCTCAAAAAGCACCATGAACCTCCTTTCTATCCAATTCTTTAGACGCAAGTATGGAAACGTATGTTGAGAGAAGGAAATATGGACATTTTAGCTTCAGGTAAATGCTTCTTTTTTTTTTTAATTCCTTCAAAGTTCAGCAGGAGATAAAGATGGATATTCAAGTGAAGTTGAGGAGCTGGAAGGACTTTTGAGATAACATTGTTTAACATGGAGCAGACCATGGCTAAATGTGAGGGTCCCAAGTAATGTTTAAAGATGCGTTGGCTTTGGAAAATCATTTGCAATGAAGCTCTGAACACAATATTTTCTAAAGAAAAGCCAATTAGATTCCATACATAATATTTTATGAATATTAACATGTGCATATATTACAATTAATTGCATATATATTAATTCAGCATGCATTAGCATCTATACTTAGTCACTCTCAAATCTGGTTAATTCAGGAATTATTAAATACAAAGAAAATCTAGAAAAATTACATTCAACGTTGAATATAAATTCAAAATTTATGTAACAAATAATATACCAAAAATACAGTTACTTCTTCTACCCAAATTACAGTTCTTGTCTTCTACTTTATTAAACTATTTTTCTATTAAACTCTTTTCTATTCTATTTCTATTAAACAAATTCTATTAAAACTTCTAGATGTCTTGGGAAAAACACTATTCAAATACTTTGAATAGACCAAATAAAATGAGCATACAATATCAGACCATACAATATTAGTAAAGTAACGATATAGTGGAATAATACTCTTTACAATGAAAGCACTGGGGACCAGGATGTTAAGTGACTTACTAAAAGATACATTTAGCTAATAAATTGCTGGGGCTGATAGTTACACTTCCACCCCACTTTTCTTACCCTTCCAAACGAAGACAATGAGTAGTGGTTAAAACCAATGTGTTAAAAGGCCTGTACTTAACACTTAGGATTGCGAAGATTGGTAAGAATCTATCTCCACCCTCGAGAAGTTTAGCAGGAGATAAAAGACGATGTACACATAAATATGGAGCATATATGTATGGTATTTGGGGCCTGAGAAAGTGTCGCAAATGGAACGGAGTTCAAGTAATGGGAGAAGGAAAGGAACAGAAAGAGGAAGAGGAGAAGGATGGGGAAGCAACCAAAAGCAAGTTCTCTTCAGATCGAGCCAATCAGTAGAGGCCCTTGAGGTGATTCTTGCAAGTGGGAATTCGAAAGCTGAGGGTAGAGAAGGAAAAGGAACAGGAAAACATGTAAAGATGAGGCAAGTAAGCCAAACGGGAAGACACCACATTTCTCTCTGCCACAGCCCTCCACGCACAGACCTGCGCTCCCCAGAAACGTTACACTTTTGTGAAGCCTGGCTCTGCTCCCGCCGTATGACTGCAGCTGACACATGGCAGCAGGCACTTCTCCAGCCAATGTCTGCACCTTGAGAAAGGACCATCCTCGCAGGCACCATCCCATTGCAGTCCACCTGTGACGAGAGGAAAACGAAACTTGATTGTTTTGTGATCAGCATTTGTGAGAAACAAGCTTTGTGTACCATTCCAACACTGATTTTTACACTTTTCTTTAACTGAAGGTGGAGAAAGCTTTTGGTAAAAGCAGTCCAGATCCCCAGCCTCATAGCATGAACGTTATGGCCTGGCTGTTTTCCAGTTTCTCCGTGATAAGAGACAAGCACCCTCCAATTTAATAACTAAATTCATGGTTTCCTCCTGCAGCAGCTTGTGCAATGATTGAAGTCAGAAGACCTTGGCAGCCTCTGGCACTGGCAAATAGAATGTGGCATTCTCATCATTTGATTAATTAATGTTCCTGATTCAGGGAGATATAGCACCGCTTTACCTCCCTTGTGTTATTGAATAACCTCACGCGCATTGTTTCGCAGGCACTTTTTACATCAGTGCAGGTAAATTCCAAGTAACCAGCCACAAAAGCCTAAGTTTCTGCTGAAGCCCTGCGTGAGTGACTTGAGGATGTGCCTGGATGGGAGAGAAAAGAAAGGAAAAGAAGGAGGAAGGAGAACCTGTGTTAGCCAATCCATCGTGTCAGAGAATCGTTTTACTTCTTTTTTTTTTTTTTTGCGGTACGCAGGCCTCTCACTGTTGTGGCCTCTCCCGTTGCGGAGCACAGGCTCCGGACGCACAGGCTCAGCGGCCATGGCTCACTGGCCCAGCCGCTCCGCGGCATGTGGGATCCTCCTGGACCGGGGCACGAACCCTCGTCCCCGGCATCGGCAGGCGGACTCTCAACCACTGCGCCACCATGGAAGCCCCTCGTTTTACTTCTTGCTTGTCCATGGTTTGCAGTCTTATTTGGTGTTTTGTTAATAACCTTTTTCCTTATTCACATGTCAAGAATGATAAAAATGGGACTTCCCTGGTGGCAGTGGTTAAGAATCCACCTGCCAATGCAGGGGACATGGGTTCGAGTCCTGATCCGGGAAGATCCCACATGCTGCAGAGCAACTAAGCCCGTGCGCCACAACTCCTGAGCCTGCACTATGGAGCCAGCGAGCCACAGCTACTGAGCCTGCGAGCCACAACTACTGAAGCCTGCGTGCCTAGAGCCTGCGCTTCGCAACAAGAGAAGCCACTGAAATGAGAAGCCCATGCACCGCAACCAAGAGTAGCCACTGCTCGCCACAACTAGAGAAAGCCCACTTGCAGCAAGGAAGACCCAACACAGCCCAAAAAAGAAAAAGGTAAAAATAAACATCCCAGCAGACAGTCAAGAAACCTGCCTATGTGATCCTTGGAAGTTATACCAATTGGCCCCTGTATCAATGGTTTCAAACCATAAGGCTATTCTCCAGGGTCCAGCGAGTATAAACAGGATGCTTTGGAGAATCCAACGAGGAGATGTTATGGAACCAAGTGTATTCATCTCTCATTTCTAGCATATTCTGGACCCAATAAGGAAGAGGGACATTGTTTTGTCTAACAAGTTGTCTCAAATACTGCAAAACAAACAAGAAGGACAAATTTATGTCATACTTACTACTTGGCTTTTCTTCTTAAAGTTGAGTATTGAATTATTATAGTTGCACCTTCCCTCCCAAAAGGAGCAAACGTCTTTCTCCCAGTTAACTGAAGTAATGAGCCATTCAGATAGAAAATGATCACATCTTTTGAGAAATCTATTCTCTATATCATTAGAGACTTGGGATTTTATCCCTTCAGACTACTTTTGGGACTTCTAGGGCATCAGAATGCTCCAGAGAAGTCTCAGTCCCCAGTGAAGAGCTCATCAAACCTAGGAAACAACCTCATCATGTTGAATGATTTCCCCGGTGAAAGGTTAGTAGAGAAAGGAAGTCAAGGAGAACAACAAATTGTGCCACAAACAGAAACTGAAAAAAAAAAAAAGTCCAGAGAATTGCCAGGAAATAGTAACCAACATGTGTAGTGTTAGAGAAAGAAAATGCATTTATTTATTTTTAAACCACTTTCCCACTCTGCCTTCAATATAATACACATCATAGAATCACTTTAAGTTTGCTTTTTTACCAAATTGAGATGCTTTCAAATGGAAAAAAACACCTATATATGGGTAATATGAAAGAAATAGATACTGAGACTCTTGAATAATTCAAGACTCTGCTGAAAAGATTTTGAGAATTCTACTTTCACAAAACCCCAACATTGAGATCCTTAATGTTGCTTTCTAGTTAAACTCCTAGAGTACTGATGAGGATTATTGAATTGAGCTAAGGTAATTGGTAACAGTCATGGAAAGGAAAAATAATTCTGGGTAAAAGAAAATGACAGTCTCAGTGTTTCTCCTTCATTTCTTAGTTAAGTTATGCCTAGTAAAAGCACAGACTCTCGTAACCACATGGGCTTTACTGAAATATTATGTTTCTCAATCCTCCAATGTACTTTGCTTTTTATTTCTATTTTCTTCTAATCCCCAAATATTTTGTTTGCCTTTCTCTCTAGAGTTTAGTATATTTCTGTATCCTCTAAAATCTCTAATGCATTTTTAACACTCCGTAAGTTTTAATTAAATATAGAAGTAAAAATACATTCCAGAAATTAGTGTTTGTTTTCTACTATTTTAAAAAATTTACATGCCAGTAAATGCCAGTCAAAACTGAAAATTCTGACAGCATTGACTAGTGCTGGCTCAGGAAATACAAGTTCTCTAAAATTTGAACCCAAAATTGCTATGTGGCAAGGACAGAATTTTAACTATTCTTTGTTTTGTTTTGTTTTTGTTTTTGCGGTACGCGGGCCTCTCACTGTTGTGGCCTCTCCCGTTGCGGTGCACAGGCTCCGGACGCACAGGCTCAGCGGCCCTAGCTCACGGGCCCAGCCGCTCCGCGGCATGTGGGATCTTCCCGGACCGGGGCACGAACCCGCGTCCCCTACATCGGCAGGCGGACTCTCAACCCCTGCGCCACCAGAGAGAATTTTAACTATTCTTGACTCACTTTCTCCCTATTAAAAGAAGTAATTCTTCCTTCACAGGAAAGCCAAAAAGGCAAACATGATGCTAGATAAGTTTTGTTTTTTTCTGGGAGAAATAAGGTGTTCTCAAAATTCAAGGCATCATCATTATTCATGCTCCTGAAATCTATTATGATAGTAGAAGATATTATATTTAAACTTTCCTTCTGTTTTCCCCAAAAAGGCATTTAAACTAAGATTATAGCCTATCAAATAATTATTATCAAGAAAAAGTAAGAAAAGAAAAGAATTAAGACCCAAGAAGCAGGACATGCGTAGTAAGTCTAAATACAAATTTGTGCTACCACTGCTTATTTTTCTTTTCTAGAAAAATGCCTCCAGTTTTAAATATACAATGTCGGTATTAGCAAAGTACATTAAATCATCATGTAGCTTATTATGGATCCAAAGTGGTTCTGAAAATAAACTTGCATTAAGCAGAATCAGTCATATTGGTAGTACGGAAATTTGGGTTCAGTTATAGTTCCCTGTCAACCGAAAAGTTCAGTGTTCACTGAGAAAATAATAAAAAATAAAAACCCACTGGGGAAAATTCTGCTCCCTTTAGTATGCAGAAAGCACATACTGGAAGTAGCTTCACCTGCCAGTTGTGATTAATTTGCTATTTCTTACAACGTCTCACTTTGATTATTAATGATAATGATTTGATTTATGAGTTCTGTTCACTGAATATTCTCAATTTCCAAAGATGTACTCTTTTGGGAAAAAGGAGAGGAAATAAAAAGCTGTTGGGGAGATAGCGACTCAGGTAACGCAACGTGGCATCATTTACCTCTAGATGGTGGTTCAAATCTATCTCCCCACATTTTCTTAAGGTGTACAGGGAAATCGAAAGGCCAGGGCAGAGATATTGTATATAATGAGTGAGAGAGGAATATCCCGATCCCACCTCTGTTCTGAGGTTTTGTCTCTTTATGTGTTATGGGAATGGAGAGCATTTGGGACCAGGGCTTCTGGATTTTAATGCTTTTCTCTGTGCAGAATTACAACATGTAAACCCTGCGACATGAATTGCATATTAACATTTGTCATTCATGCATATATTAAGAAGCTGAGATGTTTAAGACTGTATGAAAAGATGTTGGTTCTCAGAACAGAATTATAGAGAATTAAGGCAATTAGAACTCTGAGGAACCATACACAGCGTTGTTAGAATATCATATTTTCTACCAGCTGACCTCCTCGTTGATCACAGAAAAGAAAATTCAGTAGAAATTAATTTGGAGCTTTTCACAAATGCAAAAATAACTCAGGAATAATTGATTTTTAAAGGTTGAAAATTACAAAGGCTCTCATCTTCCTTGAGAAATATCTTCTAGGAAAATAAGTGTAAGACAGAAAAATAATGTAATCATCTTTGCCCAGATCATACCCTCCACTGGGAGTCTGAGGACCTGAAGAGATTTCAGAGTCCTCAGCACTACCTCAGTGAAGTACCCACTGGGAGTTTATGAGCTTCTGGCCCCACTAAGTTTCCATAGAAAAAGTATTAGTAATAGCTTATCTTATTAGTAGTAGAGCTTTCCACAGGCTAGGCACCTTAGATACATAATCTCATTTAGTCCTCACAACAAGACAATGAGACAGTTACTGTTATGCCCATTTACAGATGAGGAAAGTAAGGCTCAGAGAGATTAAGTGACTGTCCCAGGTCACACAGCCAGACATGGTGCCGACTGAGGCAATTTGATCCCACTGCTCTGTCGTGGCACCCTGCCTCTTCTTTATCCCTTGTAAAAGGACAGTAATGACATGGCTACAAACTCTACTCTCTAACACTACACTTTGTCATAAATGAATTCTATCTCCTGCTGACCACAGGAAAAGCCTATCCCTTAGAATGAGCTCAGAATGAGGGTGGTAGCTTTTAGCAGTTGGTGGAAAACAAAGAACAGCTGCTACTCCAGTGGCTTGTGTTGAGTCTGATAAGGTTCCTAAATCTGAGAAAAGGATCCCTCAGTGCCTAGAACTTTTTAGAAATCTCCTCTCATTTCCATGTCTAGAAGTTCTGTACCTAGAGCCAGCTAAAGTGTTCCATTCACACATAAAAATCTGGTTTACGATGCCAGAACACTGGTTCCCCCACCTGGAGTGCTTGTTCAAAATTCAGGGACCTGAGACACTCTCTGAGACTCTGATTATTAAACCCCAGTTTAAGACTCCACATTGGCATTTTAAACTCCCCTGGGTTGGACTGAAATGAAGCAGAGACCCTGGAAGACTATGTGGGAGCATCCCCTTAACCTCTCCTTCCTGGCTGTTTTTTACTTCTTTGAGTCTAACAGATTGTGTTTCCAAAGCTCCATCATTCTACACTCTCAAAAGGCAATCTCTTCCACTCTCTTGGTTTCAACTGCCCATGGATATGCTGGTGATTTTAAAAGTTTATCTTTCCATTCTAGACCCCTTGCTCATTTGAATCTCATGATCACATTTTCAAAATCCACATTGTTCTTCCTAAACCTCTTCTTGTTCCTATATTGTGTTGCATCGCACCTTGATAAAGATCAGTTCTATCTCATCTTCTCCATCCAGACAATTAATGCTGTAACTCAGGTCCTTATTTCCTCTTACCTGGATTACAATGACGAACTCCTCACTGGTCTCCCTAACTTCATCCTGGTCACCCTGTCGCCAAGGGAACTTCACGTATCGTGTTGCTTCCTGCTTAAAATCTTCCCAAGGTTCCCAAACCTTTACGCATAAAATTTGACCCTGCCTTTTTCCCTGGCCTAATCTTATGACAATCCCATCTCACACATTATACTAAGTAATTGAATACTTGCATATAACACCCTCCCTGCCTTCACTGAAGTTATTTCCTCTGCCTAGGAAACTCTTTCAACCTCTAACCCTCCCGTTATTTGCTACT
Source organism: Hyperoodon ampullatus (assembly GCF_949752795.1). Lineage (NCBI taxonomy): Eukaryota > Metazoa > Chordata > Mammalia > Artiodactyla > Ziphiidae > Hyperoodon > Hyperoodon ampullatus. The sequence continues at coordinate 22,994,786 of NC_136916.1, forward strand.
TACCCAATTACAGTGCCCTCAACAGCATGCACCTTAAAGCAGGAAGAAACACTTTGGATTTAAATTATCCTGAGTTGGAACCCCAGTTCTGCCTTTTCTAATTGTGGGACCTTATGTAACCTACCTCACCATGTTATGAACATGAAATATAATATGGCTGAAATATATAGTATGACACCTATATCCTGCATAGCTGTGTGAAGTTGGGCAGGACACTCATCTCTTAGTGCCTCCATTTCTATGTCTGTAATTTATGTAAGTTGAACTAGATTTAGGAATTCTCTGAACTCTCGTGATGCACAGCCAATGAGTACATAGGCATTTACTAATATTGGTGTGTTCAGATTTACCCTTTCTAAAGCACTTTCATAAGCACCTCCTTTGTCCCTTATGATGACCCTGTGAAGATGTTTACAAACAGTTAATTAACTAGTTTTAGGTAGCAGGGCCAAGAAGTGTGACTTAGTTCACTCACAGACCTGCAGGATTCCTAGCTCAGTACGTCTACACTCTACCACAGGGCTTTGCAGCAGGCTCATGAGTCACTGTGGAGAAGTCACATGTTGAAACAAAACAAATAAAATAATTCATTATATATTCATATATTATTCATATAAATTTATTTATTTATTTAAAGTAACTTAAACCAAAACAGACTTACTCTGTTCTTATATCAAAGACAAGAGTATGTTTGATGTTTCTTCTGCAGTCTTTGGTGCATAGTAGTTACTACAGGGTTGTTCGTTATACTCCTGTCCCAGGCAGCATTATAAACAGAACAGAGTCCTCCAGGGAACATTTTGAAGGGCCCCAGGGACACCCCTGTTTTAGATGTTTCTCTCAATTTACAGAGAACATACATAGGTAGGTTACCTTGGGTGGTGGGGTGTCCTTCATATCCGGTGGCCCTGATGGCCCTAGGAGATGCAGGGAGGCCGGGCAGTGCACGAAGCCTTCAAGGAAGCTTGTCCAGCCAGGCTCCCTGGAGGTCTGGAACGAGGATCAGGACATGGCAATAGTTTCAGCTGTCTGACTTCATTACGCCTTCTCTCTCTACCTGCTTCAGAAACCCAGCTACCCTCCGTCATACACAGAAGCACTGCCCCTCGATCAGAGTTCTTGTGGCAGGCACCTCAGGGCTGAAGGCCAGATTAAAGAAGGCCACTTTGGGGCGAGAGGCCAATCCCTGGATGGATGAGGCTGCCAGGTCTCCTGACTCCAGTGCACATCCAGTCACTCCAGCCACTTCAGACAAAGTTCTTAAGGGGGCTGTGTGGGTGACAAGCTCTGGCGGCTTCCAAGGTTACTCTCCAATTAGAATTAGTTTTGGTTACTTAGCACAGAAGACCCAGAGGAAAATGGCTTAAAGCCCTGAATTTCCCACTTCAGACTCCGTTGGTTCCCAGCAGTAGGAGGGAGGAAGGGGTGTTCTTCAAACACGTGCTTCCCATCCACCCCTCCTTCGGGAGACATCCCTGGGTGCCCTGCATGCTTCTGCTCATGTCTCATTAGCAGAATGTCATCCTCTTGTTGCAAGGGAGGCTGAGAAACAGGCTTTTACCAGGCCAGACTCAGGATTTGCTAACAAAGAAGCATGGATACTTCTGTAGAGAACTAGCCAGCTCTGGTACGTCAGTAGAGCTCCTACTCACACCTCACGCATTCATTTCCAGTTAGCTATTCAATAGTCATAATTCAGAGTAGAATACGGAAGAAAACAACTTTAAAAACTCAAAGTATTACCTTTCAGAAGTATTGAACTAAGAGAAATTCAAGCCCGAGAAGCTTAACTAAATTTATCTCACTAGCCAGTTATTCCATTCCATTCACTATCTTCTGAAAACATAGGCCACAAGATAGATAAAAAGTAAGGGACCTCCAACGGTTGATTTTCAAGTAGAGGCTCAGACAAGCAGGTTCATAACATCAGGGTGTCCAAAGCAGGCAATCCACAAATGGTCTCTGAACCCTAAAATGAGGATAATTATGTCAGTATCATTGTTTTGCTTTTTGTGTGTGTGTGAAGATCAAAGTAGATAATACCCAGAGTAGCGGTGAACACAAAACACGTTCTTATATCTGAATCTGCAACAATGTTTAGGACCACCTCTAGACAAAATTGTGGATGAAGCCAATTTTGTCCTCAGGATCCTAATCTCACACACACCATCCTCTAGATATTTCCCTTCCTTTATCTCTTTCTTAGGTGACAAATTACAATGCCTCTGGCCGACCATAAGTCCCTCCCAGATCTGCTCTGCCAGGGCAGCCCTGTAACTCTGGGTTTTAAACCTGCCGCCATTCTCTCTTCTAGTATCATCAACTTTTGATCCCATGGTTTTAGCATATTGTCAAAATATAGAAGAAGGATGGATAAATTCCCTTATGGCAAAATTGCTATTGCATATAAGACTTTTTTTCTATAGTATTTGTATTTACATTTTAACTTAAAAGAAGTCCTTTGAGCCAAAAGAGGTGTATTTTAAGGTATATTTCAAACATCAACATACAGGGGGAATATATTCAATATGGAACCTTTCCAACATCCTTTAAAATTTCCCATACAGGTATAAAGTTTTCTTTCAATTTTATTACGGTATAGTTAATATACAAAAGTTACACATACTTAATATATACATTCCGATGAGTTTACACATTTGCATGCACTCATGATACCATCAACACAAACAAGGAAATAAACATATTCATCACCTCCAAAAGATTTTTTGTGTTTCTTTGCTTTTTAAAAACATTTAAATATTACTATTTGAATTCATTTTCTTGAGCTTCAAACTGGCTAGGTATTCTTTCCTCAAGAAAAACATAAGCTTAAAAAAAAAAAAGAAAAAGTAAAACATAAGCTTGATGAGAAAGAATATCAAGGGAAGGAAAAGATAAAGACTCTGGCTCCTTTTCCTTGTTAAGGTTGTACCTTCTCATTTTTACATTTCCAAATATATGTAGCAATTTTGGCAAACTCCCAAATAATGCCAGTCAAAAGAAAACTATCATGCTTTGTAATTTAAAAAATATATTGCCCATACTCAAAGTTCCAGGACCTCAGTTATATCATACCCCTTATCCTGAGATCACTTAGTTTTATTTAAGAGCTCAAGCAGATAAAATTAAAACTCTTAAAAATCTCAGGTAGAAGGTTAGGGTGTTTGGGGGGCTCAACATAAGAGAACCAAGGAAGGCTCTCCCCAATCTTTCCCTTTGGATAAGGTCCCTTCCAGATTTCATTACTATCAGTGGGGTTTCCAACAGCCATTTTAACATTACTTTTTATAAAATTAGATGCAAATATGTGTATTAGATGAATAACTTCATAAACATTTAGGTTTGTTGCAAAACTGCTAAGAATGAGGCAGACAGAACAGTGTTCCTGTCCTAATGAACTTATGTGCTTTAGTAGAAAACCAGGAATTTCCTTGTTTTGCTCTTCCCCCACCTGTCACTGCCCCCCTTTAACCTCCCTGAAGGAGAATTAACACGGCCTAATCATGGGGCAGGAGACGCTGAGGACCTAGGAGCCTCCTTCATAAGTTGCTAAAAAGAAACATTTGTCACATTTTTGTTTAATTCATGAAATATCTATATACACTAATGGGCTTTACTATATTGGAACACTAATGCAGAAGAAAACAACGTTATGGTATAAGGACAAAAATAATTGATTAATACCAGTTACCTCCAATCATAAACTGAAGTCCAAAACACAAAGCAGAGATTTTTTTCAATCTGTTGAAATGAAATCAAAGGGAATTTTTGAAAGGCAAGCTCTCACTGCTGTGCACTGGGAACCAAGCCCTCGTTACACTTAATGGATGTTCCATGCCAAGTTCCCCAACCCCTGGGGGTGAAAATTTCCCCTAAAAAGACCTGGAAGGAATTCAAGGCTGCTAAAGGCTTGAATAAAACTTTACTTAATGTGTATTGTACATTTTTATTACCCTGAGATGATATGTTATAATTACGTTCTTAAATCATGTGAGAAAAAGTTAGACACATTATTAACAAATGATAATATTCCCAAACCAAACCAGATTGGTGCCAGTCTCTCTAGAGAAGAAGATGGTAGACAGTAAGCAGGCGAACAAAGCGGTAAACATGTCGGGAGCGGGAACAAATATTAGGCACCCTGGTTCTATCGAAGGCACAAGACTTAAGAGAAACAAATTAGCCTCTGCTGGAGCTATAAGGTAAAAGGCCAGAAATCATTTTGAACTTGCAAGAAATTATAACACGTGATTTTTGGATGTTCCATAAGTAATTAGCCAAAACAGAAATGTATGTTTCCCAGAATAAAGTGAATAGAGAAAAATATTCCACGAAGAATACTTATTTTAGCTTCTTAGAAAATAAGCTGAACCTTTAATATAGTTGAAGTGGGCAGAATCAATTTCTGAGGGTGTTTGGGAATAAAAGAAATGAGAGTTAATTTGAATCCTTTCCTTCACCCTGCCTGAGTTGATCCAAACTTAAATATTAGAAATCACTCTAAGAAGGAACTGCCATAAGAATTCTTACGTTCAAATACACATTAGGAAGTCTTTTAAGCGAAGCAACTTTTAAAGATCGTAGAACTGGAAATAAAGCTGGTAGCCAGAAGTGCATTGCTGCTGTCTGGATAACCCTGAACTTCTTTTAGAAGGGAGATTGTCTCCTTTCCTGGCATCCTCCCGACTGGTGGGACCCATGGTGCGCAAGCAAGCAGAGGCAGGTTCTCTCCAGGAGCCTCCACAGGGTGTTCTGGAAAGGGTTGGCATCCACCTGGAGTGAGGGAACCATAGGTGGAGGCTGGCTTCCCCATTGCCTGGTTGAAGATCAAAACAGATTTTGTTTTGGCAAATGACTTTTAGAAAGCAAAGCCTCAGAGCATTTAAAAATTATCCTTTATCAGTATATTAAGGGAGATGGACCAAGAGTCATTTTGCAGGAACTTGCACTGTTAAATGTTGGTGGAAAGAAACTGACATGATTGATAATGCTAACTGGTTACACAGGAACCTTGAGTGTAGGGAGATATTTGTATGAAGGTACAAGAGAAAGTAAAGGGCTTTTGCATTTCTGCCCTTGTTAAAGCTACACTGACTGTACCTACACAGATCTAATTATATGTGAATATTAGAAATATGAATAAAATACACCAGTTATTTCCACTTGCTTTGAGTACCCTGTTTCTCCTAGACTTTTAAAATCCTGTATAATGAAAGAGATGCTGGACCCAGGAACAATGACTACTGAGTGGGGAGGACATAGCTCACAAGAGCAAGTATATTTTTTATCATGAGTATAGTGTAAATATTACACATTTCTCAGTAGTTCGCAGTATAAAGAGAGGTTGATATTCAATTTATGAATCCCTTGAAAAAATCACGTTCACAAATATTTCTGCACTATTTCAGGAGCTAATAGTAAATATTCCCTCTTCGTAATCTTTCCTTTATTCCTTGAAACTTGTGATCAATCCAGGTTGGTCAGAACTGGCCCCTAAGGTCATCAAAAGAGATAATATCTGATGCACATCTATGCAGTAAAGTCAGTACTTTAATCTCTCAGAAGTAGGCAATAAAATATGCTATTATCATAAACTCACATCTAAACTGTCAATAATTCAGAGGCTTGAGCAATCATCTGGACAGCCTAGAAAGTCAATTTAGACAATTCTACAACCATATTTTATTAGATAACTCTGCTTTGCCAATGTAGACATGATCTAAGTTTATCTAAAAGTTCTCTAGGGAAAATTATATACCTAAAGCCAGCCTCAAACTGTGACCATTAGAAACTTGCATAAATTCACTGAAAATAAATTATACCAATCTCACTTTTAGTCAACATTACTAGAATGGTTTATCAGGGGAGTGCCATGACCTTTTTAAAAATTTTCTCATAATTCAAGTTTTATTGATAGCAATACCAAATTAGAAAGCTTTCTTTAAATTCCTGTAGCTCTTAAGCAACTTAAAAAAAAAATTTTTATTGGAGTATAGTCGTTTTACAATGTTGTGTTAGTTTCTTGCTGTACAGCAATGTGAATCAGTCATATGTATACATATATCCCCTCTTTTTTAGATTTCCTTCCCATTTAGGTCACCACAGAGCATTAAGTAGAGTTCCCTGTTCTATACAGTAGGTTCTCATTAGTTATCTATTCGATACATAGTAGTGTATATATGTCAGTCCCAGTCTCCCAATTCATCCCACCACCCCCTTCCTCCCTTGGTAACCATAAGTTTGTCCTCTGCATCTGTGACTTTATTTCTGCTTTGCAAACATCTAGAGACTGTCATACAGAGTGAAGTAAGTCAGAAAGAGAAAAACAAATATCATATAATATCACTTATATGTGGAATTTAGAAAAATGGTAGAGATGAACTTATTTGCCATGACCTTCTTGAACTTCAGTTTTAGCAAAATTTTGGTCAATGTCTTTCAAAGTCATGAGGCAATGGGATATAGTAGAAGTAGAGATAAATGAACAGGATTCTGGTTTGAGTTCTTTCTCAGACGTGATATGTAACTTGAAAAAGTTATGTCACCAGTTCTTAGACAAAGTGATAAATCAAGCACCTGTAGACCCCTTTCCCTCTGTTCCAAACACATGCACAATGCAGTTTTATGAAAATACATGAATCCGAAAAAATATGAATATATACACATATATTTAAAACAAATAATTTGGTTTAAAAGCAAGAAAGGAAATTTCCAGGAGTCAGAAATGGAAAGGAAATATTTCAGTAAATAGGAGCTCAATTTTTGTGGCCTATAGTGGTGCCGAGACAATGGGGCAGTTTTTGGAACTGTAGCCATTGGTTCTAAATGAGATAGGTTATTGAATTCCATTCATGAATCTGGGGTCCAGCAACTCACTGTTTTTGTTTGTTTGTATGTTTTGTTTTTCACAAGTAGGAATTCAGAATATCCCCAAGCAAGGTACCTAGACCACAGCTAATGCAGAAGACCTGCTGCTGACCATGAGTAGAAATAGTGCCTCAAACCACATCAAAATCAAGAGTATGTGCCATTACAGTGTGTGGGACTCAGATCCATTCTATTCAATCTATTAGATTCTACTGATCAGAATATAATGACTCTATGGTGAAATATGAAATTAAAACCTAGTTTGAGACCTGTGAATTTTGCATGTCATAGACAGAGATAACTATGAAACTACTCCCAAAGCAAGGCTATCAAAACTATATCCAGTGGAAAATAATTACCATGAAAGGTGAGCTCTAAAAGAACCTTTAGAAAACATATGGGAAACTTTTGGCTTCCTGGACTCAATCCCAGTGTGTATGTGTGGAGGTGGGGTAGTGGTATGGATTTCGCCCACACCAACAAGAAGCAAAGCTCTGGACACCAGCTGGGTGTCCTACAATTCAACTAAATTCAGACACTATCTACCTGGAGATAGCACCGGATCCCACAGGTCAAAGGCTCAGTCTCAGAAGACTGCCCCTCCACCCCACCTCCTTCAGACACCAGCTGCAAGCCCAGGTAATTACCTGTACTTCTGATCAGCTGGCTATAAATCAGAGGTTCCCCCAGCCCCCTCCTTTCTTGGATTCAATTAGTTTGCTCGAGCAGCTCATAGAACTCAGAGAAACATTTTACTCCCTAGATTACCAGTTCGGTAGGAAAGGATATAACTCAGGAAGAACCAGAGGGAAGAGATGGTAGTGCAACGTATGGGAAAAGGGCTTGGAGATTCTGTACACTCTGAGCACACCACTATCCTGGAATCTCCACAGGTTCACCAACCCAAAATCTCTCTGAACCCCATCCTTTTGGATTTTCATGGAGGTGTCATTACATAGTCATGATTGATTAAATCATTGACCACTGGTGATTGAACTCAATCTCTAGCCCCTCTCCCTTCCCTGGAGGTTAGGGTGGTGGGACTAAAAGTTCCAACCTTCTAGTCACAAAGTTGGTTCTGACAACCAGCCCCATCCTTAGGAATGGTCCAAAAGTCACCTCATTAGTATAACAAGAGATACCTTGATTGCTCTCATCACTTAAGAAATTCCAAGGGTTTTAGGAGCTTTGTGTCAGGAACACTGGACAAATACCAAATATATATTTACTATAAATCATAATATCACAGGGAAACTCTAGCATTTTTGGTCAGCTTAAGTTATCAGTTTCTGAGAATGATAATAAAAATATCTCACTGTGACTGTGGTTTTCAATTTCTCAATTTTTCAGTTTCAATTTTTTTTAATTCTCCCCATTTTTACTTCATATTGTTACTATGTTGTTAAAGTCATAAAAATTCTGGATTATTTTGTTACTGAAAAGATATCCCTTTTCTATTTAATAATTATTTTATCCAAATTATGCTTTTAATGAAAAAAAATTATTGTTATAACTACATCACTAACTTTCTGGTTTTATCTTTATTCATCTCTTTACTTTCATTTGTTAAGTCCCTATATGTTAGGGTATTATTTATATAGATAATTTGACTGAACTTTCCTTTTTAATTCAGTGTGATAATCTTTGTCACTCCACTGGAGAATTTAGCCTTGTATTTATATTGACATCTATTACTAACCTTTTATTAATTCTAGCATAATTTGTACTTTCTGATTATTTGTTCCTCCTGTCTTTCCTTCTATTGTATTAATTTTTTTTCTTCATTTACTTTTCCTTCTACTTTTTTTGAAATATATGAGCTGTGTCATTCTGCTTGTTTCTTATTAATAGTTACTCTTTGTGCTTTTCTCTACTATGAAAATATCTCAAAGATATAATTAATTTGCCCATCTCTGATGGTTAATTTTATGTGTCACCTCGGCTGGGCTAAGGGATACCCAGAGAGCTGGTAAAACATTATTTCTGGGTGTTTTTGTGTGGATGTTACTGGAATCCAGGTTATAGGCAGCATATCTGGGGCTTTTTGGCCTCCATAGTCACGTGAGCCAATTTCCGTAATACATCTCTTCTTTATCTATCTATCTATCTATCCTATTGTTTCTGTTTCTCTAGAGAACCCTGACTAATGCACCATCTAAATGTCAATTTTCTCATATGTAAAATTAGGAAGTTGTTCTAAAGTCCTTTTCATATATATATTCCCTCTTTTTCGATAGGACAAAGAAAATTAGGCTAGATCAGTGATCTTAAAGCAGCTTTATCCAAAGTTTTAGAGTTTTATAATTCCCTTGACAACTTCAGGAGGTAAAGTCCTGAGAATAGGACCATGGTCCTCCCTCTGCTTCCAGAGCAATTCTACTCTCAGTCTTCATGAATGGGGTTCTGTGTTGGAGGTCACTTAAACAGAGGTTCTTGAAAAAAAAATTTTTAAAGCGAGCAGAAAAACAGAATGAAATGTGAAATCCATTAGAGAGATAAAAATAAAATCAGGATAATTTATTGATTATTGACTAACTGCACCCAAGATGGTCAAACAGTAAGATCCATAGAGTTCTGTAGAGCTTTGCCTGTGCTTTTTATCATTTTCGTTATATTTCTCCATGGAAGTCTACAAAATATGCTTTTGTCATTTTGTTTATTATAAGCTTGATAGAGTTGGATAAAATGCTAAGTAAAAAACTGAACAGGAAAAAAATCCAGTATCTTCAACAGCAATTTTCATAAATATTCAGTATTTGAGGACATTTTCTTATACAATTACTAAGAGAGGATGGGATTAATCTCAATAAAAGAAAACTCATAAAAACACATAAAATAGAGATTTCCAAAGATCTGAAAAGTTATCATGTTTATAAGGAACTAATTAGAGTGTCTTTGGAAAATAATACTAGAAAAATGAATAGGTGACTCTAGGTTATTAAAATAAAGAACTTTCTAGCAATCACCACTGCTCAAACTTTGGTGGGCTTTCATTTACAGTAGTTGGTTTATTCATCATTAGAAGCATTTGAGCATCAGAATTGCTGGGCTCTTCTAGACAGAATCCGCATCATCGGGGATAGAGTAGATAAAGTTAAAGATCGCCTCCAACTCTGCAATGCTGTGCATTGCAAATTAAATATCTGGAGGCCAGGTGTATCGTATTAATTTAGTTCACAATTTTAAGTCATTTTAAGAATGAGGCACAAGACTGATAAGTTCTCCTCCTCAACCCCGAAGACTCACATAACCTTGCCCACCACAGAGCAGCTCAAACAGCTGAAACCAAATTATATTAAGCTTTATTCTGAGAGTCTTCATCTAACAAAGTTAGTATCTTTTTCTAAAAATACAGCTACTCATTTGTGCTTGCTACTCATTTTTTTCAAAACTAAAGATATATTTTTGAGTCTGTATAAATAGGTGATAAAATTTTAAATAAAATCAGGGGGATGATCAGCACACTGCAGGCAAGTGGTGCTCTTGACATTGGGAGGAGAGCACAATTGTGGAAAAGCAGAGAGGTTCTTAAGGTACTGGCAGTGTTCTAAATCTCAAACTGGATGGTGCAAACATAGGTTTGTTTTATGACCTTCTTTAAACTCTGTGCATAAATGTTACATGCTTTTCTGTATTATGCTACATTTCTTAATTAAATTTTAAAAATGTGTGATTTGAGTAAGATGGTTGTAACACCAAACTCCCTAAACAAAGCAAGCTGGGAATATTTTCACAATCCCGAATGACTGGACAGTTTCCCAGAATGGCAGGTCACACAAAATCAGGTCACTTCACATATTTAAATTTCGTTCTTACCTCTTGAGTTATGGCACCTTAGTTTTGTTAAAGTACTATCCAATTTCTTTTGTAGTGACCAGCTGTATTGATGATGCACTAATATGCAATATGGAAAGTTCCAATTTGGTGACTAAAATCAAGAGTGTAAGTAGCATCTCTGCCTTTTGATTTAATAGCATGGAATATGGAGGAAAATTAAAATTTGGAAAATAAAGCAATTAATATTTATGGCTTATGTATTGAAATCAGCCTATAGTTATAGATAGGATTAAGTAATTACAGGTTAGAAAGACAGGTGCAGGGCTTCCCTGGTGGCGCAGTGGTTGAGAGTCCGCCTGCCGATGCAGGGGACACGGGTTCGTGCCCCGGTCTGGGAAGATCCCACATGCCGCGGAGCGGCTGGGCCCGTGAGCCATGGCCGTTGAGCCTGCGCGTCCGGAGCCTGTACTCGCAACAGGAGAGGCCACAACAGTGAGAGGCCCGCGTACTGCAAAAAAAAAAAAAAAAAAAGAAAGAAAGACAGGTGCAAAGATGTTTTAAATCTATCATAATTCAAGAATCCTTATATTGTAATTGAATGTTTGGTATAATAAGTGTTTTTTATGTCTAGGCAATTAAAATGCCATAAAAAGTTTAATTAGCAAAAATGCAATGGATAAGAAGATAATTGAAACAAACTTTGGGAGAATATAATCATGTTTATGAATGTATATTTAAGACAGCATCAATTATGAGAAACTGAAGTGAGCATACTTTTAATTATTTATATTTAATATATTTGATTGTTTGTATTTGTCTATGAAAATCTCCCTGAATAACCAAGCTAATAAATTGCCTTTATTCTAAAAAAAAAAAAAAAAAGACAGCATCAAGAGTAGTAATTAAGTTAAGCATAATCAAAGAACATTGTTTTAGGAATATATTAATATAATAATTTCTTTTAAATTATTTTTAAACATTATATCTAAGTATCTTAATGCATTTTCTATTGCCAGTTAGCTCTGTAATAAAGCAAGTATTTCCCTTTGTTTCTATTATGATCTTGCTAAACTGAGTCAAAGAGGAGAAAATTGTCTACCTATTTCACAGAGTAGGGCAGTGGTTAAAACAGGAACAACTGTGATATCAGGTATGTAATAGAAAAGAACAGCCTCATGAGAGATATCAACTAGTATTCCAAAGGAGAAATACCTGGGAAGGATAATGGAAATAATGCCTGGCCCAGAGCCTCAGAGCTCTAGCTACTAATGAGGAGACTATGGATATAAAAGAAGTAGACTTGCATTTTATCCTGTGAGCCATATAGGACAGAAATCTTGTTACACAGTACATCATCAGCATACTGGAGGGCAACTGGGAGGAAGATGGTGGAAAAGCAATAGAAAATGATAGAAAGAGCATAAAAAGAATCAAACCTGGATCCCAGGCTTAACACAGTTTGGGAAGAGGGAGGAGAATTGGGAAAGATCACATGTGAGCTTAGGAAGAGAAGAAGAATAGAAAATATCAAGTGAACAGACTAAAGAATGAACCTAAAAGCAGATAGGATAGGATTCTAGACCAGCTATATGGCAAGAAGAAGCCAACAATGCATAAACCCAGTCTTTATTTACTGTTTATCTCCAAAACTTGTAGAGATAATTCTCCAAATGTAAAAATGAGATCATCTCCACTTGGAAATATAATGAAGTTTTTAGGAAGGACATATCATGGAGAGAAAGAAAGGATAACAAGAAAGTCTAGTTTTAAAATATTACCACATTTTCCCTGATAATCCTAAATCTAATTGAACTTTTAGAAAATACCTTAATCCCATAATGAGATATAAAAAATAAAAATGTAAATATACATGGGTGAGCATCTTTAGCTTTTACTAGTGACTTTATATACATCATCTCTTTTTTACCGAAGATCTACAAATTAAATAAGATATTAATTGCTCTGTTTCAGAGATGAGAATGCTTAGATTTCAGGCAATTTAAGTAATTATCCTAAGGTTATGCAGCTAGTACTTGATGGAGCTGAGACTGAACACCTTTTTCACATACTGTAAATCCAGCACTTTTGTACTACATCTCACTGACTTACTACAGTACACCTGCCTGGAAATAAATAGGTCCTATTTTGAAGGCAGGGAAGTACCTAGGCAAAGACTTTGTACTCCAGAAGAGAGAGAAACCTTTTGAAGGCAAACTCAAGGAACTCAATGGATGACACCAACATCCCTGTTTATCCAGCTGTGGGTCTAAAGATCTCCTTGGACTTTCAGATTGCTATTTATAGAAAATAGAGATTAACACCTGCAGAAAAAAGTCTAAGGAGACTTCCTGTGAGGAAGACAAAGCTCTAACATAAGTGCATTTATCATTTTAAGATTAAAGGATCTACTTTGAGGGGGTACTAGATCTTGTGGATCAAGGCTGACTTCAGAAACACATAGTGTTAGTTTCATTTGGCCAAAGCCACTAGCTTATTTTGGAGCTATCCAAGGTGCTCATCTCAGACCATAGCTGTCAGCTTACCAAACCTATGTAACAAATTTCCTGGTCCTACCTGTGATATTGAAGCAAATGCCTTTTGATTTTTGGGGGGTTGAGGGTGGGGGAGAATCATAATATTTTATTTCACACTTGACTGAATTTTTAAAGGTCCAACTTTCATAAAGAATATAGCATCCCTGCTTTCAGGAGCAGTCAGTGGAAACATTAATAGGACCACATAGAGACATTTAAACAAATATTAGTCAGTGATTGACTGTGGTTTGTACAAACTGAATATTTAAAATCTTCAAGAGTCATATTTCAGCCAAAATGCTCTTCTATATTTCTGTATTTTTAAGGCCTGGTATTGCCAAGAGTTATGAAGATAAGAATGTTCTCAATATTTTTCTTTTGATTTTTTTACAACTTATAGTAAATGAAACACACACATAACTACTCACACACACACATAACACATAAGCCCTATAATACTTTCTATTCTACTTAACTTTATTGGAAAGAAAAAGTTCTGATTATAACCCACTAAATTGATTTCAGGTCACACTAATGGATCTTGATCCACAGTATGGGAAAAAAAAAGAAACCAAAAAGGACTATTAATGACCGAGCTCACAGGATAGTCTCCATCACATGTCTTATTCACCATACCTATCTCCACCATCCTGCCCTGGACATGTGCTCAGTTCTGCCTCTCTTATCACATCTTTTAAAAATAATGTCACTGCCAAGTCCCTTTTGAAACCATACTCAATCTGATTTGGCTTCTAATAAACATCTTCCACTAACCCCAGACCACTTTCTCTCATCCAAAGTCAGGTAATGAAATTAGAGAGAGCAGAGTTTGGGGAAAAGAACTGGGATCTGAATGAGGGGTTTCTCTAAAGAGAAAACCTGATAAAGACCAAAGGCACCAAACACAGCTAACCACTTGCGTCATTTTTCTCTCTTTCTCCTTCACGTTGTCCTCTTTCATCTCCTTTAGCAACATAACAGCAAACTTTTATTATTGCCTGTGTCTACCTGTCACCTACTGAGAATTTTACAAATGCCCCCTACTGAAATTAAGCTTCACAATAACTATCCAGTCTGTATTATTATCTTCATTTTTATAGATGTGGAAATTTGGCTTCCAAGAAGATAAATAACTTTCCAGTGATGAGATAGGATGTTATGGAAGCTGTTAATCTAGGATATTAATGGACATATAGGAATTATTTAGAAGTCCATTACATAATGCACCACGCAAGAACAGGAGCAGTTTAGATAGAACATTATAAACTAGCATGTATTAAGCAAGTAAACCATCCATCATTACCTAAAAAAGCTATTAGATCCTTAATCCTTGTACTATTGCACAATTTAATCACTGAGTGACATTATTTTAACAGCTTTACACACAAGATAATCTTAAATAATCTCCTAATGAGAAAGTAAACGTGTCTGCTTCAGCTATAGCACAAGAATTTGAAGCAACTATCATTTATTCTGAGCATAGCAGAGATCAAATTAAACTCAACTTTAGTCATTCTTAATAAGAGGAACTGAAGAGGGGGAAAAATACCCAGTTATATTCCTCCCTCTTGTTCTTCCTGTGAACTTTCAAAAATACTGACAGATATTTAAATGATCAAAAATATGGGCAGCAAAAACATTAAGAACTAGAAATGACTCAGAGGTGAGTTATGAACTCTTAAGGACTTTAAGGAATAGTAAGACAAGGGCAGAGGGATTTATACGTTTCTGGATCTGTCAATGAATTATTTTTTAAATAGTCAAGTCATAAAATATAAAAATAGACAGTAATTATGAGAGTCACTCTGCCAACATAATGCATTCAGCCCTTTCTCATGGGGAAGCAGTTTCTAGACGTCGTGAAATTTGAGAAGCTCTAAAGGGTCACTGAAGTGAAAACTGAAGGGTTAGGACAGGGTTGAGGAGGAGAGGGTACTCGAGCTATTCTGGCAAATGAAAAGAAAGCACGTGACTGAGAAAATCTTTAAAGCAATTCATGTGCATTGTAAGGAAGAGGCTGGCTATCTTCCATTCCCACTTTAAAAAATGCCCTAATTGCCTTAAAATAATTTATGTTGGACATATGTAAAGACCATTGCATATTAGCACAGACCGCAGACATGAAAAGACTCTTTATCTCTAAAATTCTCAATTAGAATATAAATGTAAGTTGCACAGAAGGAAAATAGGTGATACAACCTATTCCAAGGTGAAGTTTTATTGTGGTGACAAGTGGCAAAAACAGTGCAAATTCCTTTATTTCTAGCATTTGTGTTCTCTAGAACTATGGCTCTACATAACTGAAATTTCCCACACTGTTGTGAATGCAATTATAATTTGTCATGTAGTTTGTACCTTTAGCAATAATATATTTCATACCTGATAGTGGCATAAGATGAATAAAATATCCTCAAGAAAATAGACGTTCATCTGAATTTCAGAAACATATTGTTTTAAGGGCCCCAAAGTACTGAAGGCTGTGCCCTGATGCTGTCTCCATAGAAAAGATCTATTACCTATATTTGTATATATGTTTTACTCAGAAACACTCAAAAATCAAACCAAAGCCATACATGGGGCTGAAGAAAGAGAATATACTGCGACTATGGATAAACACAAGTACCTTACGTGCATGATCTCAATTCATCCTTTAACCAAATTTATGAGCTTAGTAGTATTAAACCAATTGTTTGGCTAGTAAAATTACCGTACTGGAATTCAACCACAGATCTCTAACAGTGTAGCATCTAAAACACTATTCTCTACTACATCTCTTCAGAGACAGACATCTAAATGAATATTTTAAAATAACATAAATTGTGCAATAAACAATCTGATAAATCAATAAAGGTCAATAAACAATCTGATAAACCAAACTTTAAATCCTGGGAAATATATTAGATTAATTAAAATCCATGAGTTAAAGACTTTTTTTAAGTTCAGGGGAAATCTATGATTATTTTATCAGGGGAGGAAAATGTAATAAGCATTTCTCATCTCAAATTCTCTGATACTAGAATTGTTATTTAAATATATTTCTGGAAAAAGGCCTTTACGTGGCAGACATTTTTATTGGTACAGTTATCTGATTAGCTTTCTAAGAATGTCAATCTAAATAGCAGGGAACATATGCATCTTAACCCTTAGCAAAACCAAAAAGAATTAAAATAAAATAAAATACATATATATATATATATTTTTTTTAAACCCTGGCTTACATATGATTTTAATAAGAAACTCTATGTCATCAGTATTTCTAAATGTATTACCAAATAAGTAAGAGATTTTAGATAATTTTCAGTTCACAGTACAATTCTTTGAAATTAACCCACAAATTGGTTTTGCCTCATATTTTATCAAACCCATCTTTCTGACGTAGGCATTTCTTTTCTTGGGATTCTTACAAAGATAGTTATCGTGCACAGAGTACACTTTAGCCTTTGGTGGTTTTAATCTCACTTTAACATCTTTGTGTTTGTAAGTACATTTCTTTTCTTTCATCTGATCATGTACATGTTAAGATGTCAAAACTGAAGTCTACTGACATATCAGCCATAGGTTCTAGCAATGTTTCAAATCCCTTAAAGTTTAAAATTCAGTTTAAACAAGAAATATTTTTAATTCATCATAATAAAATAGAATTTTGAATCTTAGTGTGTGAAACTTATAGTTGGGTCTACAGCAAAATATACTTTAAAAAAAATACAGTTGGAATTGAATGTATGTTCTACAAAGAGGCAGTGATGAAGCAGGTATTTTATTACAGATTGTCCTGTCAACTCACAGGGCAATTCATACTTCAATTTTAGTGCAATTCAAGTACAACATTGCTTGGTCATTGAGCTTTCTCAGGAAGGATTTTGGACTAACATGTCTATCAGTAATAAAATTTACTTAGAACACAGTTTTCTGGAAAACAGGCTGGTTCATGTGTTTGTGAATGAAGCTAATTTTTATATTATATTTGCTCTCTGCACAATGCATTTCCCCTAAGGAACTAGCAAAGCTTTCCCATATTGGTGTGAGGTTGAAATTTCACTTAACTGAAAAACAAGAAAGGCAGCGATTGCATTTACAGTTAGTTGAACTTCAGAGGTGCTTAAAAGACAGAAACTGGGAGATTCACCTCTTTGAAGAAGCTCATAACAGATCTCCAGACCTCCTTAACAGACAGCTCATTACTACAGACTGTCTATGTAAATTGTACACTGACTATGGGCCTTCAGGGGAGGGTTTTTCTGTTTTCTGTCTGTGGTACTAACCTAGTATAACTGCCATATAACTGCCCTCTTGCCAGTAATGTTAATGATGGTGATCATTAGTAATAACTCTGAGTAATGAGGTTTTCTTCCTTGTACTCAAAATAATTGCTCCACGTAAATCCACAGCGATTTTTTTTTTCTCCCCCTGCGGTACGCGGGCCTCTCACTGTTGTGGCCTCTCCTGTTGCGAGTACAGGCTCCGGACGCGCAGGCTCAACGGCCATGGCTCACGGGCCCAGCCGCTCCGCGGCATGTGGGATCTTCCTGGACCGGGGCACGAACCCGTGTCCCCTGCATCGGCAGGCGGACTCTCAACCACTGCGCCATCAGGGGAGTCCCCACAGCGATTTTTATGGTGCACTAAAGATGAGTAACATTAGAAACTTGGCAAATCTTACTTACAGAGGCATTTTACCTAATGATCTAATCCATCAGTTCCCAGGCTTGACAATCTTGAGACTCACTTAGTACTGAAGGATCTCCCCTCTTCATAGTAGCACTAAGAAACAACTTAGTCACTAAACTATATATTTAAGATCTTTATTAAAAGGACCTTGAAAGTATGATCTCTAGTTTAAGCCAGGGAAGACTCTGAGTGTAGAAATATATAAAATGTACTGGACCTTAGTCCCATGGACTGAGCAAGACCTTAATTAATCACTAATTAAACATTCTTTAGTCTCAGAAAGAAGTTTAATATTTTGATTTCTAAAGCAATTCAAGAGTAATTTCTAATCATGTGAAACTTGTAATTTATTGATTATGTGAGCTAAAGTATGAGAGTGTCAACAAGGAGTTACAAATATTAGCTACGCCTTTGGTTTTCTCAATCTCCTCACTTCTAAATGCCCCAGAATCTCCCATGGGAAAGAACATAGTAGGGAGAAAGTTACTCACCCACCGCTATTGGTCTTTCTACCCAGTTTTTCTCACTTGACAGTCAGTTCATTCTGAGAAAGATGTAGGACCACTGATTTCAATGAAGAGGGAAGGGAAGAGTAAGGCTATACATTTTGGCTCACTTGTCTTACCTTGATATTGTGCTATTTACAAATAGAACTAGGCTGCCCAGGGGTAAGAACTCAAGTTCAAATCCAACAAGATATCTTCTTGGTCCAAAGGGAAATTTCCACCATTGTCATTCCCCCTAGAGCCTTTGATCAATCAGATCTTTTCAAAATATGGAAGGTAGAGTGGGTAATATTCCATGAATTTTCCTACTTCATTAAGTAGTACTCAGAACGAGCAAGAGTATAGAGATCCATAATCCACTGGTAATTCTACATCTGTTGTACATGGATTTTCCACATACGTTTAGGTTTATTTATGTTCCTATTCCAACATTATCTCATTTTATTCATTACAGTGTTAGAGCAGGTCTTGATATTCAGGAGGAGAAGTTATACTTAATTTTTTCTTTTCCTTTCATGATGTCTTAACCATTCACCACATGAATGTTAGACATCTTATTAAATGTCATGAAACCTTCTGTCAGTGTTTTTATTAGAATGGCAGATTAATTCAATTGGAATATCCATCTTTGTGATTTTTGTTTTCTTATTGTGAACATGGTATATAATTATTTATTTCCAATATATATTTAATTCAAAAAACAATTTGATTTCCTTGATGCACTCTAGTATTACTTCATTTTCTACTTCATTTTTACTTTTATTTTTTATTTCTTATAGTCTATGTTTTTTATATTTAATCTGGTGAATTTTTCTAGTTGGACAAATTATTTTCAATTTTTAAAATCAGTTTAAGTTGTATATTTACCTCTAAGGATAACTTTAACTACATCTAATAAGTTTTGTTAAATAGCACTTTCTTATAATAGTCACTTAGGAAAAACTATTTTTATAAATTCCATTGAGATTTCCTTTAAACTCGTGGGTGACATAGTTATGTATTGTTTAGCTCCCAAATATATAGGAATTTCATCTCCTTTAATTGTTATTTTCAAATTTATTTTCATTATAATCAAGTGACTAGATTCAGTTTCTTGTTGGAGAAATATATTTGTGCTCTTCTGTCTTCCTACATTATCTCTATAAGCTGGCAGCAATATTTTTCAGCTTCCTTTAAGCAGGTAGCAGCCCTCAACATCCAACTTTAAACCGAGAAACTAGCACCTGTCCTCTTTCTCTTATGGAGTCCTCTTAGTTTTCATCACCCCATGGGAGTGATGCCTAGAAGTAGTACAGTACACCAGAATAATGAATTTTGTACTTCAGTTCCACTTATAGTCCAGAGAAATATTTAACTTTTCAATCACCTAGTTATGACATTTATAATTTCTTTTTTAAAAATATTTTAACTACAATCACTAGGTATTTAGAGTATAAACAAGCACATCAACTCATGAATTTACTCTTGTATATTGGCTGGAAATCCTAGATAATATTAGTAAATAGCTACATCAAGCATCTGAGTTAGATGTTATTATTCCATTACGTAGATGGAGAAACAATCCTATGGAAGTTAAGAAACCTGCAGTTAGACTTAATTAAGCCCTTAAAAATAAGATGTGGTCTCTCAAGAAAACATTTTCACATAAATGTTTCAAAGAAAATTTAAAATTTTGACAGTTTTTTAAAATTCTCCTTTAAAATAATTGCTTTTCAAAATGCTGAAACTCATGCTTGGCATAGCCAGTGAAATACCAAGATTAAAAGTCTGTTTCTAATCTCCCAAATCTTTTCCTAGGCTTGAGTAAACATATACAAACATACATATCTAGAGTTTACTTTTTTAAATGGGTCATGATTTATGTAGTGTATCACAACTCGTTTTTCTTAATACCTTATGAATATTTTTTGGTGCACATTGATGTAACTCACTTCTTTTTAATAGCTGCAATGGCATTCCATAGAATGGATATATAAAGTTTTGTTATCTATTTTATTAATGGATATGTGGAATTTTAGAAGGTTTTAGGAAATTATATTTAGTATTGTGAAATTCTTCCAATAAAATCTATATAGCCAACTCATTGCCTATAACTTGACCCTGAATTGCTCCCTCTTTAGATTTCATGATGTTTCCACTCTTCCTTATACTGTATATCTCACCTCACATGTCTGCCCTTGAGTTAGTTGTACTCCTACATGAAAGGCCAAGTGACTGGGGAAAAATAATAAAACAGCACAGCTCAAAACAACTTACAAATTTTCCTCAAAATATTTCTACTAGAATTGAAGAAGCTTTCTGAATTCTAATTTCTGAAAGAATTGTTTTTCAGTTGTATTATGAATTGTGTTTTAAAACAGGGGAGTTCTAGGAATGACTGTTTGTCATGGCTTGTCAAATTTGACCTTCCTAAATTTACTAGGAAAGTGCTGTGAGGGTTCTCTGGGTCATGCAGTCCAGCTTTCCCATTTCATTTTACGAAGTATAGCAGTGCACTCACTGGTGGCAGGGCTAGCAGAAGACTTGAACTACTGATCTAAAGAAAGGGGAAATTCTCTCACTTGAACAGACAATAAAGAACCTCCTTCTGAAGGCTAAATGTGGTTCAACACTGATTAAGGGAAAAATCGTATCTTAAATATGAATTCCTTGAGTCCTTGACCTTCATTACTTAGCATTGCTATCTTCTTGAGTCCCTTTTAGGATTCACCTAAAATATTGCTTCTAGAAGCATCCACAGAAAATGATTTCAAATTTTAAAATAATTTTTATACAGCAATATTTTATAAATGGTCACCCTAATTTTATATTCGCTTACAAACACGATGTGAGCCAGGAAACAGCAGGGTGTTAGAATGAGACAATAAATGCTAGATACCTAACTTTACCTATGCAAGCAATAAGATACATCATTAATACTGAAGTGAAAAGGCAATAATGTAAAATCAGAGAGGGTATCAATATTCCTTAATTTAGTTGAACTATAATTATGTAATGAGAACATTGGCTCTTTTGAAACAATTTGAAAACTGCTGGGCTCTCTTGTCACTTGGACCAATGGATCTATTCATCCCAAGATTTGATTTCCTGTTCAGTTTAACATACCATTAGCTGAAGGTAATTGTTGAGAGGATACTCTGTTACGAAAGCTACAGAACTCTCAATCATTCCAGTGCCGGATAGGTGCCCTGGATAAAGGATCCTGTTTCCCTAGTGTCCTTCATTATGTTTGTCTCTTCACACAATTGTGTGATTGTATGCTGCTAAATAGTTATTTGGTGGTAATGGTGCATTTCAAATTGGTGACTCAAATAACAAGAATGGAGGAAAAAAAGGGAGAGAGTATGATCTTTGCCGAGCTATACACCTGCAGTTTTCAGCTGAGTCAATCTGGGAACAGAATCCCATAGTAATTAATTTCAAGACCTTTTGCAATGACTGAGTGAAATAGTTCTGTGAAGAAAATATTTGAAAAATATTTAAATATTACAAGACTCAAACTCCGATTACTTAGACTTGCAGGTGCTGTCTTCCTAGATATGCAACCTCCTTCTCACTTCTCCACATTCAGTTCTTTGAATTGTGGAAGCAAGCAAAAGGCTCATCAACATTTTCTTCTTCAAAGACAGAATGTGATCTTCTGGATTGGCATCTCTTTAAATTTGTCTTCCATTTTAAAGAGAAAAGACAGGACGTTTTCCCACAATCACGTTCAATAGATACAGAAATATAGCTCCTTTCAGTGCATTAGCTTCAATATATTATAGAGGTGCAACGGTAGGAAATGTATGTTTCTTATGTTTGCTCTTCTTTTTAAATTACCTTGCACTTAATTATGTAGAGTGTTTGATAATTAGCAGATGTCATGCAATTTGGTAAACAGCATGACTTAAATATTGCCTTAAACAAGTGGGCCTTGAATATTGAAATATTTTTCATACTTTTTGGTGAAATTTTACCTGCACTGTATATGAATTAATACCTATGATGGAAGCAACTAAAGTTAAAAGCACTAAACATATGTACTTTACATTCTACAATTTTGTCTAGCAAACTAAATAATGGAGGACAAAACATGTTTCATTTAGCACTCCAACGTTTTAAAATTAGGAATATGCAATCCTGAAAAAAAAAGAAACTTTAAAAAATTTCAGACTAAGTCTATGAATGACATGAATTAAACATCCCTGTGTGAGAATTAAAGGATAACTACAAAGAAATCACTCCTTCATTTGCACAAGAAGTAAGACGTGGATGTGATTTAATCAAACAGAGTTGATTGATTCATTATCTTTGACCAGCATCATGATAAATGTGTCTGTCACTCAAATCTTAAGCCTTTTAAACCTCAGTTTATGCTCTAGTCACTTCAACTTAATAGCACTTACCTGTGTGACAGGCTAGTAGCTTTGGCTTCACCAGCTTAAAATGCTAGGAACTATTTTGTAAAGTATCAAAGAGTCTATACCCGTTAATATGTGAACATGGCACTCCAATTATTCATTTGATTTCACCTATTCCCATTTAAATCGAAATTTGAAATGCCTTTCTGTGTATTAACAAGTTGTTCTGCAAGAAAAGAATTACCAAAATGCAGAGTTTTTATTTCCTTTCCTCGGTCTGTCTGCAAAGATACGGCAGTGAGTCATGCATAGGAAGCTTATTTACACTTGCATGTTACACAGAGTTTCCCAAAATGTACTCATCTGCAAATGTTTTCCCCAGCTTTTCAAACAATTACCTTGGCCAGAACAATAGTGCATCTGTGTCCTAAAGTTCAGTCACCTGAAGAAGTAATAACTTTATAAATTGCCCAGTGATGAATTTATTGACTGAAAATTAAGAAACTTAATCAAAAATATCATGGTGCTTCAAGAGCAGTAGGAAAAGAGAAATTTTATATGAAATCCGGACAGAAGTCAGATTTTTCTACTTGAATGTACTTTTCCCCAGCAAACTCAATAATGCAAACTTAATAGTTAAAGGGCTAGAGAAGATTATCCAAAATATGGCAGAGAGTCAGCCTGCCACCTCTAAAGTCAGCTGTTTTACACCATAATTCTTCAGGGCCAGGCATTTGTGAATAAAGATGCGTCCAAATAACTAAATGGTGAGACTTTTTAAAATTAAAATAATTCAAGAAAAAAGGGCAGGGCCTCTCCTGGTGGCGCGTTGTTGAGAGTCCGCCTGCCAAGGCAGGGGGCACGGGTTCGTGCCCCGGTCCGGGAAGATCCCACATGACGCGGAGTGGCTAGGCCCGTGAGCCATGGCCACTGAGCCTGCGTGTCCGGAGCCTGTGCTCTGCAACGGGAGAGGCCACAACAGTGAGAGGCCCGCGTACCAGGAAAAAAAAAAAAAAAAGGGCAAAGGATCTACTCTTCTTAAGATGTACTTTGTGTTTATTTTTAATAATATAACAAAGCCATAGAATTCTTTAAATAGAAGAGTAGGTAGACCAATAACACACCCAGAAATTGTAAATGGGATGCCAGGAGTAACGGGCCTCCGTATTGGCTCTGTTATAAAGTGGCCATGTCACACTGGGGAAACAACAACTTTGGGGTCTTTCCCCTCAATAAAATTAAAGGGTTAGACTACACGATCTCTAATTCCCTTAAATCATTAAAATGATCACTCTGTATCTTACTGGAGTAGGATAATAAACAATACTAAATTCTATGAAGGCTAAAACTGCCTTTTAAATATTACAGAATAAAATAAATTATTATTTACTAAATATTTTGTTCATTCATCTTTTTTTAACATCTTTATTGGAGTATAATTGCTTTACAATGGTGTGTTAGTTTCTGCTGTATAACAGAGTGAATCAGCTATACATATACATATATCCGCATATCTCCTCCCTCTTGCATCTCCCTCCCACCCTCCCTATCCCACCCCTCTAGGTGGTCACAAAGCACCGAGCTGATCTCCCTCTGTTATATGGCTGCTTCCCACTAGCTTTCTGTTTTACATTTGGTAGTGTATATATGTCCATGCCACTCTCTCACTTCATCCCAGCTTACCCTTCCCCCACCCTGTGTCCTCAAGTCCATTCTCTACATCTGTGTCTTTATTCCTGTCCTGGCCTTAGGTACTTCAGAACCATTTGGTTTTTTTTTTAGGTTCCATATATATGTGTTAGCATACGGTATTTGTTTTTCTCTTTCTGATTTACTTCACTCTGTAGGACAGACTCTAGGTCCATCCACCTCACTACAAATAACTCAATTTCGTTTCTTTTATGGCTGAGTAATATTCCATTGTATATATGTGCCACATCTTCTTTATCCATTCATCTGTTGATGGGCACTTAGGTTGCTTCCATGTCCTGGCTACTGTAAATAGAGCTGCACTGAACATTGTGGTACATGACTCTTTTTGAATTATGGTTTTCTTGGTGTATATGCCCAGTAGTAGGGTTGCTGGGTCGTATGGTAGTTCTATTTTTAGTTTTTTAACGAACCTCCATACTGTTCTCCATAGTGGCTGTATCAATTTACATTCCCACCAACACTGCAAGAAGGTTTGCTTTTCTCCACACCCTCTCCAGCATTTATTGTCTGTAGATTTTTTGATGATGGCCATTCTGACTGGGGTGAGTTGATGCCTCATTGTAGTTTTGATTTGTATTTCTCTAATGATTAGTGATGTTGAGCATCCTTTCATGTGTTTGTTGTCAATCTGTATGTATTCTTTGGAGAAATGTCTGTTTAGGGCTTCTGCCCACTTTTGGATTGGGTTGTTTGTTTTTTAGATATTGAGCTACATGAGCTGCTTGTATATTTTAGAGATTATTCCTTTGTCAGTTGTTTTGTTTGCAAATATTTTCTCCCGTTCTGAGGGTTGTCTTTTCGTCTTCTTTATGGTTTGCTGTGCAAAATCTTTTAAGTATCATTAGGTCCCATTTGTTTATTTTTGTTTTTATTTCCATTTTTCTAGGAGGTGGGTCAAAAAGGATCTTGCTGTGATTTGTGTCATAGAGTGTTCTGCTATGTTTTCCTCTAAGAGCTTTATAGTATCTGGCCTTACATTTAGGTCTTTAGTCCATTTTGAGTTTATTTTTGTGTATGGTGTTAGGGAGTGCTCTAATTTCATTCTTTTACATGTAGCTGTCCAGTTCTCCCAGCACCACTTATTGAAGAGGCTGTCTTTTCTCCATTGTATATTCTTGTCTCCTTTATCAAAGATAAGGTGACCATATGTGCGTGGGTTTACCTCTGGGCTTTCTATCCTGTTCCATTGATCTATATTTATGTTTTTGTGCCAGTACCATACTGTCTTGATTACTGTAGCTTTGTAGTATAGTCTGAAATCCAGGAGCCTGACTCCTCTGGCTCCATTTTTCTTTCTCAAGATTGCTTTGGCTATTTGGGATCATTTGTGTTTCCATACAAATTGTGAAATATTTTGTTCTAGTTCTGTGAAAAATGCCATTGGTAGTTTGATAGGGATTGCATTAAATCTGTAGATTGCTTTGGGTTGTATAGTCATTTTCACAATGTTGATTCTTCCAATCCAAGAACATGATATATCTCTCCATCTGTTTGTATCATCTTTAATTTCTTTCATCAGTGTCTTACAGTTCTGTGCATACAGGTCTTTTGTCTCCTTAGGTCAGTTTATTCCTAGATATTTTATTCTTTTTGTTCCAATGGTATGGCAGTGTTTCCTTAATTTCTCTTTCAGGTTTATCATCATTAGTGTATAGGAATGCAAGAGATTTCTGTGCATTAATTTTGTATCCTGCTACTTTACCAAATACATTGATTAGCTCTAGTAGTTTTCTGGTAGAGTCTTTAAGATACTCTATATATACTATCATGTCATCTGCAAACAGTAATAGCTTTACTTTTTCTTTTCTGATTTAGATTCCTTTTATTTATTTTTCTTCTGTGATTACTGCGGCTAAAACTTCCAAAACTGTGTGGAATAATAGTGGTGAGAGTGGGCAACCTTGCCTTGTTCCTGATCTTAGTGGAAATTGTTTCAGTATTTCACCATTGAGAACGATGTTGGCTGTGGGTTTGTCATATATGGCCTTTATTATGTTGAGGTAGTTTCCCTCTATGACTGCTTTCTGGAGGGTTTTTATCATAAATGGGTGTTGAATTTCATCAAAAGCTTTTTCTGCATCTATTGAGATGATCATATGGTTTTCATCCTTCAGTTTTTTAACATGGTGTATCACATTGACTGATTTGCGTATATTGAAGAATCCTTGCATTCCTGGGATAAACCCCACTTGATCATGTTATATGATCCTTTTAATGTGCTGTTAGATTCTGTTTGCTAGTATTTTGTTGAGAATTTTTGCATCTATATTCATCAGTGATATTGACCTGTAGCTTTCTTTCTTTGTGACATCTTTGTCTGGTTTTGGTATCAGGGTGATGGTGGCCTCATAGAATGAGTTTGGAAGTGTTCCTCCCTCTGCTATATTTTGAAAGAGTTTGAGAAGCATAGGTGCTAGCTCTTCTCTAAATGTGTGATAAAATTCACCTGTGAAGCCATGTGGTCCTGGGCTTCTGTTTGTTGGAACATTTTTAATCACAGTCTCAATTTCAGTGCTTGTGATTGGTCTGTTCATATTTTCTATTTCTTCCTCATTCAGTCTTGGCAGGTTGTGTTTTTCTAAGAATTTGTCCATTTCTTCCAGGTTGTCCATTTTATTGGCATAGAGTTGCTTGTAGTAATCTCTCATGATCTTTTGTATTTCTGCAGTGTCAGTTGTTACTTCTCCTTTTTTATTTCTAATTCTATTGATTTGAGTCTTCTCCCTTTTTTTCTTGATGAGTCTGGCTAATGGTTTATCAATTTTGTTTATCTTCTCAAAGAACCAGCTTTTAGTTTTATTGATCTTTGCTATTGTTTCCTTCATTTCGTTTTCATTTATTTCTGATCTGATCTTTATGATTTCTTTCCTTCTGCTAACTTTGGGTATTTTTGTTCTTCGTTCTCTAATTGCTTTAGGTGTAAGGTTAGGTTGTCTATTTGAGATGTTTCTTGTTTCTTGAGGTTAGATTGTATTGCTATAACCTTCCCTCTTGGAACTGATTTTGCTGCATCCCATAGGTTTTGGATCATCATGTTTTCATTGTCATTTGTTTCTAGGTATTTGTTGATTTCCTCTTTGATTTCTTCACTGATCTCTTAGTTATTTAGTAGTGTATTGTTTAGCCCCCATGTGTTTGTATTTCTTGCAGATTTTTTCCTGTAATTGATATCTAGTCTCATAGCATTGTGGTTGGAAAAGATACTTGATATGATTTCAATTTTCTTAAATTTACCAAGGCTTGATTTGTGACCCAATGTATGATCTATCCTGGAGAATGTTCCATGAGCACTTGAGAAGAAAGTGTATTCTGTTGTTTTTGGATGGAATGTCCTATAAATATCAATTAAGTCTATCTTGTTTAGTGTATCTTTTAAAGTTTGTTACCTTATTTATTTTCTTTTTGGGTGATCTGTTCATTGGTGAAAGTGGGGTGTTAAAGTCCTCTGCTATGATTGTGTTACTGTCGATTTCCCCTTTTATGGCTGTTAGCATTTGCCTTATGTATTAAGGTGCTCCTATGTTGGGTGCATAAATATTTACAATTGTTACATCTTATTCTTGGTTTGATCCCTTGATCATTATGTAGTGTCCTTCCTTGTCTCTTGTAACAGTCTTTATCTTAAAGTCTATTTTATCTGATATGAGATTTGCTACTCCAGTTTTCTTTTGATTTCCATTTGCGTGGAATAGCTTTTTCCATCCCCTCACTGTCAGTCTGTATGTGTCCCTAGGTCTGAAGTGGGTCTCTTGTAGACAGCATATATATGGGTCTTGTTTTTATATCCATTCAGCCAGTCTATGTCTTTTGGTTGGAGCATTTAATCCATTTACATTTAAGGTAATTATAGATATGTATGTTCCTATTACCATTTTCTTAATTGTTTTGGGTTTGTTATTGTAGATCTTTTCCTTCTCTTGTATTTCCTGCCTAGAGTAGTTCCTTTAGCATTTGTTGTAAAGCTGGTTTGGTGGTGCTGAATTCTCTTAGGTTTTGCTTGTCTGTAAATTTTTAATTTCTCCATCAAATCTGAATGAGATCTTTGCTGGGTAGAGTAATCTCGGTTATAGGTTTTTCCCTTTCATCTCTTTAAATATGTCCTGCCACTCCCTTCTGGCTTGCAAAGTTTCTGCTGAAATATCAGCTGTTAACCTTATGGGAATTCCCTTGTATGTAATTTGTTGTTTTTCCCTTGCTGCCTTTAATATTTTTTCTTTGTATTTAATTTTTGATAGTTTGGTTAATATGTGTTTTGGCATGTTTCTCCTTGGATTTATCCTGTATGGGACTCTTTGTGCTTCCTGGACTTGAATGACTATTTCCTTTCCCATATTAAGGAGGTTTTCAACTATGAGGTCTTCAAATATTTTCTCAGTCCCTTTTTTTCCTCTTCTTCTTCTGGGACCCCTATAATTTGAATCTTGGTGCATTTACTGTTGTCCCAGGGGTCTCTGAGACCATCCTCAATTCTTTTCATTCTTATTTCTTTATTCTGCTCTGTAGTAGTTATTTCCACTATTTTATCTTCCAGGTCACTTGTCTGTTCTTCTGCCTCAGTTATTTTGCTATTGACTCTTTCTAGAGAATTTTTAATTTCATTTATTTTGTTGTTCATCATTGTTTGTTTGCTCTTTAGTTCTTCTAGGTCCGTGTTAAATGTTTCTTGTATTTTCTCCATTCTATTTCCAAGATTTTGGATCATCTTTGCTATCATTACTCTGAATTCTTTTTTGGGTAGACTGCCTGTTTCCTCTTCATTTGTTTCATCTGATGGGTTTTTACCTTGCTCCTTCATCTGCTGTGTGTTTCTCTGTCTTCTCATTTTGCCTACCTTACTGTGTTTGGGGTCTCCTTTTCACAGGCTGCAGGTTCGTATTTCCCATTGTTTCTGGTGTCTGCCCCCAGTGGTTAAGGTTGGTTCAGTGGGTTGTGTAGGCTTCCTGGTGGAGGGGACTAGTGCCTGTGTTCTGGTGGATGAGGCTGGATCTTGTCTTTCTGGTGGGCAGGACTGCATCTGGTGGTGTGTTTTGGGGTGTCTATGACCTTATTATGATTTCAGGCGGCCCCTCTGCTGATGGATGGGGTTGTGTTCCTGTCTTGCTAGTTGTTTGGCATAGGGTGTCCAGCACTGTAGCTTGCTGGTCGTTGAATCGAGCTGCGTTGTAGCGTTGAGATGGAGATCTCAGGGAGAACTCTCACCATTTGATATTATGTGGAGCCAGGAGTTCTCTGGTGGACCAATGTCCTGAACTTGGCTCTCCCTCCTCAGAGGAACAGGCCTGACACCCGGCTGGAGCACCAAGACCCTGTCACCCACATAGCTCAGAAGAAAAGGGAGAAAAAAAGAAAGGAAGAAAAAAATAAAATAAAGTTATTAAAAGAAAAAATACATTATTAAAAATAAAAAAATTTAAAAATAATTTTAAAAAAATAGACAGACAGAACCCTAGGACAAATGGTAGAAGCAAAGCTATACAGACAAAATCACACAAAGGAGCATACACATACCCACTCACAGAAAGAGACAAAGGAAAAAAATATATATATATCTTTTGGGAATTCTGAGGACTCTGCCAGCGTTCAGTAGGTGTTCTGTACGTGTTGCTCCACATGTAGATGTATTTCTGATGTATTTGTGGGGAGGATGGTGATCTCCACGTCTTACTCCTCCGCCGTGTTGAAGATCCTCCTGTTCATTCATCTTATACAAAAAATGCAGCTAGTTGTTGACATTCTCTCCTTTAAAAAAGCTGCTAATAACCTGATTTATTTTATACTTAGCCTTAATTTTATTTATAACTTTTGGTCTTTAAAATGAGAGAAAAAGAGAGAGAGGGCTAGAGATAGAGACAGAGACAAAGAGAAAGAAACAGACACAGAGAGACAGATGCAGAGAGCTTTAGGGAAAAGAAATCCAGGACATTGACCCTCTTTAAGTGTCACTATTTTATATAAATTCTGGATGAATTTATAACATATACATATAACATAGTCTTATGAGAAACACATACAAAGACTTATCTCTTTAGAAAAGGCAATTTTTATGACCCATCTTCCTTAAAACAGAAAAAATTTTTTACTGCAACTACTAGCTAAGACCGTAGGATTAAAAAGAACAAAAATGACTTAAATGCAATTTTTCAGATTGCTTTAAGGAGATAGCAGTATTCCTTCATTTGAAAGCAATTTTTTTGCTGAATTAAGTGATGACAGAAATATAATTTTGCTGTAAAAATACTACATGCTCTTTGTATTACTGGAAAATGTACAGGGTCTCCATTAATAAACATCATGAGTCAGGTCCTAGTGAAAGAACTTCCTAGGTGGTCTATGTGCTTCTACCAACAGGTAAACTAACGCAGGAGCCCATTTTAAAGGGAATGTTTAGACAAAAGTGTGTTTAGGTAATTGTTTTTAAATAGGAATCAAATTCTTTCCTGAGAATGTGATATGTCTTTGTCATAATTCAAGGGAAGGCCAACTATGGGCCAGGTATGACATGCAGGATTAGAGAACCCATCATTCAGTTCACTGATTTGATAGTTCCTAGGTTTGTCTCTTTCATTCCTGTATCTACAGTTGATCAAGGAGAGCTGAACTTGCACATAAACATCATTCCTGCCTTCAACCAACCCACCATGACTAGATCATTAATGGAATTCACTTAAAGTGACAAAAGGCCTTTTCCACCCTAAGCAGACACCACTAAATGAGTTTTTTTTCCCCCAGCAATGCAACCTATATGTACAAAAGAGCATGGGTATATTTAGGCCACTAACCAAAGCAATCATTTTACCCATTTTCCATAGCCCATTTAGAATTAATCCAAACAAACCCTGGAAAAGTTATGGAAAAATAAAAATGGTATTTCTGAAATCTTACAGTTCAAGAAGACATACATATTTAAGAATTTTATGCCTATACCCCAGAATAACAAATCAGTAATTTTCTCCCAAACTCTAGCAGAAACTAAATTACAATTTTGAATTCCTTTATCCAGAATAAATGGTAGCAACCAGTACCTTTCAGAAATGTTTACAATTGGCTTTCCTTTTGGACTCTTCAGTGATTGATTTGAGGTTCAGCAGTAGGTAAACATTGTGCTATTAGCAGCCTGGTCTTCATTCAGACATACACCAGCCTCTGCACAGCTCAGAGGATATAGCATCTTTGAAAGTTAACTGGAAACTTCATTAGCTAAAGAAATAACTAACTCAAAAGCATCTGGTGGTGAGAGCCAGGGTCTATGAATTAGGGTCTTCCAAAGAGTTGCATGAACACTGTTGATTAACAAGACGAAGGTTTCCAGAAGTTCCTTGAGATACCACATGCTTGTAATAAGTTGACAGTCAACAAGTTGCTAAATAATAAAGTCCATACTGTATAAGATAGAAATTAAAATAGTTTTATTATTTAATTGCTTTCCTGGTAGAACACTATGATCATAATGAACATATGATGAATTAAGTTAGGTCTCTGCAATTTGACTTACACTGATTGGAATGCACCCTTCCCCCCACATCCTGCTGCAAAATAATCATCATCATAGTCATCTTCATAGCAATACAGACACACATCATGTTTCTGTAGCAATTTGTAATAGTTTTCTTTAATCCTCATGATACTCCTAGGAGAACAAGCAAGACGTAGTGGAAAAAGAAAGTAGAGTTAAAATCCATAAGAGCTGGTCTTGAATCCCTGTATCATCTTTGTAAATTTGGGGAAATTATTTAACCTCTATAAATGTCCATATCTAAATATTTAAACTGTAACTAAATAATACTCACCTTGTAGAGTTGCTATGGCCTTTGGAATCAGGAAATAGAAATGTAATTGTTCACATATAATGGATGAAGAAGTTTAAGTGTAGAGAATTGAGGTGACTTGTATAAAATCACACAAGTAAATGGCAGGACCAGGACAAGAATGCAGGAATTCACGAATCCAAAAATTCCACTGTTTATATTTACTTCAGTTCTTATGATAGGCTCTCAAATACAAGCTCAAAGAACACCTCTGCCCTGAAAATTGTGGGAGTAACTGTTACTCTTCTAGTCCATAACAGCCTTTCATTTTTCTTATGTCTTGTAAACTATCTGTGTACCTTATAAGGGACCTATTATCACATATTATAAAAGATAGGAGAATTGATATACAGACAAATAGGTAGATGGATGAATAAATATATAAGCAGACAACATGAAAGAGATTTTCTTTACTTAAATGTCCAGTACCATACAAAGACAAGGAATCATACTTATGCTTATAATGCATATGCTTGATATATGTATGATGCTTTGACAAAATTTTTCTACCAAATTAATTTAAAATTGGATTTTGACATACTTTTTTTATTTTTTAGGATGAGAATGATAGTCAACAAATGTTATAAAATGCCTATTAAATTTTGTCAAAGAAATAAAACTTGTAGTGAATTTCACCACAAATTGTAATGACTCAGACTCCCCAGTATTCAGAGTTTTCCCTACAGTGGCTGATGTATCTTTCCATAATAATCCTTACCACACAGGATGAATAATTCCCTCTGAAAAGGAAAGCACTCACATTCATGATGAACCTTTTACTGCCATGTCCTTGGAATGATTTAAGTTCTTGAAGCCCAGAAACTGTTCTTAACCCAAAGCGTGATGTTCAGGCTGAACAGCATATTAAGCTCTTCTTAACATTTTGGGTTGGATTACAGCAATGGCAGCAACTCCTGGTTCCCACAGAGTTCAATAACTGGACTCATCCTAAGTTATTTTTTTACATTAATGGATATTGAAAAGAGTTGACTAGGCAGTTAGTCCATATGTAAATCATTCCAAGCCAACTTTAAAGATGCTTATGCAATGTTTTGTCACAGTTGTTAAATCCTCATGCTATTTTATCACTGAAGCCAAGTAGTTATACCTTGGGCCTAACAAAAGGTCATGTTTTATTTTGTGTTTGCCCCAATCCAAATTCTGCTTGAATATCCAAAACAGGTAATTAACCTTCCCCTCATAATAATTACTAAAAAATGAAGATAATTATTAAAATAACCTTAAGGGAGTGTATTTTTGACAAGTCAAATGCTGTTTAGCATCTAATATACATAATTTACCCCAATTTTTTTATTGAGTTGGAACAAATCTAGTTACAGCCTGATCATACACTCTTGTAATCATTTCTGAGCTGAAAAGGACTTTTCTTAAGCTAATCTATGCCCAGGTTTAACAAATGGACCCATGTGGCTCCTAATTCAGAAGGGATGGAGTTTTTCCTGTTTGCTAGTTAGAGTCTTGTTGTTTTTGTATACAGGAAGTATACTAGGAGGGTTGAATTTATAGCAAAACAAAATCAAATTTCCTTTTTGGAAAAAAAAATCCCTCCAACCCATTTCTAGTGAGTCTTCTATAGATTAATGGAATATATGTTATCACATTAACACAAAATGTGTTTAGTTTATTCCTCCAATTCTAATAGAATGGAAAATGCCTAAAACCCACTCACATCAAAGTGCACTTACTATGTGATGTGTGTATTAGAGATTCATCTGCAGTTAGAATCCCATTTACTTTACAGGGAACTTTTCAAATGACAGAAGAAGAACAGCCCAACCTCAACTGTGCTTCACTGTTCCAGTTCCAACCCAAACCAAAGTGTTTAACCAATTTATCAGAATTCAGTTAATCCGCATGTATCCTCAGAGCCCAGCACAATGACTGCAAGTGAATAAATAGTTGTCAAAAGAGTGGGTGGCTGTATAGGTGAATTGGGGATTTAGAGGCAAAATATGCAGGAAGTTATTATTATTTATTATTATTATTATTTTATACTTTATAAGGTTTACTTTATACTTTATAAGGTTAAAGACCTTAACATTGATAGAGAATAGCCATAAATGTGAATGTGAAACACAAATCCAAATCCCACTCTTATTCAAGCAAAGCAAAGAGTGTTACAGTTTTGGTGATTTTAGACAGTCTCGAGTTTAATGCTATTTTTTAGTCTCTTATTTCTTTAATAAAATTTTAAAACCGATTTATAAAATGCACACGCTTTAGATAAAACTGAACTTTTCTTCAAGTATCTAGACTTTAACTTGTCATATGATTAGCAATGCCAGGATAAAACTACCCTGATATGTGAACGGATCTTAGTTTTCAAAAAAAATGTTTATTTACTCCATTTTCTTCTCTTTTATTCTATCACATGCAAAGGATGCTAAATAACTCTCTTTTTCACAAAGTATGGAGTTTTTTTTTGCCTTATATTTAACTTTTCACAGCTCACTTATGCCAATATTTAGCTCAGATTCAGGGGTCTCATCATTCTGCCCACAATATGATTGTCTCATACTAATTTCTGTATCTTTGCTCCTGTCGAATCTTTTAACATAGAATACACTCTCCTGTTCACAAGGCTCCAATGTAATTGCCCTCCCTCATCCCTTACTGCACCATATAATTTATCAGGCTATTCTTTTACTGGCTTTGTGATCGTTTCCTGTTTTTCCTATCTCTCCAACTATATCACAAGAATTTGAGAATAAGGACTCTGTCTCTTGCTTCTTCTGTGTTACTCAGATGGTCTACCACAAGCTAACTATATAATACATGCCCAATAAACAGAGCATTTATTGCCTTAGGAGGGAATTCCACAAGAACAATAGCATGTGTATTACTTAATTTTATGGGTACCAAGCATAACGTCCTGTTTTACTTAGAAACGATGCTAAAGAAAACCATGTAAATCCGGAATATGCCTGATTTTGTATCTTGTGTTTTAAATTACATTTGGAAGATGAAGGAAGAAATACCGAAGTTTACTTATTTAAAAAATAAAAAAAGTGGGAACAACATTTGCTTAAACTTTTCCAGACTGCTTCCTTGTGCTTAAGGCCATTTTTACCCAGCTTTTTAAACAAGGCATTTTAATTTCTGTTAGGGACAACAAGTCTAAACACAACAAGTAGAAGAAAAAACTGTGTAACTCATATTAAAGAATCAATTAATATGTGTATGATGGATGCAGGCTCCATTTTACAAGCAGCAGCTTGTCCCTTCCAGAACCGTATCAGTCTGTTACCATCCATCATAAGTCAACAGTAAAAACAGCCAAAGGGATATTCTAGACCATAAGTCAATTCTGACTACAGTGACTACATCTGTTTTACTTATTTTGTATTAGTTGATGCTCGTGTACTTTTATGACTGTGTTACATTAGAGATGGTCTTGCTGAAAGAGAAATGCACCAGCATCCCAGGAAATCTTAGCCTCCAATATGTGTCTTGGTCTGATGGAAAGCCAAGGCTAATGATGGTGCCTAACTTCAATAAACAATTAGTAGGTGAACTGATTTATTCACAACCCTTCATATTTGTTGAATGTTTATTCCATTTTTCCACGAACATTCATGAATATGTTTGAGACATAATTTCCCAGCAGCAGTAATGGTGATCCAGTATGTAGCAATGTGTATTAAGATTCTCATTCATTTTTGAAAGAATTTCTAACCACAAGGAAAAGGTTTACATGAAAGTACATGAAATGACTACATTTTGAAGGGTCTTTCATAGGTCTCATTAAGTCCTATTACAAATGTCCTTTATGTCACAGCTGAACCATCCTCTTCGCTCACTTCTCTCTCTAATGACCTCCCCGCATCACCCCAGTGCAACCACCATTCCATTTCAGGTCTCCTAAGCATGATGAGCTTCCTCTCGGTAAAATGTTTCCTCCTACAACTACCAAAATCTAGACATTTTTATAAAATCCCAAAGGCTCAGTAGTTGTGACCTTTCCTTTGCATCCTGCAAGTCCTCTGGTACAATTAAAGTCTCAATCTTGCCCTCCCTTCCCACGTCACAGTTGTTCCAGCTAATGTGCAAACAGTGCAAATATTTTGATGTGGTAAAGCTGGTTCTCCATCCTCTGGGAGAAAGGGTACCTGCCAGCCTCACTGAACTCAAAAGGCAGCATAAATGTCTCTGTGTGACCCAGGCACCCTTTCTTGCCAGCATTCTCTCTCCTCCAGCTCATCCTACCTTGTGTACTTTTGGAGAGCAGCATGTCTGCAGAATGGGCTAGTGCACCTAATATGAGAGTGTTTCAGACTGTAATATTCAGCGTTCCGAGCACATGTTATCCAGAAGAAAGCAGGTTAAAATGAATATGAAGGGAAAAGAAGTCTTTCAATAACAGTTTGCAACCTGAATGCAGTAAGTAGGAAAGAGGAGCATTCTTTTACCACCATTTGATTTGCACTTAATGGAAAAAAATGTTAACTAACTGCACCCAGAATAGTGCCTGCCACAAGTGTGCAGTAAACATTTTTGGACCAAATGAACAGTCTGACATCATGTATATGGTGAGCCACTCACCGGCTGATAATTGCCTAGGACTGGGGCTTGCTTTGCTGGGAGCCATCATGCAATAATGAGGGAAAGGAAGTTTGGAGTTTAGGCAGCATGAATCCTAGCTCTTTTGATTGATAAATGTGAGCTCTTGGGAAATTTACTTATTGGTGCTGTTCAAAACTTTGTTTCCTCAACTACAAAATGGGAGTAGAAGAATGTTTCTATTACACAGTTGATATGAGGATCAAATGAGTTGATGAATGTAAATTACCTAGCACAGTGTCCAATTAGACATTGCTTTAGTTCCTTCCCTACCATCTCCTCTCATGACTGCCCTCCAAAGAAGTGCTCCTGACCTAGATAATGGACTTTCAGATGAGTCTGACCTGCCTGCCTTCCTGGATATATCAATCACCTCTTATCACAGATCCTAATTTTTGTGTGTACTTTCTGTCAATCCAGGCCCATTACTCATTTTTTTTATACCAAAAATATTTACTACCATGCCTTCTGTGCACCTGGTTCTGTACTAGGCAAAGAGATGGATTGTTCTCATGGAGTTTTTCATCTGGTGGTGCTGGAAACCCTGATACAAACTTCTCTTTGTGCTGCTGTTTCTTCAGTTATCGTGTTCTGCCACTACCCTCAGTTATCTATCTGCCATCTGTCAGACCACATCTGACTCCACTCTATCTATCCTTCTACCCTGGGCCTCTTTTAGCTTAAGTGACATATCTGGATTAAACTAGTGACCTCGTTCTGTATGTTCTATCCACTGCAACACATTTGTCTCTGCTCCAAGCATCCACCCTTCAGGCACTCAGTACTTTTTTTTTTGTCACCTAATGATCTCAATGTGTGTTTTACTTTGTGTAATTCTAAAATCTTGGTTCCCCAAGATTTCCTGTCTTAATCTCCAGGACTGTGAACAATGAAGAGCTAAATCACTCCCATGATTAAGTTACATGGCATAGCAAAAGGGATTTTGCAGGTGTACTTGCAGTTACTAATCAGTTGACTTTGAGTTGATGAAAAGAGGAAATGATCTGGGCAGGTATAATATAATCAGAAGAGGCCTATAAAACTGGAGGTTTTTCTCAAGCTAGTAATAGAAGAAGAAGTCAAAGAGATTTTAAGCATGAGAAGGAATCAAGTTGCCCACTAGGAGCAGAGAATAGGCCTGCTGACAGCCAGCAAGGAAATGGGTACTTTAGTCCTACAACTACAAGGAAGTAAATACTACCATCAACCTGACTGAGCTTGAAAGAGGTCCCTTCCCCAGAGCCTTCAGATAAGAGCACAGGCTAGCATCTTGAATTTATCCTTGTAAGACCCCAAGCAGAGATCCCATCTGAGCCCAGCTGGACTTCTGACCTACATACTGTGAGATAATAAGTGGGGTTGTTTTTGGCTATCAAGTTTGTGGTGATTTGTTACCCAGCAATAGAAAACTAACACAGCAGTGTTTCTTCCCCTTCTAATTTAAAATATTCTCTTTATCACTGGTTTTCAACAGTTCGATTATAATGTGTCTTGGCACAGTTTCTTCATTTTACTTCTGTTTAGAGTTCACTGAACTTCCTTTATCCATAGATGTATAATTTTTAGTCAGTTTTGAAAAAATTCCATCATCTTTTCTTCAAATATTTTTTCTGTTCCCTTATCTCTTTCCTTGTCATTTAAGACTCTAATTATACAGATGTTTGAGCTACTTGATGCTGCCTGAAAAGTCACTGATGAGTTCTTTTTCAGTCTTTATTTTTCAGTCTTTTTTATTTCCCATAGTGCATTTTGGATAGCATATTTTGCTATGTTTACAAGCCGACTAATTTCTTCAGCAATGTCTAACTTGCTAGTAATCACATCCAGTTTTATTTTCATTTCACGTATTTTATTTTTCATCCTAAGATGTTAAATATGCAGCCATATATATATATATATATATATATATATATATATATATATATATATCTTCTTGTCTTTTGATTATATTCTTTCTTTCCTCTACCTTCCTGCACATATGAAGTACATTTATAATTTCTGTTTTAATATCCTGGTTTACTAGTCATCATCTCTTATTTTTTGGCTCTATTAATTGATTTTTCTTTTGTTTATGGGTTACATTTTCCTGCTTCTTTGCATGCCAGATACTTTTTGTTGGGTACTGGAAATCACAAATTTTACATTGCTGGATGCTGATTTTTTTTTCAATTATTTTTGGGCTTTTTGCTATGATGCAGGTATGCAGATATGTTACTTAGAATAAGTTTGATTCTTTTCAGGGTTGCTTTTAAACTGTGCTATGATGGGTCTAATCTGGCACCACTGCTGAGACTGAACCTTTCCAAAGACACTAAGCAATCCTCCCCTATGTTAGGAGATCTTCTCACTCTCTCTGGCAGAAACACACAATATTACCATCCCTGTGTGTGGTCCATGGTTATCTCACCTGTTTCTTTCTAGCAATTCTTTCCCTACTCTGTCTCCTTGCACACATGAATAGATGAGTCTGTAGCCAAAGACTCCAGAGACACTCTGCAGATTTCTAGAGCTTGCTCTCTCTCTATGTGTACCAACCTTTTCTCTGGGACTCTGCCTTGCAGATTCCCCCCATAACTCTGAACCCATCTACTCAACTCAGTGAGACAACCGGATGCTCTTTGGATGTCCCCTGCCTGATGTGCGTGCTGGTGACTCTCCCAGCAGTGAGCTGAAATACTTGTGGGACCCATCTCGCTCATTTTCCTTCTAGGGAATCAGTGTTCTGTGTTGCTTGTTTTCCAGTATATGAAACTCATAGTTTTACATACTCTGCCTGGTTTTCTAGTACTTGTTTAATGTATGAGGGTAAATTCAGGCCCTGCCATCTCATCCTGGCACCAAGTGCAAGTTTTAGGCACTCAGTATTCATAAACACAGGACCATATACTAAAAAAACCTACAGAGGCCAAGCAAGTAATGCAAATTAATTAAGGGATATCAGTGGGGAAAAAGCAGAGCTTTGACCAATACTTTGTACTTAAAAAATAAAATATGATGCAAAAAAAATTTATGGCTGCATCCAGCAGGCCACCATTTTGTGCATTCAGCTCTATGCCCTCTCTTCCTATCCCACCTTTGAGTGTAAATCAAAACCATTAGAAACTCCTCTCTTTCAAATCTCTGATAGGATGTGTATCTTTAGTGTGCATTTAATTCAATACATTAACTTTGAAAAATGTTTGCATTTTCTACCTCCACTCCAATTATGCAGTACTTCTCAGAAAAATTGAGAATTTCTGGCAAAATTTGAGGGAACTACTATTGGGAGATGGCATATGAGAGTGGAATGGGGAATGGGAAGAAAACAGCGTTAAAAAACAGAAAAACTCCACTGAAAACTCTGAAAATCCCACCTACTTTATCTTGAACAATAGAATCGGAAGAACAATGAGTCAACGCTGAACACTGTAGCATGAGTGCTGATCGTTGTTATAATTCATTTTTTTCAGAAGATCACTGCAGTCTTCCAGCTAACTGGATGATCTAATGAGCTCTGAAGGATTAAAATATAAACGTGTGCTTACAAGTTGTAAATACATATTTATAGTTATTCCTAATTTGTTTAAAATTCACTGCAAACAAGGCACTTTCAAGAACATGTCAAAATGACGGTGTAAAAACACTGTATCTTGAAAAAGCAGTCATTTTTTAAAAAGTCACAAGGAAGTGGGTAATTCTTGTTCACAAGCATCCTTAAAATTTGATCTAATATTTTATCTCTATCTCACATACATGTAGTAACCAAACCATAAAATGAATATCTAGGGGAACATTATCTAGATGACTATCCCCATCTATGAATTACAGCACCAGCAGCAAAGTCAGAGACAAAGGCACCTTGTGCCTCGGTGGAGTCATCACGTCCCTCCAAATTCTGGAGGACTGAAAAGACACCCGGTAAAATCATCTGAGAAACATACCTAGAATGGTAGATTTCATCAGTCAAATTCTGTGAACTGGAAAGGTATTTTACACCTCAGAAATTTGGGGAGGGATTTGGTGGGAACAATAATAACTGTCCAGTTTCCACACCACCACCCTGGAAAATGAAAAACTGATGTTTTGCATACTTCAACCTAAAAGAATAAATTTGTGAGAGAAACGCAGCTCTTAAGTAAGAATACCTGAAGGAACATATCAGCCAACAGATGAACGATCAGTAACCACTGAATTCTCACTATGAGAACCTATTTGTCCAACATGAGCTATACATCCCATTGTTTCCACGTGAAGGTTGCTGGGTGCACATGGCAGAAAGAGTCATTCATTTCAATAGCTCTATGCAAATTATTTTTTAAAAGCACCACATGAGAATGAAGCCTAAGCCTTCTCGGACATAAAGCAAATGAAATTGTATACCAACTGCCATTATTTTAATCTAGCCACGGCCTTCCCCAGAGCTAATCTTAGGAGAAGCTGAAAGTACTTGGTGAGATTTAAGACCAATCAAATAGCACCAACAACTCTTAACAAATTTTTAACAAGCTATTCATATATTTCCTGCAATCCACCAATTGCAGAACCACGTTCGTTAACTAGTATAATGTGTATTTTAAAGCTGAAGTATTTACTGAAAGTGCTAAGGCCTGGGGAATGATTCAGGGTTTGCTATGAATTATGTTAATTAAATTCAGATATATCCCCATTTCCCTCAACTATTCATCAATGAAGCCCTGTTGATCCCCTTCTTGAACTTTTTTTTTTTTTTTTTGGCTCCATTCCCATTACAAATGCTCTAGTTTAGGGCTTCATCATTTCTCATCTGAATTACTACAGCAATTTCCTAACGGCTTACTTCACCCCAATCTTATTTTGTCTTAGCAGTGTATTTTAACGTGATGTTTCTCTGCTTAAAATCTTTTGATGAATGCTTAATACAAACAGATAAAGTGCAGATGTTTAATGAAGACTATAAGGTCCTGAATAATCAGGTGACTAACTTTCTCAATTCATCCCCCACCACTCTGGCCAAATGCTCCAGCCAAAACCCAGCTAACTAGAATCCCCAGAACAGCTCGTCATCTCCCCTCTTCTGCACATGCTATTTTCTCGACAGAGATTTCTCTGTCTGGCTCCCCGCATATCTCCCTTCACCTTGGCTATTTATTCCTTTGACATAGTGGTTAACTCCTACTTATCTTTCAAGACTCGCCATTGATTTCACCTCTTTGAATCCTTCCTGATAATGCCCACGGCACCCCAAGGCTATGGGAATTTATCTTCCTCTATACCCAAAGCCTTGGCACATAATCTAATCAGAGTAAAGACAGTAATCATGTCTCACAATGAGTAGCAGAAGCTACTTGAGGGCAGGATTGTGTATTTAACTTTCCCAGTGACTCACATTGTGCTTGATAAAGTTTTGGAGTGAATGAGTGACAAGGCTGGGAGAAGTTACTTTGACAATAACAAAATCAAACCCTTGGAGAGGCTACAAGTACTATGGCAAATTATATTTGTTTTATCCTTACCACAAGCTTTTCTACAGATTCACTCATTTATTTATTTATTTATTTATTCATTCATTCATTCATTCATACAATAGTTAGTGAGAACTTATAATGTACCAGGCTTATGCTTGGGGTTCAGTAACATATCCATGAGGGCCTGGCAGGAAACTGAAGGAAAACGCAAATTGTATAATTTGGGGAGAACTTAATATACATGGTAACTTACCAAGGTGTGAGGAAGGTGAAGGTGCATCACAAGTGCAGTGCCCATAAACCCACACCTCTGTAAATAATCTCCTTGCTAATAGAATCTCCTTGAATTATCCAGGTTTGGGTGCACCATCTCTTGGCTATTGAGACTCTGATTGGTGCAAACATACATCCAGCATTCAGTCATTTCCCACCTTCTTCAAGACTGACCTTCCTAGTCCAAGCCGCCACATCCCTCGATCACCTATAGATGCTCTCTGATCCCCCTGCTTCCTGCCCTCCACATTCAGTTTTCCACAGAGCCACGGAGAGGATTTTTTAAATGCTGATCAGATCATGTCACTTTTTGGGTTAAAGCTCTCTGATGGACCACCATCACATTCAGAATAAATGTCAAATGCCTTCCCTCTTACTCTGTCTCTATCCTTGCCTTCTTCATATGTGTTTAAAAGTGCCCAGCTCGTCGCCACTACCAGGCTTTACAGGGAGTGATGTCCTCCATATCTTCGTACAACTCTCTCTCTCAGTGCCTTTGAGTCTCCACTCCAGTGTCACCTCCTCAGAGAAGCC
Organism: Hyperoodon ampullatus; assembly: GCF_949752795.1. NCBI lineage: Eukaryota > Metazoa > Chordata > Mammalia > Artiodactyla > Ziphiidae > Hyperoodon > Hyperoodon ampullatus. Next base: position 23,037,810 of record NC_136916.1, read on the forward strand.
TTCCCTGACCACTCCACCTATAACAGCTGCCCTGCCCATCATTCACTTTGTCCTTTTCCTGTTCTGTTACTTATTTGATTATTTATTTTCAGTTGTAATATCATTTATTATCATTTGTAGTATCATTTTAATACTTAAAACTACCTTTGTTATGTATTATTTGTTTGGTTTGTATTTGCTTATTTTAATCTCTCTGATCAGAATACAATCTGTAACTAAATTAACACTGTAGTAATTAAAATAGCAAAGATCTTGACACAGAGTAGGCACCCTATTTGAAATACTCTTACAGATGGGCATAATGTGAGTATTATTAGTAAAGTATATAGGATGCCAAGTACAGTGCTTAACATAAAGGTATTCAGTAAATGATAACTATTATCATTATATATAAAACTAAATATAAAAGCAAAATAATATCTTAGAACAGCCTTACAGTTTAGTTTTCAGTATGTTATGAGTTAATGTAACTCTCAAATTCTTATTTTTGAATTCATACCTAAGATTTCAAATAAATTTGACGAAGTGTAAATGAAAATCAACAGCATTTTCATTGATGTGTGTGTATGTATATGTACACACACACACGTGCACAAATATGTATGTATATTCTTACAGTATTTGCAATTTAATAGATGCTCAATAAATGGTTCTTATTACTATTATTTCTTTAGATGAATTTAGGGAATATTAGCATTATGACAGTAAATATAAATATTAGCACTGCAAATGTTATGGGTTAATGAATAAGTGCTACAATTAACTGAATATTTACCACCCTTTTATTCCCAGGGAAAATGAGATTTTTAACATTTTAATATGCTGATGATAGTGGATTTACTTTTCATCATTTTTTTTTTTTTTTTTTTGTGGTACGCGGGCCTCTCACTGTTGTGGCCTCTCCCGTTGCAGAGCACAGGCTCCGGACGCGCAGGCTCAGCGGCCATGGCTCACGGGCCCAGCCGCTCCACGGTATGTGGGATCTTCCCAGACCGGGGCACGAACCCGTGTCCCCTGCATTGGCAGGTGGACTCTCCACCACTGCGCCACCAGGGAAGCCCCATCATTTTTTTTTAAGGACAAAGGACAATGGATTGTCATTTCCATCTAATTCTCATGGATTCAGTAAGAGTTTTAAGTTTTAAACCACATATTTGAATTTTTTAACAGGGCCCATTTACCAAATCTCGAGTATTTTAACCTGTTTGTGATAAACATGGTATCTTATTTATAGAAACAAAATATATGTGTTGTGCTTAAAGACTGTAGTTGTCTTTAAATAATATTAAATTTTAAAATACCTTATCATAAATTTAAATAGGATCATATTTTTAAATCTCGGTACAACAATATCCATGAGCTTCCTGTTTTACCACTCTGTGTGTATAATCTTTCCTGCCTTTGATTTTTAAAAATTAAATTTTATCTTATAAGAAATGTTTTCTCTCATGTGGTCAAATTAAATATGACCATCCATTCATTCATTCATTACCACAAGGACATCAAGTGATAAATCTATCCTTCCCTCTTCTTTTTTCTTTTCTTTTCTTTTTTTTTTTTTTTTTTTTTTACCATTTTCTTCTCTACAATTTTGAAATGTAAAAAATGATCTTTTTTCCCCCAGGCAATTTAAACAAGACAATAAATTAAGAAATCAATATAAGTCAAGTTGCAGCAGCATATGCCCTGAGAAGAGTTAGGTAGGAATATAAATCAAGTAAATTTAAGTCAGTTAAATTCAATATTATTAAAAGGGTAATACAAATATAACTGTTATACCCCTCTGCTAAAGAAATCTCTCTAAGTGCAGTGGATACTATTATAGGCAATAAAAATCCATTTTACCAAGTAGAGAAGGGGCTCCTTCCATCACAGTGTAAACTCTTAAAATCTCATGTCTATATCTTCCTCAATGATCATTTAATTTTATACTATTATTATTGAGAAATTATGTATGGTACACTGCAAATTCTACCATCTGCCTTTAGAAATTCACCAGAATATCTTCCAAAGATTGATAAATTATTCATTTCCTGAAGTTGTGTATCAGAGCTTTGCAGTTCATAAATAGTATATAATAAATTAGGCAGGGTATACCTTACAAACATGGATTCATAAAGAGACCCTGCATGTGCTATATTCTTCATACAGGAAAAGTGGTTTCATTTATTGGTATGTTTTGACATCCTTCAGGTGATGATAAAACTTGATGTTACCCAACAATTTAATTTGCATCCAAATAGATAGTAGATTGGACCAAATTTAGTTATATCAAAAAACTGTCTGCCAGTAGCATTTCCTCTTCATTTTGGAAAAGGCCAGTGTATAGAAACCCTTTTGCTTCATATTCTTTTCTGATCAGGCCCTAGACTTCATCACATATTTATATATTGGATGGCAGAAATTTACCCTTAGCACTTCATTTTTCTCATGTAAATTGCAATTCTTTTTCTTTTTCTGATATGAAATGAGGGGTTGTAACTTAGATTTTTGACTACAATCATATTATGATTCTTTTGGAACATTTAGACAAAACTGGGCTCTTTGAAGTCCACCCCCTCCTCCTGTTCTGACCCCAAAGATAGGAAGGTTTTTCCTGTTAGAGCTTCCTTGATGTTTGTCGAGCTTAACAAAATATATAAATGATATATAAATATATAAATAATAGCAGGGGAGATTTCAACTACCAAATATCAAATCTAGGTATATCAAAAAGCTATCTTCCAGCAGCATTTAATTGTTCTGTATGGCAGAGCAGTCAGTGACTTCAGAAAAGCAGCCAGTTTTTAGAACAGTGCGAGAAACACTGGGATGTAATGGTGAGGACGATGCTGTGCTCCTCAATTTGGCACAAGTGCAAAGCATAGACTCTCAAACCTGCTGTAAAGCAAAACCTGATCTTCACTTTATATCTATGTTTAGCTCCTGCATTTGAGTCTGTGCAAGATGTATCTTTCATCTGCTAGATTTCAAGAAGTAAAATCACCCTGCTATGTGTGTCAGTTTCTGCCACAGCAGAGCAGTCATTTGACTGTGTCCCAGAAATTCAATGCTAAGTATGTGCCCAAACAAGATAGGTACATATTCACCAAAAGACAGGTACAAGAGTGTTTGAGGTGGTATTATTGGTAATAACCAATAATTAGAAACAAACCAATGTCCATTACCAATAGAATGAATAAATAAATTGTGGCATCAATGGGGATTGGTTCCAGGACCCCCCAGTGGACACTAAAATCCACAAATGCTCAAGTTTCTTGACATAGTAGATGCATGTAATCTATGCACATCCTCCTATAATCTTTATTTTTTAAAATTTTTTATTGGAGTATAGTTGATATACAATGTTGTGTTACTTTCTGCTGTATAGCACAGTGAATCAGTTATACATATAAATATATCCACTCTTTTTTAGGTTCTTTTTCTATATACTTTAAATCATCTCTAGGTTACTTATAATACCTAATACAATGTAAATGCTATATGTACATAGTAGTAAATACAAAGTAAATGCTTTGTAAATAGTTGCTGGCATGTGGATAATTCAAGTTTTGCTTTTTGGAACTTTCTGGAATTTTTGTTTTCAAATGTTTTTGATCCTTGTTTGGTTGAATCTGCAGACATGGAAGCTACAGATACAGAGGGCTGACTGTAAGTCTATGCAATGGAATATTACACAGCAGTGAGGATGAACACAATAACGGATTAATCACACAACATTAAGCAAAAGAAGCTCAACACAAGAAATACATACGACATAACTCATTTAAATTCAGTTCGAACACTAATATATAGTATCAAAAATTAGCTAATGATTATTTCCTCTGATGGGAAAAGTTACTAGGAAGGATCAGGAGAGGCCTTCCAGAATTCTTGTAGTGTTCTATTTCTTCATCTGGGTGCAAGTCACAGAGGCACGTTCACTCTCTGAAAATTAATTGAGCTGTACCCTTTTGATTTGCCCACTTTTCTGTGTCTGAAACTTTTCAATAACAAGTTTTAAAAACAAAACTTTTTTTAAAAAAGGTCCAAGAGCAAGCAACTCAGATCAACTAGAAGAACGAATGTTTCCCCAAGTTATCAGCCCACTTGCAATTCAGGAACTAAAACTCAATGAATTATCAAAAAATATATATATATAGCATGCCTACCTTTTATGTCATCAGTTTGAAATTGCCCCAAAAGATTGATTTTATCTGAAGTTTCACATGTTTCTTTCAGAACAAATTGGAGTTCTGATTTAGCTGTATCAGTTCATACAGTGCTTTGCATATGGGCTTCAGACTCTGAATAATTGTACAGATCATCATTTAGAGATGGACCGAGATCAGGTAGGGGAAACTTCACTTATATGTGCTGTGGCTGTCGTGCTCTCATAATTCAAACAAGAAACAAATCAGAAACTAGAATTCTGCCCTATGCTTCTTACACTAAAGGTCAGTTTGCCCTGTTGACGAGATCTGTACAGTGATGCAGGCACAGCATTCTTGAGAAATAGCCCATTCTTGTGATTTTTTGCAGATCTCATCACTCTTCCAGTGATGTTATAATAATGGACTTCATCAGAGCTATTCACACCAATCAATAGCTGATAAAATTAAACTGTCATATGTGGGGCAAATGAAATTCAGACTCTTTGTTTTGTAAGGTTTGCTACATGAGTTTCTGATCCCTTGGAATGGTTTTGAAGCAGCAAATTCAGTGATGAGTCTCCTTCTGATTGAATTAGCACCCCAATAGAAGTCTGATTCTTTAATCTTCCTTCCACTGTCTACTATCCACACGCACATGAGGATTTCAATTTAGAGGTGATCAAGACAGCAACATCTAGTTTCAAGGAATAATTGTCTCTTTTGATGTGATCTGTTTTACATAAAAATGAATGAAGATGCACATTTACAGAGAAGCACTTGCCATTTGAAAGCATTTGTATAATAAGCTAGCAGTTTGCCTCCTGAGTCTCTATGTAAGGAAAATTAGTCTTCCTCCACCACCACCACCCCTTTTAAAGACCCTAAATAAAAATAATGTAGACAAAACTTGAATAGCAAGTTGCTGATAGAGCCAAGTCTAGGACCAGGGGCCATTTTCTTGAGCTCTTCAAGTTGAAAGCATTTTTGTCTTGTGATCTCACTTAAAAAGACAATACAAAACAACACAGTATGTACATGTAACTGCATCTTTATGCATCCTTCTCTCTTTATGTTTCCTTCAACATATTGTCTATCTGTATAAATGCATAACATTTTCATTCCAATCATTGTGGGGACAAACACACAAATTTCATATAAAGTTTAGTATGTCTTAGTCCATCAGGCTGTATGTTCTGAATCTTAACCAGAAGAAATGTTTATCTTTTCAACTCCTGCGCCATTCCCCAATACCAAGGAAATTAGGGGCAGGAAAAAGATTAGTGTATCAAATAGAAAAATGTATTAAATATTCAAAATGTTCTACTTTAAATATTGCACTTTATCAAATGCAAAATCTACACATTATAAGTAGAGTAAGATCTACTTTGAAAGTTTATTAAATTTAACAAGCAACCTTGATCTTCTAATGCTGGTATTTCTGCTCACTGCATTCATATCCTTGGGCTTTTTTTTTTTTTTACAAGATGTTAGAGTTGAGATCAACACACAGTGAATTTTTATTATTTTGAAAAGTAAGAAACAATGATAGACACTCCTGATGAACTCAAAACTTGAAAATATATACATAGCAATTGGAGAAGACCTCTTACAACTTTTTAGCACTTTTTCTATTAGGGTGGTAACTGCTATTGAGAATAATAAAGAAGGAGAAAATCTCCATGTCACATTTCCTATTTCCACAAGTAGGTTATGCCTTATATTTCAGATCTATCTTCCAATCCTTGAAGGTTAGAACTTAAAACCTTTAAAAGTAAAATTGAAAATGGCAAGATGCACAGGAATAAAAATGAATGACTCTTACTTCACATAAGCAGAGTATGAATTGAGAGATTAGACATTTTTATTTACATCCCTTAAATATTGGGGATTTTCTATTAATTTAAATCATTTTATAATTGGGTAAATTTATTTCATCATTTTGGAAATACATCTGCTGCATCTTGATAAGCACGCTCCTCAGAATGCTCAACTCAAAAGATGCTTCTTAATAAATGATTTCTGTGTTGAAGTAAAAAGTAATAAATGTACTTAAGATTAGTCTTAGGACCACGCCCCTTCTCTCCCTCAGTTCAGTCTACACAGGCTCCAGACGACCAAACAAGGATCAAAAACATTTGAAAGCAAAATAAAATATAATAAAGGGCCTTGGTCAGCTCCTGGAGAGGGAATAGCCTAAGGGGTCATAGCAGAAGCCATCTGATATCTTCTAACTCAGCCTGAAGTCACACAGCATCACTTCCACCCCACTCTATTGATTACAAGAGAATCACAACAGGTATCACAGAGTCAAGGGGAGGGGAGTTAAACTCAGCTCCTGATGGGAGGAATATCAAAGAATTGATGGCCATCTTTAACCTGCCAGTCAGGCAGTCACTCTTGAATAAATTAGTGGCCTTTACTGAAAGAATAGTTAACCCTAATTTTAAAAGAGCATATCTGAAGCACAAGCTGTTCAGTGGGTCTTTCAGATTTTTAGAGAACCCTCTGATCCATGGCTAGAGTGGTCAACCATGGTTAATAGTTAGTCATATATATATATATATATATATATATATATATATATATATATATATATATATATTCATTTTCTTCAAACAGCAATACTCTTGATTCTTTAAATACTCTTATCTAGCTTTCTTAACCACAGTGAACTGTTTGGAGAAGCACTAAAATGACTAGATGATGAGGAGGAACCAAAGGAAAAAGGAAAAGCATCTAGATCATCTTCTCAAAATTGGTGGGGCACAAGATGCAATTAAATATGTGAGTTTCTCAAGAAGAAAGCCCTTCAGTTTAAGCAATGGGGACATTTCATAATGGAAATTTTCCATGTGGAAAAGAAAGGTGTGGTACTGTTAGGGTGTAAGGGTGTGGTCAGGTATTGTGGGAATAAGACTGAGTCTCAAAGTATTGAGCTTCAAAGCGATACGGCTGCTGCTAGTTCACACCCCTCTCTTCACCTGGTCATAAAACATTTCTTCAGATAGTGGGAGGAACTAAAGCAATGATTAAGTGCTTCCTACATACTGTTTTCAACATTAACTGATGTTTTAAAATCTTGGTTAAGACTGAAATTATTCTTGCGCTCAATGGAGCTCATTCACATAACCAGGTAGGGTCTCTCTATGGCTTAATGTTGAATGAGTATCCTATGAATGGGAGAGGAAGGAGAGAAAGGAGACACTTTGTAATGAAGTGAGTGGGTGCCTCCATAAAAATGGGCTCATAATAACACATTTGCATGAAAAGATGAATGAAAAGCTAATGATTTTCTGATGCTTTCTGTGTGCCAGGCACCTTGCTATTTGCTACCTGCATTATGTTCTTAAATTTTTGCAGAAGCTCTACAAGGTAAATATTTTGCTGTTCCCATTTTACAGATGAATTAGTAGAGACCCAAGAAGATCAAATTGTGAAGCCATATAACACATATACTGTATATTTATTAAATCACAATGAACGTAATTGTACGACTTCAATCACATGAGGCCAAGTGCTTCATTTCTGGACGAGAGATTGACAGGGGTTGCATTTTAAGAGAGGTTTATTTTCTCAGGACACCTAAGCTTCAAACAAGGGTGTGTAGAGTGGGCTTTTCCCTGGAATACTGAAGATCAAATGACTCCTGCTTTTTTATCTGGCACTTTATAGGTGTGCCATAACGTTGTCCATACCACTCTGCAGCATTCTTAGCAGGTATCATCATCCCAGTAAAGGAAGCTGTGTTTTACTCACTCCCAAACTTCTATACTGCTGAAGATTTACTGTCAGCTTGATTTATGAACTTCCTTCGCTCCAGTCTGATATCATTGGAATGCATGACCCTATTTTGTTTCTATTCAAAGTTTTCCTGAACATAAAAATAAACTGTGTTAGATAAAAATGTATGTGATATTCTCTTTGAGTTGGAAGATGGGTCCACAGAGTAGGGGAGAGAAGGTCAGCCAATGAAAAACACTGCAATTCTGAGATTGAAAGGTATTCTATTCTGAACTATATCAGTAGCTAGTTGTGTTACCTTCGATAACTCATTTAACTTTGGGGTCCTCAGATTCCTAATGGTAACATGAGAAAAATACTTCCTGCCCGGCCGTCTTTACACATAGTAAATAATATATGTTAAAGTGCTTTGGAAGGAATAAAACATTGTACAAAATTATAGTAACTTCTGTAGTATGCATCTTTGCTTCCCTTTCTGGAATATCTCCCACATCCTATAAACACTACTTCCCAACTCTTCATTTATCTATATTCTCTTGATACCTCAGCCCCTGATTTTACAGCTATTCTAGTTTAAAGATCACTGACATTGAAACAAAAATTTTGTGTAACCTGGAGAATGTAATTTGAGGTCTCTGAGACAGGGGTTTTCAAGGAACTAACCATATTATAAAGTTGATGTGTATTCTTTTATATGTTTAATTCATACCTATCTATAAGCATTATATAGAACTGTTTTATATGTTTTAAAAATTACTTAATTGATACCACACTCTCTATATTCTGAAATTTTGTACTACTTAAATTTTGTTTCCCCAGGTTTATCTATTTTGAGGTATTAACTCTAGTTTAATAATTTTAATGATGATACCCAATTGTGTGACTGTCAATTTTTAAAATTAATTTCCCTTCTTATTAGGATCTTAGTTTTATAAATCATGCTGCAAAAAACACCATTGCACATGTCCCCTTTTGCACCTGAGAGATTTTCTGCTAAATTTTAGAGTCAGAGTTAATTTGCATGGTCAACTGTACTAAATATTGACAAATTGTTCTGAAATGTGATGATACTTACTTCTACTCTCACCAGAACTGTGTTAATTGTCTTTATTTTCTATGTCCAGCCAAAACATGGTGGTATCATACTTTTATCTTTTTCCTTTGCTATGAACTATATGATATATACAATATCATACATAAAACATACATGCATTTTAAAATTAACATTTAATTTGGGGATAATTCACATTCAACTATAAGGAATAATGTAGTGATCCCAATACCCTTTACCCAGCCCCACCCCCCAATGGTAACATCTTACAAAACTGTGGTACAAGATCACAACTAGGATATTGACACGAACATGTGAAAGATGCAACACATTTCCATACCACAAAGATATCTCATGTTGTGCTTTGATAGACACCCTATGACCCTCCTGTCCTCCTTTCTCTCCTATGCATTGTTAACCCTTGACAACTACTAATCTGCTCTCCATTTCTATAGTTTTATCATTTCAATAATGTTATATAAATGAAACCATACAGTATGTAGGCTTTGGGGATTGGCTTTTTTTTAACATCTTTATTGAAGTATAATTGCTTTACAATGGTGTGTTAGTTTCTGCTTTATAACAAAGTGAATCAGCTATACATATACATGTATCTGCATATCTCCTCCCTCTTGCATCTCCCTCCCACCCTCCCTATCCCACCCCTCTAGGTGGACACAAAGCACCAAGCTGATCTCCCTGTGCTATGCGGCTGCTTCCCGCTAGCTATCTATTTCACATTTGGTAGTGTATATATGTCCATGTCACTCTCTCACTTTGTCCCAGCTTACCCTTCCCCCTCCCCATGTCCTCAAGTTCATTCTCTATGTCTGTATCTTTATTCCTGTCCTGCCCCTAGGTTCTTCAGAACCTTTTTTTTTTTTTTAGATTCCATAAATATGTGTTAGCGTATGGTATTTGTTTTTCTCTTTGTGACTTACTTCACTCTGTATGACAGACTCTAGGTCCATCCACCTCACTACACATAACTCAATTTTGTTTCTTTTTATGGCTGAGTAATATTCCATTGTATATATGTGCCACATCTTCTTTATCCATTCATCTGTTTATGGGCACTTAGGTTGCTTCCATGTCCTGGCTATTGTAAATAGAGCTGCAACGAACATTGTGGTACATGACGCTTTTTGAATTATGGTTTTCTCAGGGTATATGCCCAGTAGTGGGATTGCTGGATCATATAGTTCTATTTTTAGTTTTATAAGGAACCTCTATACTGTTCTCCATAGTGGCTGTATCAATTTACATGGGGATTGGAATTTTTTAGTGCAACGTATATTCTTTTGAGATTCATCCAAATAGTTGTGTGTGTCAATAGTTTTTTGTTGTTGTGGAATTGTATTCCATAATATGAATATACCACACCATGTTTAACCATTCAACCGTTAAAGAATATCTGGGTTCCCCCCTCCTAGTTTATATTACATAAAAGCTACAATGAACATTTGTGTTACTAAAATAAAATAATAGTGACAAACCAAATGCTGGAAAGAATATGGAAAAGCTGTATCGCTTATACATTGCTGGTGGGATTTTAAAATGATCTAGCTATTCTGGAAAACTGTTTATTCGTTTCTTTTTTTTTTTATTTCTTTTTTTATTTTTGGCTGCGTTGGGTCTTCATTGCTGTGCGTGGGCTTTTTCTAGTTGCAGCAAGCGGGGACTACTCTTCGTTTTGCTGTGCGGGCTTTTCATTGCAGTGGTTTCTCCTGTTGCGGAGCATGGGCTCTAGGCGCACAGGCTCAGTAGTTGTGGCTCACTGGCTTAGTTGCTAAGCGGCATGTGGGATCTTCCCAGACCAGGGCTCGAACCTGTGTCCCCTGCATTGGCAGGCAGATTCTTAATCACTGCGCCACCAGAGAAATCCCTGTTTATTATTTTCTTAAAAACCAAACATTCAACTACCATACAACCCAGCAATTGTACTCCTGGGCACTTATCCCAGAGAAATGAAAACTTGTGTCCATACAAAAACCTGTATATATATGCAATTTTGAATAATGATAATATGAAATAAACATTTACATGCCCACAACACAAAGTAAGGAATTGAAGTTCACCCCCCAACCCCCCTCTCCTGCACTATTCTGAATTTGATTTAGTCATTCTCTTGGATTTTTTAAATAGTTTTAGCATTTTTATAATCAAATAAACAGCATAGTGTTTAATTAGGTTGTTTTTGAACTCCATATAAATAGCAGATAACAGCATGCATTCTTTTATATCTGGCTTCTTTTGCTCAATGTTGTACTTTAAATGTATTCATGCTGTTGAGTATAGCTTTAGTATATTTATTCTTACTACTCTATAGTATTTCACTCATAGAATATAAACAATATATTTAGCCACTCTACTATTAAGTGGCATTTGACTCAGGTATAATTTTTTAAATTTTTTGCTCATCTTTTTCTTATGTTACTTCTCAATGTCATAATGATCCTGAGGAGTTCTTTGTATTGTGGATGATAGTCTCTGAAGATGGCCACCACCAATGTTGTCCTTATCTGCTTTCAAATACTGCTGCAGTCATCAAGAGATGGGTATTTTCCCTCTGCTAGTATCCGGGCTGGCCATGTGATATGCTTTGGTCAACAGCATGCAGCAGAAATAATACTGTGCCAGTCCCAAGTCTAGGTTTCAAGAGGCCCGGCAGCTTCCACTTTCCCTCTTGCATTTATTTCAGTCTTATTCTTGAAAGATAGTTTAGCTAGGTATAGAAATCTAAGCTAAATTTATTTTCTTTCAGGACTTTGAGGATATGATTCTACTATCTTTTGGCTTTATTGTTGCTGTGAGAAGTAAGCTGTCCTTTGTCATTCTTTGAAGGTAATCCCTTTCCTACCCTCACTCCTGGATGCAGTTTCACAATGCTATGTCCAGGTGAGAATTTCTTTTATTTACTTAATATTATGGTTTTATCATGTATTTATTTTTATTCATGTAACTATGCATGCATGTATATAGGTATGCATGTGTGTATTGGGATTTATTTGACTTCTTTAAACTGTGACTTGTTCCTCATTATTTATAGAAAATTCTTAGCCATTATCTAAGAAAAAAAATCTTCTTCCTTAGTCTCTTAAAGGTTCCAGCTTAATATGACAAGAATCTCTTAATAGTTCTGGGCTTTAACTTATTCATTCATCATCTATAAGGTTTATATGAAATGAAGTCCATCTTTTCCAAGATGATCAAATGATTTAAGGAGTGAGGCAGCTTGAGGGCTCTGTTTACCTCTCTAGATTCCCCTATATTTTCACCTGGTAATTTCTTGCTATATGGATTTTAATAGTCTAAAAATATTTTTATCTGTCATTTAAAATTATTTTCAATGACAGGGTTTGTCCAAACAGCCTAGCCTGCCATGTTCTCGGAAACAGAAATGCACTCATCAATAAAAAATTTTTTATTTACTGTATTTTTCATATCCACATGTTCAATTTCATACTTTTCAAATATGTTTGGAAACGTGTTTGGAAAAAATGTTTAGGTCTCTTGTTTATGATGTTTTGTTTTCAAACCTTTCTTCTATTTCTTTAATAAACTAAACAAAATATTTACATTCATGTTATCATTTCAATATATGAAATCCTTGCAGATCTGATAGCTAGGATTGTTCCTATGGACATTCATAAATCTTATTTCCATAATTTTCCAATGGGAGCTAATTTCCTTGAAACTTTATCAGTAGAAGTATTCAATGATTTGAATCCTAGTTTAAAGTATATTTCACTGGAAAGCCTTTGTGTTTACTTCTCCCAGGCCTTTTGAGATGTTTTCAACCTGGCATGACTAAATTAAATTTCCCCCTTGATATTTTGTGAGTCATGCAAATATTGTGAATTCCATCCACAGCTATAAGTATGGGCTTATAATTAGCACATTTCACGGAGGATTTTTTTCTACTCTTGTCAGGGCAGCAGTTGACACATGTAGCTCTTCTTTAATGGGTGCATTTTTCTTTAGAAAAATTGGTTTCTCATCCTATGAGCTTCTCACATGTTGCAGGTTTTTACTTAGTGGAGGAGTCTCTGATTTGAACTCTCACATTCCTGGGACACAAATTTTCTCTCCTATTCTCCACACATATGACCCATCAAAATTCAGCCCCAAGCCCACCAGAAATTGGCAAATCTTTCAAAGCCAAAACCAACCCCCATACTACCTTACCTCTGCAGAACTACTCTCTTTTCTTAGCTCTGATTATTTCTCTTACTTCCTTATTCTTCATTCATGCTGTGAAAAGAGATGTTTCATATATTTTATCTTTCATTTTTATATGTGCTATGTTGGAAGGTATTTTTTCTACACATCAGTGAGACATGTTCTGGAAAATGGAACTCCTCATACCCTTTAAAAACCCTCCTGCCTAATTACCTTACTTCATACTGCCTGGGCCTCCTCAATACTCATTTTTATATCCCATTCATCATACTCACATAGATTCAAATCTCACTGAATGTTTGGTGAAGTAAATTATTGCTGAATGGTAAAAGAAAATGTGTTAATTATTTTTCCAAATGGATAATATTTTATCAGCAGAAGATTAGTATATGAAAAATACCTTCTTTGACCAGTTTTCAGTTTTTAACTTTATATCTATATACATATGTAGGTATATTATTTATTTGCAAAACTAGCAAGTAAATCAATTGTTTTATGAGTTGTACATCTTCTATTATTTTTTGTGTGTTAACATGAAGTCACATATAACCTTAAAATTTAACTTACAAAATAATATATATATACATCTGGCTTCCTTCATTTATTATAATCTTACTAGTCTTCCCCTATCAACATAGTTATTAGATGTAATGTCCATTTAAGCAAGAGCTGCTTCCAAAATCTAAACGGGTTTTGGGGCGGATGAACAGTTGAAAAAGTGTGATCCATTGGCTTCACATTAGTAATCTCAGGTCAAAACCAACATTTGCTACCCGAAGCAGCTTCAGATATAAATAAACATGTGGTTTATGCTCTGTCAAGTCCACGCATTGACAATTTTATTCTGCTAAGGCCTAAGTATGCATGGAGATTTTCCAATAAGGTATCCTTCCAACTATATCTCAGATAAAATTCTGAGTGGGTGGTGGGTTTGTGAAACGTGAGTGTAAATGTATAATGACTTACCCTTTTCACTCAGACACATAAAGAACCCAGAGCCATGCCTTTACTCCCAGGAATCTGTGAGGAACAACAGAATGCCTGCCTTGGAAAGCTGGGTAAGCTGTGTAATACAGAAAACATTACTGAGTCATCACAGAAGTTCCTGAGGGCATTACTACCAGACAATGATGCGGATCCTAAGAAGAGACTGGGAAATTACTACCATAGATACCCTTTTCGCAGTTATCAAAGCGCCCAATTTCAGCATATTTTAATTTAAACCTCATAATCCATAATTTACTCAAACTAAGGAACTTTTTACGAGTAATTAGAATTTTAAAATAAAATGTCTCAACATGTTTATGTGAAAAGGAAGAGTTAAGTGGAATTATGTTATAATGGAAGCTTCCCACTGAAAATTAGATGAGCCTGGGTGACTTCAGCTAATTATTACATTTTCCCCATTCTTAGCTGGGATGTAGGTGCTGCTTTGCTAAAATATTTTCTTATTTTCTAAAATAAGAAGCACGTGACTCTTCCCAGGGCCCAGCGATCATGCATACGCGTATGAATTCAGTGCTGAACAGAACATTTCAAGTTCTTACAATTTGCTTTAGTGGGGATACTACTTGATGACAGTCTAATGCGAATTAGTTAAAGATCTGGTTTGTTGTTTCACTAAACCTTAATCTTTCAGACAGTTGTGTTTGTCTCTCTTTAATCCAAAAAAATAAAAGCCTCTCTACACCATCATCTCTCCTTCAGAAGTAGAAAAAAAAAAAAGCAGGCTTATAAAAACAAGGATATTTTAAGACAGCGGTACTTGACTTTTCCTGCCTAAGTGAGAATTTCCTGTCGAGAGAGTTGACAAAGTGGGTTTGAGACAGCTTTCCTGTAATTAATTTTCTTTGTGTGTGAATTTAATACTGATGCAAAGGTGTTACTCAATTGACAGCCCCAAGGTTTAATGTCTAACCATCCAACAGGAAAGGAAGAACACGACTTCCCAGAATTCCTCATTAATTAGCTTCAGTCCCCACTTCATGGTACTCATCCACTCATCTAAAACTGCTAATTGTTATCAATTGAATGATTTTCAGAATGCAATCAATACCTAGGAAGAATATAACTCATTTGACATTGCTTGTTGAACATCTAGGTGACAAGAAATGCTCATATTTATGACTCCCAGCCAGATCTGAACTTCTTGTCAAACAGGGAGGTAGTATTATGTGGTGCAAAGAGCATTGAACTTGAAAGAACAATGACTGGATTCTCGTTTTACCTGATTGTGGATAAATTAAATAACCTGAGGGCTGTGAGTCTTAATTTCTTCAATGGCGAAATGAGATGAAGTCAAAGTCTTTTCTAATGCTAAAAAACGGAAAAGAAATGATTATTTCCAAGGCACTAGGCAAACTCTATGGTTTTGTGTGCTAGCGTGAGACTGAAAGCTATGTATTTTGGAGTATCAGGACTATTGTGTTAAATATTTCTCCACGCGAGTCTTTAAGAATCGAGGGGAAAATAGAAACTTTGAAATATCTACATCTATTTTTATTTTCTTCCTTCTACTCAGTGCTTGGCTTTTATGGTGAAACTGAGATATTTGAGAATATGAGGGTTTTGGATGAATGAACATTAAGTGACTGAATCTCTCAGGAAAGAATTTAAAACTCTCAAGGGCATGCAGCCATGTTATACAAACATATGTTGAACTGTACCATCCCATCCACAGCACTGGCACCACAATCGTATTAAGTGAAATTCTATCCAAAAATTGGGAAAGTGTTCTGAGCTTGTTGTCTGCTCCTCTGTTCTTCCTCAAAAAACTTTAGTGAAAACTCAGGTACTGTAGACAAGTGTGTCCAGCCTTGAGGGTCCTAAGCAGACCAAGAACCTTGTAATTTCAGCCAACTTCATCAAAACTGCCATTCTAGCCTCAAAATGATTCCTGGGGAAAACATCAGAATTACATTAACTTTTCTAGATGCTCGTCCCTTTGAACTCAGAGGAAATGTATTCTTCCTTCATTTTCCCCATTCCTTTTTAAAGAAAAGACGGTAGGTAAAAAGCAAAGGGTCATAGTTACATCTCTTTCTAACTTCTGAAATCCACAAGACTGTTTCTCTGCCAGCCTATTATAGTTGTCATGAAAATGCATTCACTTATCTTTTATGCATGCCTCCCCTGCCCCACCAACTAAAATAAAGTTTGTATTTATTTTTCTGGAAATACCCAAAGTGGCCCTGGCTAAGCTTCAAATCTATTTTTCTATATGCTGTGGCTTTAAATTTTGCCGTCTGTACTTGGCAAAAGGAGATAACTGGAGGAAGCTCAACAATAACTGAACTTGAAAAAAATGCAAGGGCAACTGACTTCCTAAAAGTCAAATTATGATTTTCACTTGAAGAATTGTAAAATCCTTTGATGATGCTAGTAAGGCTTCTTGTACTTATATTGCTTATATTTTGAAATAATTGCTATGAATTATTTGTTTTACCCAGGCCTTAAACAAGAAAAATGCATCATTTCTGTTTGCATGCTATATACCATACGGAATTTAAGAACTCACCCTTTTGTTACAAATATTTCTGAAAAATTATTTTTACATTTGTTTCAACAACACAGCAGTCCTTGGGTGAAGAAGTAGACACTGAGGCTGTCACCTACATTTCAATGAAATGATATGATATAAATATTCACGATTAAATTTATCTGCCCAGAAAAGGCCTTGAAAAGGCATCTTCTCTGTCACCTTCACCACGCTTAACATCTTTAATCATTTAAACTAACTTAGAAAGACATTTTAAAATCATCTTTTCTTTAAAGAATTCAGCCACTTCTCTGAGCCGTAAGTTCAATTTCCCCCTCAGATAATCTTCCTATGTCTAACTTGAATCCTTCCTGGCATTCTTATACTTATTTCTTCTTATATAAAATAAAGTAATCCAAGTTTTAAATCTATTCTTATGCTTTTGAAAAATATATATATATAATCTCCACTGTTTTTAGAGTTCTAATTATTTAAAAGATCATGTACACATATCTGAAATGGAATTGTTTAGAAAAAAACAAATAGTGATGTATGATCACAATATTTGACTTCTCTTTGCAACACTACCTCACATCAGAAGTGTTACTTTAGGCCAGTTGCCCAATCCCTCTGGTCCTTGATTTATTTGTCTGCGGAATGAGGAGCTTGTTTCTTTGTGTACTTGTTTACTGTCCATGAGAGAACACACCTTGTTGGGCTCATTCACTGCCACAGCCCGCTTGTCTAGAAGAGAACCGGCAACACTGCTGCAGGGATGATCGAATGAGAGCGACACTTTTTATTTTTAGATCTGGTAGTTTTGTTACATTATTTTTCTTTGTGACCCAGCAAATATACACTATGAGTTTGCAGTTGATTGCATGCTGAATTTTTGTGAGGCATTTAATACAATCTGTCTTTAGGCAATAATGGTAGATTCTCAAAAAGAAATAAATGTCCTTCAAGATATTTAGGAAGAGACCCTAAAATGGAAATTTACTGTACATTCCATTCTGTAACTTTTAAAAAATACAGTCATCCCTGAGCATCTGTGGGGAATTGGTTCCTGGAGGCCCCAAGTGTACCAGAATCCATGGGTCCTCAAGTACTGTAGTCAACCCTCTGTATCTGCAGTTCCATATCTGAGACTTCAACCAACCGTGCAAGGAAATTTTGACCCACAATCGGTTGAATCCTCAGATTCCAAACGTGCAAATATGAAGGACCATCTGTATATTTATTGAAAAAAAATCCGTGTATAAGTGGACCTGCACAGTTCCAACTTGAGTTGTTGAGGGGGCAACTGTGTAGCATAATACTTTGGAGGTTGATTTTTTTTCATGAAAAATAGAACAAAATTGTTTCTTACTTTCCTGAAAGGGACTACACATACCTAAATTGTCCAGGTTTCCGGTCTTTATTTTTGTTTACTATCTAACAGTAATGGAAGATGGGTAAACAAATAAAAACAAATCACGGGATTATGTGGTACATTGTAGAAGAAGGAGCCATCGACTTAATACATTGGAAGTTACACGTGTTCAGATGAAGAGAGTGGACATTCAGCTGCCTCTGCCAAGTCACATCTCAGGAGAGATAATGGGAAAGCAGCCGTGGGAAGGGCATGAGTTTACTTGGAAAGTCACTGCAGTGAAATTTATATATGTGCAAAGAGCAAGAAGGGAACGTGAAAACAAGAAAATAGTTTGTGGAAAAGAAAAGAAAATAGGAGTAGTGAAAGTAACAATTTGTATTTCTTCTGTACTTTTCCCTTATTGCTAAATGTATACAATAAATCAACAGAGAGAACATCCTTTTAATTTAAAGAATTTTCTTCTGAAGACATAAAAGTTTACACATTATTTCCTCTTTTTACTCTTAAGAATTTGGGATGGGTTGCCTGTTATTACCCCTATTTACTAAATAAAGAAATTAAAGCTAAGAAAATTTTCAGAAAGACTTAGGAGTGAATATATTGGGTTGGCCAAAAAGTTGGTTCAGGTTTTTCCGTAAGATGGAAAAACCCAAAGGAACTTTTTGGCCAACCCAGTATAAATGGTGGCTCAGACCCACACTATTGGGCAGCTGACCGCTTTTTTCTCTAGGGTTTCACAGGTATAAAACATTGTTTTAGAAATAAAACATTGGTCCCTAAAATTAAAACACTCATGTTTGTTTTTAACCAACTGTACTGGAATACAGTTTTAATTCTTCAATATTGGTCATTATAACGTGGTTTTTCACTATATAATTTATTAAAATACTGTTTCCATCCTTGAATCTTCCTTCTTCTTGGCACCTTACAAGGTTTGAGACTTTAGAGGAATTGTGAAATAGAAAAAAAATTAAAAACTAACGGTCTGCAGCAGTGAGAAAGCTCTAGCAAATTGCTTTGACTCCAACGGAGGTGACTTGTGTGTGTGAAAAGCCATGTAGAGGCCTGAGTTAGTCACCAGACTGATAAAGAAAAGGCCAGTGGCCATCGACAGCTTCACCAAGCTAAGTGCTAACTTTACTGTACCCACCTCAGCCTTCACTGGAAGAACAAACTTACTGTGAAAGGGACTCCGACATGAACACTGTCAGCAAGTCTACTTACATATGCTTCTGTGATGGGCATCTGAGCAAATGACTAAGCTGATCAGCCTTTCTCAGTCTGAAGGAAGAGGGACCTGACGTGTCTCTGGTGTTTAAAGCACGCATCTTGAAACACAAGTAGCAGAGCTAACATGCTGCTCCAAACGTCCTCTGTCACGTTTCTGCTCCAAAATGAGCCTTCGGTTTGGAGGGAGAAGCAAACAGCTGGCTTGTCATACAGGCACAGGTACCCAGCCCAGACTCATTTTATAGTGTCGGGCAGGGTTCCCTGCATATGATGCAGGGTGTCAATAAGCCTGTGACATGGGGACTCAGACAAAAGTCCTGGATACTCTCACCACCATCAGTGCCCACAAAATGTTCGTCCATGGGGCTTCCCTGGTGGTGCAGTGGTTGAGAGCCCGCCTGTCAATGCAGGGGACACGGGTTCGTGCCCCGGTCCGGGAAGATCCCACATGCCGCGGAGCGGCTGGGCCCGTGAGCCATGGCCGCTGAGCCTGCGCGTCCGGAGCCTGTGCTCCGCAACGGGAGAGGCCACAACAGTGAGAGGCCTGTGTACCGCAAAAAAAAAAAAAAAAAGTTTCGTCCATGTCAAATATTTCATTCAAGGGATGCTCCAACCCAAGTAAGCTAAATGGACTGCCTGTTGTCCTAATCTGTCCTGCCTTACTCTGCAGACACATCTGTTAGTAAATAGGAGTAGGTCTACACCGAACTCTTCCCCATCCGCACAAGAATTTTACTGTATTTCCAGTGTCTCTGCAACGTGCACCCTGCCTCAGTCTGTCATTGCATTTGGCGCGTGCTTGCTGTGGAGGTCTGCTGGCAGCTGAATCTGATTTCAGAGGTCAAACTACATCCCAGTTCCGATCTCACTC
Organism: Hyperoodon ampullatus; assembly: GCF_949752795.1. Lineage (NCBI taxonomy): Eukaryota > Metazoa > Chordata > Mammalia > Artiodactyla > Ziphiidae > Hyperoodon > Hyperoodon ampullatus. The sequence goes on from NC_136916.1 coordinate 23,057,871, forward strand.
GAAGGTGGTATCCACCTTCCCACAACTCTCCTGGTGATTGATTGCTTAGTTAGCAGGCCCGTTTGGAACGCCTGTGGACAGACCGTGGTCTCTAGTACAGCATGTTTGCAGATCTGCACTGGAAACCAGTGACTGACTTACACTTTCCTTTGCAAAAACATTCTGGCCACAGTTTCTACTCTGGAAAAAAAAAGAGAGCTAACACAAAACTCACGAATCACTTTTAACCAAACCCTGGCTCTATCCTCTAGACTTCCTACTACCAAAAACACTGAATAATTAGAGTTGAGGGTTCTTCTCTCTGTTGTTTTCAGCCTTTTATTCTCAAAGTCTGAGGAGAGCTTTATAGAGTAGCTTTTTCTGAAAATCCACAGCCTAGAGAAAAAGTTCAACTGTAAGTTCACCATCAGTCTGAGTTTTTCTCCTTTCCACCATGGATGAAAATGTAAAGTTACCTTTATTATTAGTTTGAGGAAGGAAGAGTTTCAATCCAGTCAATGTGAAGCGGCTAGTGTTCTGGAAAATGAACCTGGGGAACTTTTCTCACCATCGTGAGCTGAGCTAACCTGATACGCTGTGGGAAAGGACAGCATATTACTCTGGGTAAATGAGAAGCACACGGAAAATAAAATTGTTAGGTTTTGCTTGGAATTGAAAATTGTTGAAGGTTGAAGACTTTAATGTAGGGAGTTTATCAACAGCAGCAGAATCAGTGGCTTTATCAGACCAGCAGTAAGGTCTGCAAAAAGGCACTTCCTGCTGATGAAATTATATAACAAGAGATTTGGGTCCAGATTTCATACTCAGGAAGCCCTTGAAAACTTGCTTGCTGCTGTCATGCTGAGGGAATTAATAGATTAGACATTAACCGCTAACATTTTTGAGGTATCCCCCCAAATACAGCATTTACCAAGAGAGCAGAGCATCCCTCAGTTTCCTAATAAAATATGAAAAACTTCATTTCAGATCAAGGTTGTTTGCAACAGCTTCTGAAGCGATGTTTTACATGGAGGAGTTACCTCATAAATGACTCTGAGGCAGTCCACTCATAAGTGGACTCTGCCTTTAAATTAAACCTGAATTATTACCAGTAAAAGGAAAAGAGAATAAGTGACAATAGGCAAAACAGATTGGATGCAATTACTTCTGTTATATATTTTTGGGTTTTGTTAATGTATTATAGAATCATGTAGACTTCCATATATACTGTTGAAACTATTTTGTACATGTTAAAAGTATTTTAAAAGGAACAAATAAATAATTTAGAAATTCAAATTATATCCCTTCAGGGGATATAATTTAGATTTCTACATTTTTTGCCTGTTCCCACAAAAACATTTATTATCCAGTCATCAGATATTTATTAAAAATTGCTACATATTAAAGTTGAGGGGAAATAGGGAGAAGTTGGTAAAAGGGTATAAACTTTCAGTTATAAGGTAAATAAACTCTAAGGATCTAATGTATGACACAGTGACTATAGTTGCTAATGCAGGGAAAAAAAGAAATAAAATTGTGTAAGATAGGCAAAAAATAAAATGATCAGGATTGCTTTAAAGGATGCATTAAATTCAGAAGAATCTCTCTTGTAGCTACTGGACTTTATGTTATATATAAGGTATTTGAGAAATCATGGGTTGAGCACTTTTTTCATAAGTCAATCAATATCAGAACAGAGTCCCAGCCCTCAAAAATATCAGAATATTCTAGAGGAGACACAGAAGTAAAATAATCATCATAATATTATGCAATACATTTATATTACAAATATGCTCCAAATAGTAAGGAAGTTCAGAGGAAATGTTCAGAAGAGGACACTTAACTCAGTTGAAGAACTTCCAAAAGGAGATGATTCTTGAAATAGATCTTAAAGGAGTCACAATGGGAAATAAGTTTATCTGAACAAAGGGAAAGCACGGTAGACGTGGCATTCGAAACTATAAACAGAAGGGTTGGACTAGATAATTTGTAGTAATATGATGAGAGATTTGGTTAGAAATGTGGGCTGATACCAGAATATCAAGGACTCCTTGTAAGTCTAAACTTTTTGCTAAAGTCAATTAGGAGCAAATAAAGGATTAAAATAAAGGTGTAAAAGTTTATTTAAAAGTTTGGCTGAAAACAATATGGAGAATTAATTGAAGGGAAGCTAAATTGGGACAAGGAGACTAAATAGAATGAGAAGAATTTTATAGTTCTTCAGAAGAAATTTATAACTTGTAGCCAGTTATTTTTAATGGTATGTAATACCTACAAGAAAGACTAGTAAATTCATGAACCAGAGCTTAACTTAAGCTATTTAGTAGCTTAAGTCACGTGCTGGCTTGAGTAAATTGATATGCATTGACTATGTCTGCAGCTACCCCAGACACTTGACTACCCTCACGTCTCTACTATGAACTGCAAATTATACAGTTGATCCTTGAACAACTCAAGGGTTAGGGGCATCGACCCTCCCTGTGGTCGAAAATCCATGTATAACTTTATAGTCAGCTCTCCATATACCCAGTTCCTCTGTATCCACGTTTCTGCATCAGTGGATTCTACCAAAGGCAGACACTGTAGTACAGTTGACCCTTGAACAACATAGTATTGAACTGCATGGATATGCTTATACAAGAATCTTTTTCGATAGTAAATACAACTGTACCACACAGATACGGAAGAACCGCATTTACAGAGGGCCAACTATAAGCTGTATATGGATTCCGGTCTGTGCAAAGGGCTAGGCCAATGATACTGTACAATTTACAATTTAAAAAAAAAAGTATAAGTGGACAGTCCAAACCCATGTTGTCCAAGGGTCAACCATATTCATTTCAAATACATTTTGAGAAATGTAAATAATCATACTTATTTCTAGGAACTAATAACTGGAAGAAAAATACTTCATTTTCAATACAATATTCATTTTGGCAAGATTAATTAGCAAATTTTTCTTCCCTCCTGTGGAATATCCATCGTTTTACCTTCAGATGTTCTACAAACATCAGATTATCTATTTCAAAAGTGTTCCTACAATTACTTAAGGTAGCTAAAGTAATCCCTGGTAGAGCTGCAGTCAGGGACATCTCTAATGTCATTCTACACGGAACTATTCATTTAACTTTTTACTAAAGAGTCAGACGAATGGGTTAAAATCTTTTTCTATGCATTATCTGTATAACTTTGGACAAATTATTTAAGCTCTCTGTGCCTCAGTTTCGTCATCACTAAAATAAATATAACAAATGCCTAATTGAGTTTGTGTAAGGATTCAACGAGATAGCCTCTATAAGGTGCTTAGCATAGTAGCTGTCACTCAGTAAGCACCCAGTAAGTAAATCTGAGGTTTTATTGGCTTTGGAGGATAGAATTTTTCTTGGGGAAAAAAAAATCATTAAATGGAGAAAAACAAAAGAGCTGTATTCCTGCTGTATTCCCACAGCAAGGAATGAACAAGCATTAGTGCCCATTTGAAAATATTGGCTTAGAGAAAAATTAGAAATCTTCTGAGACTAGCTTCACACAAGATTTACCTTAAAAAAAAAATTTACCTTAAAAGAAATGACCTCATTGTAGGAAGAAAAAAACAATCAAACTAGAAAGATATAAATATTGGAATTCATGTTATTCATGAAATGTAAAACCAGAACTTTTAATCAAGGAATATAAACATCATCAATATCTCTAGTAAGTAGTAAGAATAATGCAATTCAATCTAAGAAAGAAAGATAGACAAAAATAAACAAAAAGGGAAATAATTCTCCAGTGTTAAGGTACAGATCCTTGTCACCAACAATTTAAAGAATTTAAATCTGCTCTCAATTATTTTTCCAAAACATTAGTATATATGAAAGCTACATCTTGATAGTTTACTTAATATTTAATGAAAAATATATAAACTATGAACTCATAATACAGTTAATACAAAATAGCTTTCCCTTATATTTTCAATATTTAAATATGAGGAATTCTTTTAAACATATCAACCATACAGAAATGGATTTATTTACTTTCTGTTTAGTTGTAAAATTTCTTAGACAAAGATTGAAGAACAAATCTAATAAACATAATTTCTTTACAAGAACAAAAAGATTGTAATTGAAAAGATTAACATCTTTTTAGTTTTCTTATTTTTCGTTTCTAAATTGTAATTATTGCATCATGTATAGTACATAGAATTGATTTTCACATCTGTGATGGTTTTTATAGGCAAGACATGCAAATAAATGACTGGCCTTCTCAGAAGCAAAAGGCAACCGGTCTAACAAAGTTCCAGAGTTAAAAGAAAAACTTCCCAACGTGAAATTTGATATAATAGGGGTTTGTATGTTAATAAATGTGTAGAGCAGTTTTCTGTGGAAGCAGATTTATTTGTGTACCTGCATAGGATCACTTATTTATAATCCTTTACAGCACAGTTGCCAAAACTTACATCATACTAATGTGATCCTACTTCATACTTATACACGAGTTTTCGAAGTGATATTCATACAGGGTTATTAGCCACAGTCCACATACACACTAAATGATGCCTGCACACAAAAATAAACAGAAGTTACTTTCCCTAGGTTGCATACTTACCAGGCTGCCCAGAGAACACAGAAATGTTAACTGCTCTTTTGCCTAATAGCATATAGGAAAACCTATATCTGAGACCATCTGGGAATCAAACTAATATGATTCTTTACAAGCAGGGATTCGGAATCATTCAGAAGTTGCCATTCTCCACTTTTTCACCCTCAGCTTCAATTTCAGGTGCTGTCGTAGGGCTCCTCTGAGTGTGCACTAAATATTAAGAATGTCTTCTGTCATCTCTAAGCTGTTTGCTTGTTGCAGAAAGCACATCATCTTGGAAATAAAAATTCACTGAGCAAAGAAGTTCTCCACAATCTCTTCTAACAGGAGTGAGTTTAGGAGAGCAGGAACCCTGCTACCCAGTGACTGCTGAGGCATAAATGGTCCTGGAATATTTTTCAAGCCCAAATACGTGGGAAATAGTTTGCTTCCATTGTTCAGAACGACTGACATTTTGAGGCTAGCTGTAAGTTTAGGAACATTATTTCCATTTCAAGACGTGGCAATCAACTCCTCATTTACTTATTGCTAGTAAAGAAGTGGACTTTAGTATTATCATTTTATTTAGTCACCTTCATTATATGCTGGCTAAGACATAGGTTAAGTAAAAATCAAGTTTCATTCGTAAGAGTTTCAACAGTTTAGCCCCAGACTGATCAGATTGCAAAAGTGTTAAAAATCCTTCACTGATTTCATTAACTAAGAATTTAGCAAGACAGAATTTAATTTTTATTTTACCTTAAAATTTAAAGTAAAGCAAATTCCATAAACAAGTAAGTAATGCTATATTTCCAAGGTCAGATATTAAATTAGCATTTTGAAAAGAATTTCTACTGTGATTATTTTGGAAGGCGAGTGGGGGGAGGAACATTTCTATGTTATGGAAAGATTGGTGGTGCTTTTGTTGCTGTTGTTCCTTCTGTCTGTCTGTACGTCATGGGTTTCTGTTCCCTTCTATTCATCCACTATAATGTGACCAACTGGCATACAGTGAATATTTGCAAAAATCACAAATTCCCTTCCTTTGAACAGATAGAGTCTATTTTTACTCAGATTATGAGAGGTTCTGTATATGTTCAGAACGACATAAAGAATTTCACAGATAGATCTACTTTCCGTGGTGTGTACCTTTTAGTTGCAACGTAAAAACTGGGATAGGTGAACACAATTCTTATTCATAAATATGAATCGTTATGTTTTCCTGTGACTTATACTTTCTTGTGATATAGACTGCAGAAATCCCATAGCCCTTTTCAGGTCTCTAATTTTCGAAAAGTACAAATGAGAAATACGAGAAAAGAAACTACTGCGCAGTAACTGAAAAGTAGTTTTTTTTTCCTCCTGAAAACAGCTGTTTTTAGAGCAGTCCGGCTTCCCCTGCTGGAGCTGATGAGGTCACCATCACCTCCATCAGCAAAGGAAGTTAAATTCCTTCAATGGCTTTGTGTGCCCAAATTCTCAATTTAGGAAAATAAATTTTTAGTTTAATTTAATTATGAAATTATGAATAATTCACATTCTAGCCTGTGCAACCGTGTGAAGGACAGTGTCAGTCTACAGTATGGCCTTCTTTCTCTTATGCTATGCATGCAAATTTGAATGTGTGGCTTATAGACTGTGTTTCATGACTTATCAGAGCTTTGGATCAATTACAACAAAACCTCATCTCTGGTCTTATTCCCGGAGATTTACTTACAGGCAAACTGAGGTAAGGAAGCCAGTCTTTCAGGTTCATAAAGTTTCATCAAAGTGAGTGTTCTAAGTCGTTTCTTGCCAGGTGATCACAGCTTTTTTTTTTTTATGTTTTAGCCTCTGTAGAAATTTAACAGTTGTGACATTTCCTTTAGATATTTTATTTTCCTAAATTGAGAATTTGGGTGATGTTTTAAAAGCAAAACAGTACCCCCAACTAAATGATTCATATGAATAGGTATATAGAGAGTGCATTTCATAACATAAAATTATATATAAGCACTATTTTGTTAAGACTTCAGATTTAACTCAATCCTTGAGGCATGGTCTGTGTAAGATCTATAGACTTCAGTAACAAAAGGTGTTACCTTCAGTGAAATAACATAAAATCAATAGATGTTTTAATACATATTTTACATATTTTTGTGAGCTTCTAAAAGTGCATGCAATTTTTGTGCTGGAAATAGTATATTAATTCACATTTCCTAAATGTTACCTAGTACAACATATCACATCTGATTTATAGGAGAAAACAGCCTCATTCTCTCTAAAAGCATTCTGGAAACATTTTGTGTTTTAATAATTAGGTATCCCTTTTATTTAAATGGGTAAATAAATGCCTTATATTTACGACTACATTTGAAAATGAGAAAACTAAGAATATGTCTTGATTTCTCAAGAAAGAAATCCCACTAGACCTTCAGGACCACTTCATTCATTGACTCAATGCATTCTACCTCATTCCTTTTTATATTTTAGATAATTAGAAGATCCATCTCCTCCAGCAGCCACGCAGCGTGGCAAGAATTAATGAACATGCAATGAGTGCATGTGACAAGAGACTTCAACACTTTACTCTGCCTTACGAAGATCCGTTATGAGCAGGAAGACACATCTGAGATGGGGCACTCAGTAAATAGTATGACCTTGGAGTCGTTTTTCTCCTCTGGCCCAAATTTCCTCACATTATGAATGATCGGGTTGGTTGGGAATCCCAACTGTCAGATTGGTGGCTGGTGGGCTGAACTAGCCAACAAGATGCTCTGTTTTGTCGAATTGAAAACGTGCTCACTGCATCAGAATCCCAGAGACCTTGCTGCTGTCTTACCTCTAGTCACCCACACACGTACAGTTGCCTAATCTGGCATTGGGTTTACCACTTTTGTACCAGATGATGTTTAAAGACCTCGCCAACCCTAACACTCCAAGATTTTTAATTCACCACACTAATTTCCAAGCTAGAATCTTATCCTGCAAAATTATGTATAAAAAAGCTTCTATACAGACTGAGACCATGTACTTAGGAGACTTTAAAAATTTGTTCCCAATATTAGGAAAGCAATGAACTCTATATCCAATTGAATGAAAGAAACTGTATGATTGAGGAAATTGTTGCTAACGTGTAATTGCTGAAAAGTTAGACTTTCTGTGGGTAGTGAATCTGTTCATTAATTGGAGAAATAGAAAGCATTTTCAATTTTCTGCAAATATATCTGACTTTAAGGGAAAACAAACATGTACAGTAAGCTTAGTCCAAAAAAGAATGCTGTCAATGACAGGAAAAATCATAATGATGACTGATTTCAGCCTCTAAAGAAGAGATAAATAAGTTATTCTACCGTAACTTAAAATACATTATATCTCATTTCAGAAAAATTGCCTTTCAATGAATAACGTTATGAAGAGAAATTTGAATGAGACAGTAATACAATGGAAAAAAGCAAAACAAAATTATTCATATTAATTTTATAACAAATAGGGAAGGTGAGTGTTAGGATATACTTGTTTTAAAAGCAATATAATTCATCTTCAATGAATGTTGACAAAATAGCTTCAAAATTGCATCACACTAAGGCATGTTGTGCAGGCATTTAGTTAGGAATTTCCTGACTTTGGCCCCTAGATGACCTCACAGTTAAATGGTTAAAGCAAACTAAAAGGAACTTAAATCTTGCATGTTTATGGTGCCATTCCTACTTTATTTATTTATTTTTTGTTAGCTTGGATTAATAAAAACCAGGTATTATACTGAAGGGCAACTGTAATTCTTTGAAATGTTACATTGGACAAAAATCAGATACTCTTTTCAGTTTTCATCCCTTTTTTTGATGCTTTTTTTGTCAATTTAAAGTGTAACAGCATTAACTTAATGAAGCTGGAGCCACAGCTTAAAAGAATATCATAAATTGACTTATTCCCTAAATTCAAATGAAAGTTGACAGTTGAACCTCATACCATAAGAGAATTCTTTATTCTATTCTATGTTAAAGAATTATTTAAAATATATTAAAAGTTAAGTGAAAATAGAAAATAGACATTTTTTTCATTTGCTTTTGTAAGAATGGTCATGGTAATGTAATTCTTAACCAACCACAGTTTGTCAGAGCATGAATAACACAAAAGCGGGTATTATTTGATGTATTTGGTATATGGAGAAGGAAAAAATATCTTCTGTATAATATCTGTTGCATCTGGAGGTTCATAAATTTCTCAGCAACATTCTCACACATTTAGATTGACAGTACAAACAATATTAGAATTCAACAGAAAAAATTCAACGCTCTATTTACTAATCTTTAATGAAATATTCATTGAATCTCACATTTTTAAAAAAGAATATGATCTTTCAACAACTTCATCAGAAACCATTTGAAAATCGAAGTTTCTATCTGAGAAGCAATTTTCTTTAAAGCACATTTCTATCGTTCTAAATTCCCTTGAGCCTTATTTTAAGAAAAGATCAGATTCATCTTACCTAAAGAAGAGCTATTCCAAGACTCAGGAAAGTAAGTTTCTACCATTTCAACCTGTAACATTGCCTTAATCTTTTTCATTTGCATTTCAAAACTTCTCGGTCTCAAAGGAAAAAAAAAAAAAAGGCAAATGTATCTTATTTATCCCTTCCTGCTGTTTTCAATTTCAGTGTATCTAGTCACCAAAAAAAATCATAATTTATGGCATTAACATGTATCGTTAAGGACCCAAGGCCATCTGTGCACATTCGTTTACATTCAGAAGGCCCAGAGCCTATCTTTAATACCTGAACGGTCACATCAGGACCAGGTCTAAAGTACTGAACAGATAAAGCCCAAGATACCAGTTGCCCTAGTTTCAAAGCAGCCACAAGTGGTTTATAAATCATTTTCAGAGAACCCTGCCAGTTTCCACCAGCTAAAGAGGGACCCCGGGCATGTCACGATATGGCAGATAGTGCGGTAGCTAAAATGAAAAAGAGCTCGATTCAAACCTGGGCTACAGTCATGGCAAAATACACTTAGCTCTCTGCTTTCCCCTTCGGTTGGTGCTCTGTACTGAAAGAGGAGTCCATAAATGTTAAAGACATTACAACTTCAAACTTTCATTTTTAATACATAGTCAAGAAAAAGAGAGTCAACCACTGCCTTCCTTAAGAGTTTCTAGAGTGGATAAAATAAAAATTAGACAAAATCTATTTTACTGTATACTCTCTGGCACAGTAATTTATTACAAATGACTTTCAAATGTACATATATCACCTCATGTAATTTTATACCCTGTTCTCATAGGTAGGCATGTCTCTTAGCCCCAGTTTGGGGACGAGGAAGTCAAGACAGGTGGTTGAATTTCTTAGGGCATGGAACAGTGGTTAACTCAAGCCAAACCAGGTGTTTTGGTGCTAAGCTCTTTCCACAACACAGTATTTACTTTCTACGATAAATAGCCCACCCTGATTAATTCCAAGAATCAGAGGTTATGTAAATCAAATACTAGAATATTGAAAATTCTGCTTCCACTGGTTTAATGTCTGTATGTAAATAAATTTGCCACTCTCTGTTTGTTCTCCAGTTTCCTGAGCAGAACCCTATGTCTCTCATTCATTTTTAATATTCTTGAGATTACTCAATATGTGGGTGGACCTTATACATATATTCATTTCTCCTGAGGTTTCACTTCTCCTATGTCACTGTTTTCAAAGTGGGTACCATAAGGCTCTACATATTTTTCAAAGGTACTTCAGGGACCACTGTGCAAGATCAGTTGTGGGGAGCCAACCAGGAGAGATTTGGGCTACTTCAACTTTTCTTTTATATATTGAGGTTTATATATACTATATCAGTTTACAAGAGGATTTCATAGGAAGAAAGGAGGGAAAAGGGGAGGGAAGGAGGGAGGGAGAGGAAGGGAAGAAAGAAAGCTAATAGACACTATTCTAGAGGGTGTTAAGGTTAATGAGAAATTTGAATTTGGAATCAGGAAGCATCAGTTTTGAGGTTTTCATGATAAGAAATATAAAAAATAAGTCAGAGAGCGGGATAAAGTATTCATAATACTGAATCCTGTTCCATGCAGGTTTGATGACCTGTCTGACATCTTAGGAATACAGGTAAGCTCTGAATGTCTTAAAGGTGCACCAAAGAAGCTTTTCCTCTCAGGTGACAGGCTTTACCAAAAGAAAAGTCTATGCAGTACTTCAAAGAGTGTCCAGCTTCTTGGATACCTCCAGGGCCTGGGATCCTGCAAAAGTTACAATTTTGCTAATACAGGTCTCTCCCACACCTTTGTTTCTGGCACCAAACATGCTTATAGAAGCTCCAAAGAATGTTCATTATTTTCTATAATATGCCGGCAGGGGTTAGCAGTGAGAGGTATCACCTAAAACAGTGGTTCTCAGCCATGGGTAATTTTGCCATCCCCCACCAGCCAGGGGACACTTAACAGTGTCTGGAGGCTAGTATTTTGGGTAGAGGACAAAAATAATGCTGCTAAATATTCTACCTGCACAGAATAGTCTCTCCAAACAAAGAATTAGCCCGGCAAAAATGTCAATGGTGTCAAGGTTGAGAAACTCTGATCTCAGATCCCAGAACTGTGAACTTGATTCTAAAGTCATTACTTGGACTCCTTCACATAATTCTATGTTCTCCACATCTGAGCTTCGTTGTGAATTTATAGAGGATATCTGCTACAGTTATAATTGGTTGTATATGGGGCAAGAGGAGGCAGAATGAATTAAAATGTATCTGTGTTCCAGGGAGACCTTAGGAAATTAAAGAGAAAGTATGGAGGCAAAATGCCATTGGTCCAAATGGCTCTAGTGTTGTCAGTCATTTTGGAGACCATTTGAAACAACATCCCCTAAAGCTGTATTAGTGGGCTTTGCATATTATAGAAGTTTAGTTAAATTGAAAATGTTCCTCTTAACACTTTTTGACATTCTTCTTTGACATGATTTTTTGTTTGTTTCTGAGATTCACTCATGTTGTTTTATATATATATGTGTGTATAATTTTTCAAATTTTATTGCTATATAGTATCCCATTGTATGAATATACTCTAGTTTATTTTTCTGTTCCACTGCTGTGGATATTTGAGTTGTTTCCAGTTATTTACCATTAAAAAAGATTCCGTTAAAAACCTTTTTGTTGGTGTCTTTTGGTACACTTATCAAAAAAATGTTTTCTTAGGTATATATACCTCAGAATGGAGTTGCTAGGTCATAAAGTATAACTATATTCAAGTTTATTAATTATCTCAAAAGATTTTCCAAAATAATTGTGTCAACTTATATGGTGACAAACAGGTCAAAAGTGTTCTGGTGATCTACATCTTTATCAGGATTTGATATTGTCTGACTTTAAAATTTTTTAAATTTAACTCATTTTGTTTTAATCTTCATTGTTTTGATTACTAATTGGGTTGAGCTTTTCCCTTTATACGAATTAGCCATTCTTGACATTATTCTTTTTATGTGTGTGTGAGGTGCCTGATGGAGTTTTTGTCCAATCTTTCTAATGACTGCATCACTTTGCCTAGTTAATTTGTAATTTGTACATTCTAATCCTTTGTTTTACATGTTGCAAACATTGTCTTCAATGTGGTGGCTTGTCTTTTTACTCTATTTCTGTTAACTTTTGATACAGATGCTCTTTTTTATATGTTAAAATTTATCATTATTTTCATAAATTGATTGCACTTTTTGCATCTTGTTTAATAAATCCTTTCCTACCTCAAGGACATAAATATATGCAAATATATTTTCTTGTAAAAGTTTTATAGTTCTGCCTGTCACATGTTGGTCCTTTATTCCCTAGAATTAATTTTTGTGAAATGTGAGGTAGGATCCATTGGGTTCTTTTATATTAATAACCAATTCTCCCAGCCACATTTAATGAAAAAGTTATCAGTCTGCACTGATCTATAATAACAGCTTTGTCGTAAATCAAATTTCCATGTTAAATGAGTGTGTCTCTGAGCTCTATAGTTTGTTCTATTGGTAAATTAATCTATCCTTTAATTAACATCCTACAGTCTTAATTACAGTAGCTTTGTAATTAATCTTGATATCCAGAGGGTAAATTACTCCCACCTTTCAGTTCCTCTTTGGGATTTCTTGTGCTGCTGTTGGGCCTGTGCTCTCCCATATCTATTTTAGAATGCACTTGCCAAATTCACATAAACACACACACCTGGGTGCAATGGTTGGGATACTGATTAAGTTTGCTTTGAGTGTTGAGATTAATTTTTGTGGAAAACAGGCTTGTAAGACTTTCTTTTTCATAATGTCTTTTTCATAGAGTCTTTTAAAGTATTTCAAAAATATTTTTATATATTTATTCCTTGATTATTTTAATATCTAAAGGATTTAGAAAAAGTATCAAATATACTTTTTGCTTGTTTTGGTGCATTTGATTGCGTTTGAAATGCAGCTGATTTTTGTATATTAATTTTGTATCTAGTCACCATAAAGGCTTTTATAATTCCAATAATCTAGCCACTAAATTTTTTACAATTTGGAAAACAATGCCATTTTTATTTCCTCCTTTCAGACCTTATGTCAATTATTTCTTTTTCTTTTATTACTATGCTCTCTAGGTCAATATTATCATGAAGTTTGCTTTAGTTTTGGGGAGACTGAGGGGAGAGGGTATATATACCATTCATAAAAGTAAGAAAATGACTTTCCGTTTTTTGTTTATCAATGTTTTTGGTTTTGTTTTATCATACTGCATGTTGAACTTTTAGATATTTTATCTATGCATTTGATTTTTTTCCCTTTAATCTGTAAATGTGGTAAATTGTACTATATTAATTCTTAATTAGCCAAACATATAATAGTTCAAACACAATAGAAGTTCCAGTTCCAGCTGGTAATTAGGTTGTAAGATTCTCTTCTCTCCTCCACAGAGCCATTTAGAGACAATTTGACAGTGACCCTTTAAACTTCAGTTCATGGCCTCTAAAGTCATTCTGGTGCCAGTAATCCTGATTGCAATCCATAGGAAGAGGAAAGGAACTTGGTGAAGCACCTGTGAGGGTGGGGAGAGGGGTATAGGCCAGACTAGGAATTTGCACTTACCAGTTCCTCTCACATTCTCTTGGGTAAAATTCAGCCACATAGGATATAATCTTTAGTACCCAAGAAGAAGTAAGCATAAATTGAGTGAGAAACCACCCTGCTATATGAGATGAATCATCTGAATTGATTTTCTAATATTCAGCCAATCTTTTATTGATAAATGGGCTCAACTAGATGTATTATGTTTTAAATTCTAATCTTGATTCGAGTAGCTAATAATTTTATAGGATTTTTGCACCTTTTTACAAGACAGAGATTGGTCAAACATTTCCTGAACTCAATAAGACTTTACAATGATTGTTTGCATGGTCAATATTCAGTTTTCTTTCTTCATATATTGACTTTTATCCTGCTGGGTTTTCATGTTTATTGGGAATCTTTTTCTTTTCTGAAGAAATATAGAGTTAGAGATATAGTGCAAGTTTACTGGAAATGATGTTTTTGATTATCTTACTTCATTTTTGAAAAATATTTACACTGAGTGTAGAATCCTAGGCTAGCAGTTATTAGTTTCATCTTGTTAAGTATTCATTCCATATTCTTCTGCCTTCAATCGTTTAAGTTGAAATGTCAGCTATCAGTATAACTATTCCCCCCTGAAGGTAATAAGTCTTTTTCCTCTTTATGCTTTTAAGATGTTTCTCTTTGTGTTTGGTTTTCAGCATGTATTTTGAAACTCAGTTATCAATAATATACATACTTAGAATTATTGTGTCTTCTTGACTCACGAAAAGGTACATTACTGAGCATAAAGATGAATATCTCATAATGCATACTAAATTGTCTGCTATTAATATAGTGATTTCAGATTTTCTTTGATTTCTTTTTGCATAGTATATTTTTTCCATCCTTTTAGTCTTAGTGTATCATTTCCTTTTATCTAAAGTTTGTTTCCTATAACCAGTACATAAGTTGATTCTTGCTTGTTTTATCCAATATGATTTCTCTGTCCTTTATTTTACTCTGATAGAGTAAATCCCTGTGACACACATAGGAGGCCCACAAAGTTTTTGAGAATATATATCAGTAGACACTCTGCCGGCATGCTCTGAAAGGGACAGAGAGAAGACAAAAGGGAAAAAAAAAAAAAAAAAGACCATCAGATTCCCAAAATTCTACATGCAGGAAGAAGGCTTATGAAACTACTCAACTTTGTACTTGTTCTATCTTTCATGAGAAAGGAAGGATGACTCCAAGTGGGGAGCAGTGGGCCCAGAAGGCAGAGCCTCAGACCACAAAAGATTATTCCCAAGCCTTGAGGTCCAATAGGATTTGGATCTAATAGGGTTTGCCCAGTTGGATTTCAAAATTGCTTGGGACCAGTGACTCCTTTTTTCCTTTAATTTTCTCCCCTTTTGAATGGGGATGTCTATAAAAAGAATTGAAGAAACTTTAAGCAGAAAGAAACCGGGATTGATTATTTATCATGCAATTTATTTCTTTGTTTAACTTCATGTTATCATCTAGTATCATTTTTCTTCTGCCTCAGGAACTTATTTTAACATTTCTTAAAGTATGGAGCTGCTAGTGTCAAATTCTCTCAACTCAGTATTTCTGAAAATATTTTTGTTGCATCTGTAAATATTAATTTAATATTAATTAATTATAATTATTTTAAAATTATTTGATAAACAATTCTTGGTTGACTCTTTCATTTCAGCATTTTAAAGAAGTTATACTACTACTTTCTTGCTAATGGATTTCAGACAAGAAAGGCATAGTCATTTTTACCTGTATTCCTATGTTCATAAGGTGTTCAAGTAGAAATTTAATCAATATCTTTACCTTCTTTCCAAACTTTTGAATACCCACACTCTCTCCAATTTCTCACATACCTTGTGCTTATGATAGAGCTGTTGTGTATTTCAGTGCTGTCTTATGTCTTATTTTTACTCTTTATGCCATTAGTATTGTTGTTTTGAGAAGTCAATATTTATCTAGAATTACCTGTGTAATTCTCAATTTATTTGCTTTTTATTTCTTTTTTCATCACAGACCTTCCATTTGGAATCACTTTCCTTCTGCCAGAAATAAACTGGAATTTTCTCTAGTAGGTTTGTTTGTGTCGATCTCTCTCACTTTGTATTTGTTTAAAAGCTTTAGTTTGCCCTTTTTCTTGAAATATATTCTCAGGTTTCAGTTATTTACTCTTAGAACATTGAGCATTGAATATGCTTTCTTCGGTCTTCAATTTTTTTGAGAAGGAAATTGTTATTGCAATTGTGACTTCTCTAAAGCTAATCTATCTTTTGTCTCTGGCTGCTTTTAAGATATTTTTTCTTTGTCTTGGTGTCTGGAATTTAACTTTGATGTGTCTGGGTATATTTTAAAGTTTTAATCTTGCTTAGGAATCATGGTATTTTTGCCCCAGTGCGCTAGTTAAAGAGCCTGAGCTGAAACACATATTAAGTAGTCATGCTTTAGTTGGGAAACAATACCCCAGAATGGAAAGAGTGAGGGGAAAAACAAAGTGAGGCAGGGAAGGATGGGAAACAATGCAAGGTGATGCTTCACCATTCTGGCGTAGGATTCACATGGTGTTGCAATGTGAGACAGCCAATAGTTCAGCAGGTATGTCTGCTCAATGACTCAGGACTTCTCAGAATGGCTAGTGGGGAAAAAAGTGCCTTAGAGCAGTACCTTAGAGGGGAGGAAGCATAATTGTACAGATTGCTCCTATTTCTTGTATCCCATTGGTCAAAATTTGCCCTAATTACAGTTTAAATAATCCAGCCCCGTTGACAAGAAGCTTAAAAAGCCAGATCACCCATCCTGCTACAGTGTAGTAGTTGATACAAGTCAAAAGTTTCAGAGAGAGCCAGAGGTTTCAAGATCCCTCTGGCTGTGCAATGTCAGCCAAAAGCAAGGGCTAGTATTTCCAAGCAGGTAATTGGCTATCCAGGCAATGGATCTACCTAGGTCCACCCAGTGTCTATTAGCTGTGCCAGTGCTTGAAGTAGAGTCAAGGGCTAAGCATCAAGGAGACAGACAAGGCTGAGAGTGTCCAGGGGAGTATATTAAGATGTTCCTGACACAATTAGAATTCTTCTATAGGTGGTGTCATTCAGTAATTCTAGAAAATTTTCAACCATTACTACTTCAGATGTTGGCTCTTCCAAGTTTGCTTGTTCTCTCTCTCCCTCTCTTTCTCTCTCTCTCTCTCTCTTCCCCTTCTGGAATACCTATTGAAGCTTATGTTAGCATATCTCTTTCAGATTTTCTACCCTTTCTCAGTGTTGCATTCTAGATAATTTCATCAACTCTAACTCCCTGTACACTAATTTTCTCTTTAGGAAAATCATTATCTGTCAAACACTTTCAGTTTTTTATATCAGTTATTATATTTTTATTTCTTGAAGTTCTATTTAGATCTTTATCTATTTAGATCTTTATAAAATCTGCTTTGTCATTTTTTATACACCCAAGTTTTTACTAATGCTAATTGGCACCAAGAGTGCCAATCCTTTTTTGATTCTTTAATTATATTATATATGTTTAGTTTATATTATGGAAGTATGAAATTATCACAATTACAACTTCTGGCATATTTCTGTATATAATTTTTCTCTGTTTTGCTGTAGCCTCTCACGGTTCCTTGTTTTTTGGATTTTTAAATAATTTTTATAAATTGAGCTCATGCATCTTGGAATTAATCTGTGAAATTCTTTGAGGCTTGAGATGAAGTTGTGTGCTTCTGAAAAAAGGATTTGCAATTATTTCTCCGAGGAACCTGGGACAGTATAAGCCCAAGACCATTTAAGATGTTTTGGTTTTTTGTTTTGTTTTGTTGGACCAACTAACTAGTGTGGATTTCCATTGCAAACCTGTGGTGTGAGTGATGGCTGTAGCAATGAATTCTTAAGGAATTTTTTTGTTCCTAGTCCAAGGTTTGATACACCACTTTTCATTTCAGACCCATGATGGGAGGAGCGTTAAGTTTATGTATAATTAATTAAATTGAGAGTATGTACTTTGAGTGCCAATTTTAGGAGTGCTCACTTTAAGTTTTCTCCATTGAAAGGGACCTGGGTTTTGTCTGATGTCCCTCAAGCCCCCAAATAACCATAAAAACTAAAGTTTAGCCCCCTAATAACCATAAAAACTAAAGTTTAAGTTCACTTATGCCATCTTCAGTGACAGTATTCAGTATTCATCTTTTGACTGGAGTGTTCTGCATTTTCTTGCCAAATTATTGAGACACTTAAGAAAATTATTTTAATATTTCTTCAGCATGTTTAATTGTTTTCAGCCAGAAAGTAAACAAGTCAGGGGTCCTAAAATGCTTCATCCCAGGAATTGGAAATCTACCTCACTTTTAAATAGCATATTTTTGTCATAGAGGCAATAAACTAATCAATAAATACTATGCCTACTATCTATATTTTGGTGAGGTTATACCATTTTAAGTATCAGAGTAAGGATATCTTTCATATTCTGCAAGAGAAATTTCTAGTCCAGCGTTTCTACCACTTAGGTCGTTGTGATACTTAGAAAAAAATTTTTCTTCTTAATTCAAGATAGAACAATGGAGCTTGAAATGGGCAAGTTATTTTTTTAAAGGTGAATAAAAAGAACATATCAGAAAAAGCCAAAGTAGTAAAATGGAAAATCCCAGTCAACCTTCAGACACACTCATATTCACCCAACGAGAAACAATTGTTCACTTGCAAATTACGTTTTCTCAACTTGCATAATGATTTCTCATGAATGAACTATCACAACCTAATTTTGCAATGGCACAATTGATCCTGCATTGCATCCAAGTGAGTCATTCTTCATAAGGTAGGCAAAAGGTTTGAAGTTAAAATACCATGACCAACAACAGCTCAAAGAGATCCTGTCTCAATGTCTTTAAAGGAAATGAGGTTTATTTTCTATCTGTGTTTCCATACTTAGGAAAGTTAACAACTTATTTGAGATGGCACTCCATAACCAATGCTTAACAGGAAGACATTGCAACATTACCCAAATATAACCTATTAACTCTTAATGAGCTCTATTTTTTGTATAACACTCCATGAAAATGTGAACCCTCCAAAAAGGTAATGTGTAAAATGTAATTTTGCTGTCATTTTTCATGTAAATTAAGTATAAAATTTCCTGTATCCCAGTGGGTATTTTCGTTTCCCTGATTAATCAGGCTGTTTTGTTATAATGTACACACCTTGAAAAGAAATTTCATGAACATGATAAAAATCATCTCACCGAAGTAGGAACCAAGTACTTCCCTTGAAACATTAATGCTAATATCTTAGTTGTTGCTGATTAGAGTGTAAGTTCTACACTGAGCTCACTTTGCTTGCTAAATTTGTACGTCAGGGGAAACTATCCCAAACCCTTCAGAATATTGTCTTACTTTTGTCACCTTTATTACTGAATGCTTTTATTTGGTGCTCACAAAATACTAAATATTTGGATCAGATTTTTAAATTTCAGATAGCAACACAGAAATACCGTCAAACTGACAACTTAAATTGAAACAGAGAACAGCTTTTATAGCGTTTAAGAGACCTAAAGATTAGTTAATTTATGTCCCTCACTTTACAGATAAGTAAATAAAAGTCCAAGTTTGCAGTGTTGGTAATGGCTGGAATTAGAACCTAAGATTTTGTGTACTCGGCACTCACTATTTCATAAACCATATCATATCAGCACTGATTCAAAATCACATCATTTCAAACCTACCAGATGTCAGTCTCACCTGTGCTTCTGATTGAAGATTTTCCCACAGAGACACAGAAGAAATAGAAGCCTGAAAGTGAGGCGTGAAAATCAGAGGTCTTTTGCATTAAACTTAACCTGAATTCTGTATAGCCTGAGGACCTTCAGCAATCACTTTAAGTATCTACTCTATATTTGTGCTGAAACAAATCACTTCAGGCTTTGTGAATTTATAGGCAGCAAGTGGCATGAGGGGAAAATGAACCCAGTCTACTCTCATTGCTTTGACTGGTTCTAGAAACTTCCTTGACTGACTTTTTACATAAATTAAATAGAAAGAGTGCACCAACCCTTATCCAGAAAACATCCTTGTAAAATTACTATTTTTTTGTGAAAATTCATGGAATCACAGAACATTGAAAGAACTGTGAAATAATCTCATGAATCTACTTGATTCATTTTATAAGTGAGAAGACAAAAGGACATAAAGGTAAAAAAAAAAAAAGGACGTAAAGGTTAAGGTTCTTGTTCAAGTTTATGCAGTTAGCTATTAACAAAACTGGAATTAAAATGAAAAGCATCAGACGATCTGGACAGGTTATTAATTTTCCTGTTTTTAGAAACAATGAAGATATTAAATCATGTGATTTTACATCCCCTCCCATCATTCTTTGGAATGCACACTGTTTCTAGTTCAAATGATGAAATGATTATCCTGGTTTTTAATCTCAGTACCCAGATGATATTGGTGTTATGACTAAGGACTCAAACTGTTTTCTTTATTTTTTGAACCTGCTCTATTACTGATACAGACAAAGAGTTACATTTATAACATTTTCAAAACTGAGGAGTCCTCTGATGCTTAATGATCAGACTTCAGTTTGTACATCCCTGAAAACAGAAGCAAGGCAGTACTATTCTGCTTGCAAACATTACATGAAAACATCCAAACCAAAAATTGTTTTAAATTTCATACTGCAAATGCTTGCAAGATGCTTTCCTTTTCCCACCATGCCTATCCTGCCTGGTTTTATTTTTTTAATTTATTTTTTAAATTAATTTTTATTAGAGTACAGTTGATTTACAATGTTGTGTTAGTTTCAGGTGTACAGCAAAGTGAATCAGTTATACATATACATATATCCACTTTTTTTTAGATTCTTTTCCCATATATGTCATTACAGTGTATTGAGTAGAGTTCCCTGTGCTCTACAGTAGGTTCTTATTACTTATCTCTGCCTGGTTTTAACTATTTGACTCAAATGAGCAAATTCCCATATTCTTAGATTCAGCTTGTGTGAAAGTTTTATTGGCCTGTCAAAACATAATACTTCTATATTGGTTGATTTTTATACTCTATTTATGAATACACTGAGCTAGTCAATATGAAGATATCCTTAAATTTCCTTGTGACTACTGACTGGAAAGTTTTGCAAAATTTGATGTACACTGACAAGCACAGTAGTCACACTCTTGTAACCACAGCTGTTACATTAGTTTTCTTCTACCCAAAGCCATTTATTAAATGTTATAGAAAGTCAGTAAAGGTTATTTTTAAAATATGTAATTTAATATACAATTTTATATTGTATGCAATCATTCAGAAACATGTCTAGTGAGGAAAGTTGCATGAAACCATATAGCTCAAATGAATAAAAAGTCAGGTTGGCTAGCATTAAAAAACTAAAACATTTCAGTTATAGAAAGACCATGGATTTCTAGGCCACAGACCCTTGTTCAGTCTTAAAATCTTGACTATGGAAGCAATTGTACAGAGGCTTGTATTAATTTCCTAGGGCTATTAAGCCCATCCAATGAATTTTTCATTCCAAATTCTGTACTTTTCACTGTTAGAATTTTCATTTTATTCTTTTTTACAGTGTTTGTTTCTATGAGAATTCCCATCTGTTTGCTATTATCACCATTTTTCCTTTAATTCCTTGTAAGTCCTATCTGCTAAAACCAACATCTTAGTCTTGAGTCTATTCCTTTTGACTGATTTTTCCCTGATTCTATTTTCCTGTTTCTTTACATGTCTGATAGTTTAACTTTTTACTGGAAATAGTTGATGACACTTTTTAAGAACTCTGAATTATAGAGACTCTGTAGATTTCTCAGAAGAGTGTTGATTTTTGATCTACCAGGCAGTTAAATTTCTGGCTGATCACCATGTACTTGCAGGGAGATGGCTTTACTTTGCTGTTGTAGCTCTGAATTGTTTTTTCCCATCTTCTAACATGAATCCCTTGGCACTGAGACAGTGTTTGTTCCTAAGGCATAGCCCTTCTGGAATTCCAGTGAGTTCCTGAGGTGTTACCAAGCCATTCTAACTGGGCAGGCCTCAAATTCCAAACTCAGTCTCCCCTGTGGTGGGCAAGAGCTGAAATCTCTCTTCAGTTCTTTCAGCCTTCCAGCTGTGCTCCATTGGTCTTCTCGCACTCCCCTCCTAAATGCACAGTGCCAGCCAAAAATTGGTTGAGTATTTTAAGACAGGTTTTGGAGCTCCTTTCCTCTCCGTTTCCCTTCTAGTTAAGACTTCCTCTCTTCACTTCCAGATATTATGAATGTCCTGAAATCTGTCCTCTAAACATCTCAAATCAGCTGCACGTTTTGGTTGAGCTTTAGATGCTACAGCTTAGGGACTGGTGAGTGCCTTTGTGGAAAAAATTCTATAAACATGGTGCTATCACAATGTGGTTTCCTTCTTTCAAGGGTTGAATCCCTTCCAGTTTCTGCCTACTTTTGGTCTCTTTCCAATACCTTCAAATAGCTGCTTACCTTCTCTTTAATTTTTTTAAGTGTTTTCAATGCTATCCTATAGAATGCTTATTCCTTTCCAAGCATTTGCACCATTGCTCCTTCTGGACTTATCTTGAGTGAGAAATAAATAAACTTTGATGTAATTTAATCCACTATTCTTGGGTTTCTGTTATGGTGGAGCCAAGCCTAATCCCAAAAGACACAGCTGGGGTCAGAATACTCTCCCTAGGGAATGGACAATCAGTCTCATGATGAACTTGAGATAGGAGGCAGAGTGGGTTCCCTGGGAAGCCAGGTGATTCAGATGCCATTGCAGGACTGCAAAAAGCAGCCAGCAGACAGAGAAAAAGAGGCAGTTTTGCCAGCTTTGGCAGTAAAACGTTCTCATAAAATTATCCCATAAGTATGAAACAGAAAAAAATTAAATGGGACACTATTTAGTGTCCAACTTATTATCCCATAAGTTTTTTACACATTTGATGATCACAGATTCCAAATTCAAAAGATTTTCAAAACATAAAATATGCTGTCCCTAAGTCATATGATCTATTCTGACTGTCCATGCCACCGAATTTTTGGTTAGAAAAACATGCTCACTACCCCTACACACCGTTAAGAATGCAAGATGACTTTTCTTTTAGATTGGATTTATTTTTGTTTTCACTTTCCTAAATATGTTAGCCAAATGGCTGCACAGAGTAATTTGCTCCTAACTACATGTGCAGATCCACGGATATGCATTCCCACAGAGAATGTCCTTCCCTGGGATTCCCAACTAAGACCAGAAACAGAAGCTTGGACACAGAAAATGATCAAAAACCATTGGCTAGTGCTACAGTCCTGACACCAGGTTGGAATACCCTCAAAGCTTTTACACTGTATTTATCTTTCACTCCCGACCAGGCATCAGAAGACAAAGGGGACACAAGACAAACACAGTGAACTGGATGATGTTTTCCTAGTTGAAAACTATAAGTTGAAAGAGAGAAACAATGACATTACAGAGTTGTTTATATCTACCAATTTTCTTTTCTAATTTATTACTAAATAAGAAAGTGATTTGAGTTGATCATATGCAATCAGATTTGCTTTCTGAATAGGTTCGGTCCCCACCACAAGTTTGGGAAAGCTCTCTTTATCAAACTGAAATCTCTTCATGGAAGTATAATGCTATTTTTGTTATTGTTGTTATTGTCACCTGTCTCCAAGAAATTGAGAGCGGTGGGAATGTGTTTCCTATTAGACAATATTATCCTTAGTTCAATTTCTCGTGTATCTTAATGCTCTATGGTCCCCCACCTTCTGTCACTATTGCCACTTTGTACTAAGGAAGGTCTCTAGGAGAGGTCTGTACGGGGTAATGTTTATTGACATCTTCCTACCCACCCCTCACACAGTCACCCTGTAACCAGAACATTCTTCTCTAGCTCTTTCTCCCCACTCCACACACATACACACCACACACACACACACACATACACACACCAAAAAAAAACACCGGGAGGGTTCCTTAACCTTTTTTATTTCTGTCAGTAGAATTGGAAAGCAAAGTCCTTGGTTTATCATTTTGTATAAAATATTTCCCAAAGCATTGCAATGTATACCTGTTATCATCAGCTCCATAATTCTTCTCCCTGCCCGCAGTCTCTGCATCCTGGCAGTTTATCATCTCTGCATGCTCTGTGCTTTAGATTCAGTCACCTCTGAAGCACAGGCAAAGCCTGCAGCAACCAAGCAGGGCATTGCTTCAGTCTGTATGTAAGAGTTAATTTCAGTGCCACTCCTTGAAGTACTGCCACAATTCCCTGCTTCACTAAAGAGTCTTTGATATCAACCTACTGCTCTTGGGAAGATTACAACTTGTGCATTTGGATTCTTCTAGTCAAAGTACGCAAGAACACCGGGTCTGAAAGCAAAATTGCTTTCTGTGCAGCATGTAATCTCCACACCTCTCAATTCCCATGGTAGGGGCACTGTAAACTGAGGAGCATGCTTGTCTCTGAAAAGTAGCTCTTCACTTGTAGTTTCAAAGCAATTTTTCAGTCCCGGAGGATAAACGTCTTGCATATCTGCTGCAACTTGCTGAGAAGTTATGATCTTTATACACTATGCTATTGACCCACCACCAATAGGATATGATCTTTTGAGACAGTATTTCCAAAAGAAAGCATCTACACATATTTCCAAAAGAAATCCTCCACATTCATTTCTGGATTGTGTCTTTGAAAAAAATGGAAGTCATCTCCCGAAGAGCTGAAGGTGGGTTTTCTTTGTTGTGTATGGATATCGGACCTGATAATTTAGGGCATTAGGAAGAGTAAGTGACATAAGAAAATTTCAAAATGCCTTCACATGTTTGAGAGTCTATAAAGTTTAAAGGAATTTAAATTATTTTTAGTCTTTTGGAAATTTTAAGGAAAAAAAGGCCTTTTTCAGGGGCTCCCCTGGTGGCGCAGTGGTTGAGAGTCCGCCTGCCGATGCAGGAGAAGCAGGTTCGTGCCCCGGTCCGGGAAGATCCCACATGCCGCGGAGCGGCTGGGCCTGTGAGCCATGGCCGCTGAGCCTGAGCGTCCGGAGCCTGTGCTCCGCAGCGGGAGAGGCCACAACAGTGAGAGACCCGCGTACCGCAAAAAAAAAAAAAAAAAAAGAAAGAAAGAAAAAAGAAAAAGAACTTTTTCTGGAAGAGTTCTCATTTTTAAAACATTTTTGTTTCACTTTTTGACTAAAACCAGTAGTAATTATCAAAAACTCTGTTCAAACGTTAAAACCTCAAGTGCCCTTCACCTGGATGCCAACAAGCCCACATGGATTACAACAGAGACCACACAGTTGCTTTGGAAATTGACTTTCAGATGTGTCTTCAGCACATTACTTCTCAAATTGGGGTGAAATTTAACTGGAATTTTCCAGAAAAATGAATATGCAATAAAAACCTACTACAATACATTTTTAAAGCACCAAAATCATTCTACCTCTACTTGGTAGTTTTGTTAAACTCTTCTTGAAAATAAAAAATAAGCACACTGAAGCAAAATATATTCTTTCATCCTTATGTTCAGAGTTAGTGATTAGTGATTGCTTTTTCTTTTTTTCTTAAGACCAAGCAGCAAGTTGATGACAGAACTAGGAATGAGCCTGGAAATATCAGTATTCTTTGGGATTTTACAGCTCTTTTCATCTTCAAAGCACTTTACAAAATTTTCTAATTAGGCTCACATGTCCTGTCTCCTAGTTAGGCTCTGTAATCAGAAGACAGCATACCTGTTCTTCTTTCCTTAGCTCTAAGCAACTTGCTATTCTTAATCATTTCTAAATTAAAGGAAAAAGTGTTTGTAATAATGTCGACTTAATTAATGACAAATCTGGACATTACTCTAAATACAGATCCAATTGCCTGGGCCCTAATCTGTATTAGCAAAGTTTGGCCATTATTTATTCAGAGCAAAGATAACTTTTAATTGTAAAATTATCTGTAATGAAATGCCATGGTTAGAGTAGTTGTATTTCTGACCAACCTAAAATATTATTCGAAAGGCTTTCACTTTATTTCCATGAAAAATATTTTGTTTTACATATCCTTACTATTTTAAAAATCATTTTTCAGCGAGCTGTGTTTTTAGTAAACTTTTAATTAGGCGTGAGATAGGTTAGTCTTTAAAATGAGAACTAAACATGGAAATGAGGAAATCTGTATTTTATTTGTGTTTCTGTCACTAACTAGTTGTATGATTTCGGACAAGTCACTTATTGTTTCTGGATCTCAATTTCCTCCTTTGTAAATCAAAAGGGTTTTTTTCCCCCCTCTGGCTCTGTGACCCTAAGAGTAATTGTGTGCATCTCAGGATGTCCTGCGTGCATGGGTGCTTGACTGTCTAAAGCCCCTCTGGTACCTGCTGTCATCATCAGGTGTATGTAGAGGTTGAGTATCAGAAGTAACTCCCTGGTCACCAGGCATTTCATCCCTCAGCCATAATATGGCCAATTAAATAGCAATAGATCAGGTCAAAAATAGAAGCATCTGGACATCAGTCTTCACTCAAAGCATCTCTTTGGTTTGACCCAGTGTTGTGTGGAGAGAGACAACAGACTCTTGGAAGACTTTTCCTTCCTGCCATTTCTCCCAACCCTCCACCTCTAATAGGGGCCTTCTTCTGAAGTAGTTTCTTTCTTTTGTGAGGCCTGTTAGGGAAACATGTGAACATAAACCACCATTTTAAGCTTTATCAAGTGCTTGCACCTTTGAGTGAAGGGGCTGTTGTATCCCTTTCTGAGAGCATGTGTTGAGCCTGGAGAGGAAGGTGAAGCTTTGGTTTCGGGGAGGGTGGGTGTCAAGGGAAGGAACTCAAACACCATCAAACCAAAAGAAAGGATCTCTATCAAACCAAAAGAAAGAAGGAGAATGTGAATGACGAAAATGAAGAATGCAGAAAAACAAACTTCACATGTTATCATTTAGGAAGGGGATAGCCCTGCCTGCTCACATGATACTAGCAGAGCTATCGGGCCAGGCCATAGGACCTCTAGGTGTAAATAGGATTCCCTGCATTTGCAATGTCTTGAGGGCATATTCCTTTCAGGCCCTAGAATATGTATTCAAAAAAAATGTATCCCAGCAAGTCTAAGTTCCCCAGCTCTATGACTCCATGTGTGTTGGTGAGGAGAGGCAAGGAAGAGAAAGCGAAACACAAACTCCTAGAACAATCTCACTTTAAAACAGCATGTTACTGAGTGGAAAGGCAGGCAAACAGAAGGAATGCATCTTCCTCCTAATAAATGACAGTGACTTGAGTCGTAGCAGAGCATAATATCTGCATAGGTCATTGTGTTTGCCCGTTGTTGGCGCTGTGAATTCTCCCTTTGATATAATCTATTTCCTCGAGTATCTCAGGTTGGAGATGGTCTAAACAAATACTGCTAATAATTTCAGAAACAAACTAGGAATCCAAAATATTCTGATTCAGTGTTTTACTCAGAGTGGAATGTTTTGTATTGGAAAGTCGCCGTGATTGTTCCTCTATTAGTGAGATGATTAAACTGTTGCATTTTTCTTTCAGGAGAATATTCAGTTAGGTGTTAGTACTGGTGCTTTGGCCAAACACTTCACAACGGATCTATATTCATGAAACCCAGTCTGTGAGCAATGACAATTTTAGGGTAACCATATTTAGCAAATAAAGATATGAGATGCCCATTTGAATTTGAGTTTAAGATAAAGAACAAATATATATTTTACTACAAGTGTGTCCCACAAAGTATATGGGGCATACTTATACTAAATTAATTATTGTATTTATCTGAAATTCAAATTTAAACAAGTGTCTTAAATTTAATCTGATAACCTTGAGTGGTTTTCAGCAGAAACATGAACCCTTTTAGGCTACTCTCAGTGGTGGCTTGGATTGCAATATGGAGAGAAACTCTGTTCCTAGGATACCTTTCACATTGTCTTATTTTACAAAAGAGCAGGAGGCCGACAAGTCCCCATAGGTTTGCAATTAAAGTACCGAGTGTGTGACCATGTGTGAACATGACCTCTGATCCAAAGTCATTGTTTTAAATAATTATTTCCAAACAAGGGGATGGTGTTTGTAAATTATAGAAAAGTTGCATAATTCTCATACTATCACGTTTAAATTTAGGTTTAAATGAGTAGTATTGAATGATTTACTGATGCTTTGTTTACCACTGGAATTGTGGAATTGTATATTTTTTCCGTCTCTGTTTTTTACACTCTGTCCATCTTCAGGAGACACTGTGCATTGTTTCCCTGTGTGACGTGCTCCCTGCTCCAAGGCTGCTTCGGTCACGGTCACAGCAAGGGCTGCTCCCAGAGCCCCGAGGACCCAGTGTCGAATCCTGAAAGCAGCCATGTGCTCATGACTTGAACAACTTCATTCTGAGTTTGCACCATCGGTAGAGCCTCTTAATAGATTAAATTGACTCATTAAATTTCATTTCAGCAGCTTAAATCTTCCACCTTCTAAGCAAAATCTATGAATAAGGGAAAAATACTCAACTGGGAAATTTAAAAAGCATAAGTCTGTCCTAAAGAGTCTTCCCCAGTCTCCCTGTTAGTCTCAGTAGATACTTTCCCTTTCAGTGGCAGAGAGAAGCGCCTTCAGGTGGGAATCACTCTCCACCTTACTCCCCGCCCGCCTCCTCTGGCGCTTAGACAGATATAGAGTAAGTTTTTCTATATGAAGATTTACTTCGTTATAAACTTTTACATTTTGCTTTTCTGTAATATTTTTTGGTCTAAATTTATAAATGGTCAGTCCAATGTAGTAGAGATGACTCAGTGACAGACCTGATCATATACTTTATCAAACATCCAGTTAACCATAATAGAAACAGTATTTATTGACTGTTTACTAGGTGTGAAGTGCTCTGTTAAACAGTTTACTTAAATTATCACATTTAATCCCAAGAGTAACTCTCTGAGGTAGGTAATATTATTTTTCAAGTTTTATAGATGAGGAAATGGGATTCAGCAAGTTTAAGGAACTTGCCCAAGGTCACACAGCGTATAAGCAGCAGAGGCAGATTCCAAACGTGCTTCAGTTATACCAGGATCTGAGCTATCAGAGGAACTATTTTGTTATTATCACTAAGAGAACCTGCAATTCCTGAGGCCACATCAACTTAAATATTTTTAAGCAGCATTGAGTTATTTCCCCAAGTAATTTCTCACATTTTCATTTCTGTTCAACACCTTTTTTGGCCATCTGCTGTCTATAGGGCCCTATACACTCACCTGTAAGCAGGAGAAGTGAAATTGGGTGGCCATTCCTGGCCCTTCTTAGCTTATTGCTAGAAGCTAGAGTGGGGAGGGGGTTGTGGTGGGTTGTCCTTCTTAGAGTCAGTAACAGGAGAAAATCATCTAAACCAACATTGTTCTTTAGACTCTACATGCATGTAACCCATAGACATCTCGGCTAAATGCTATTTGATGTTATTACAGAAAGAAGAGCAGAATGAAGTTCGTAGCCGGATCTAAATGCAATAGTAAAGTATTTCAAAGAGAAGTTCTCCAACTGCTTCACAAAGTAACCATAATGGGTAGTTATTTTTCTGGAAGACTTGGTCCATCAGTATATATTTTTTCTTTGGGCACTAGGAAAATTTCAATTAAATTTAGTTTTCAGTTGTCATAAGAATCTCAACCTTATGTTCCTAGACATTTTTTTTTTCAAAATGGTTTCCAAACTCCATTTTTAATTAACTAAAATCTGCCTTGTTTTCCATATCCTTTCATGTTGAACAATGTTACAACTAATATTTAGTCATGCACAATTTCTAAATAAACAGACAAGCATGAACATCACCAGTAGACAATATTTACTTCTCTCTAAGGTGTTTCGTTTTCATCTTTTAAAAATTCCACTTTTTAAAAACCACATACACACACATCTAATCTATAATCACATAGTGTCTTTCTCTTTAACATGTCTTAGTTGAGACCATGGTCCCTGCACTTGAATCACTTCAATCTCCTTCCACATGGTCCTCTCCCTCCTCCAGTCCTGTGCTGTCAAGTCACTTCCTTGCTAAAAATACTTCCAGAATTTTCCAGATATTCTGAGTCTTTGATTTGATTCACAAAGTCCTGCCAGATCTGGTCGTCTCACCCCAAAATATCTCTTTCTATCCTAACACTTCATATTTGGGCTGTGTTACAACTTTTCATTTGTGGTACTATATACACAAAGTATTTGGAAGATTGTGCTGATTCTTAGTAAGAGCTCTCTAAGGATTATTCTTGGTGTTGTTATATATAGAAGTGGTTTTTAAATTATTATCCAATATGTCTCCATGATAATTCTTCTCCTCAATTAAAAAATATAGTTACTTTCTTTTATAATCAGTTACCAGAAATTCTTTCTGGATCAAAGTAAGAGATTCATTCCTTTAGAAAAATGTTTAAATGTACATAACACTCTTAAAAGAGATGGGTAAAACACTTGATAAAGACCAAAAATCAGATCATTTTCTTATTTCTTTTTTTGTGCTTTTTTTCTTTCAAATTTGAGATTGGGAAAGAAGCTTAGAGAAAGTTGAAAGCAAGGCAGGAGAAGAGGCTCCCCAGGGTTAGTTTGATTGATCTCTTAGTTTGAAGCAATTGTACACATTGTACATTTTATATGTGTGCTTATTGCTTATATACTCCAGTCAGTATATTCATACTGGTAAGAAAGTTCCTTACCTTCTACAGAGTCTCACATGATAGGAATACAAGCTTATTTTCAAATTAGAAAATAATCTTTCAGTGCATCCACCAGTATGTGCTGCCACGTAAGTGCTCAAAACTAGCAACAACAGCAAAAACTGCAGAAAGGAATTAAGAAGTGTTTTCAGTTACACAACAGATTGTGTATGTACTTGTGTCAAACTGCTTTCACTACTGAACAATATTTTAACTTACAGGACATGTATGTCATTGGTTAAATGTCCTGCAATAAATCATTTCTGTGAAATCAAACTAGGTTTTCACTTAAAGCAAAATTTTCACGTTTGTTAGATGCTGGTAATTGTATCTGTGTCAAAGATTTGTGTTGCTCTGGTGATAAGGACTCATTGTTAAACTAGATTTTTAAAAATCAGTGTAAATTAATTACTTATTTTTAAGTGATAATAATCTCAAAAATGAAGTCTTTAAAAATGGAACTCCGGGCTTCCCTAGTGGCGCAGTGGTTGAGAGTCCGCCTGCCTATGCAGGGGACAGGGGTTCGAGCCCCGGTCCAGGAAGATCCCACATGCCGCGGAGTGGCTGGGCCCGTGAGCCATGGCCGCTGAGCCTGCGCGTCCGGAGCCTGTGCTCTGCAACGGGAGGGGCCACAACAGCAAGAGGCCCGCGTACCACACACAAAAAAAAAGAAAAAAATGGAACTCCATGAACAGGAAAATATGTCTGCAGGTACTTGTCTCAGGATCCCAAGTCCTGGTTCTCCTTTCCTTTAGTTGAAAGGTTATTTACCTGTGGTTCATGGACCTTGCGAAGTTCATAGAAGAGCCTTTGGAGGTCTGACCAGGAAGCCCTAAAATTAAGAATAATACTTGGTATGTATGCGTTTTGAATTTTTTCTCTTTTAGGAGGAGGACCTATAATTTTAATCCATTGCACAAACCCTATTATAATTCATATAATTCACTCATAAACACTGAGAAGAAAGTAACAACTATAATTTGGGTAATTTATTTAATAAGGTTAGCCAATGAGTCAGTTATAACTTGGACCATTATTCACTTGCGCCAAAGGGCAAAATGGCAGCCAGAGTTTAATCAAGCTACTACATGAGCTGGCATTGCTCCGTCAGCAGCACAGCATCCACAGCTCAGCTGCCTGCATATGGAGCTGAGCTCACAGCTGAAGACACAAGTGACCTCACATTTAATATCTGCGACAATAGATAAAAGACTGTCTAAAACTAAGGTGCTATCTACTTTTTCTCCCAACAGTTTGGGGGTGGAGGAGGTATCAGAATAGAAAGGGTATCAGTAATAGAAGGGGAAGAATGTTGAGAAAGAGCAGGGGTGAGCTGTTTTTAGACATTTCACATGTTATAAATGGTTTGTGGGAGTTGATGTATAGAATTATTTCTTCTAAAATAAATATATTTTATACAGCAACAATTCTTCCTTCACAAATTCATGTATAAAAGAAATTAGATGAGTCTTATAAGAGCCTTTAGGGAAGAAAATTTTAATGATTCAGGGGAAACAGTACCCTTTTCCTTACCCTCTAAAAAGTAAAATTTGTGAATTCTGTACTATCTAACTTAAGACAGATCGATTGCATATCCTGTGGTTTTCTTTTTCTTTTTGAGGTGAGGAGTGGAGAGAGGGAAAAAACATTTACATTGAGGCTTTTCCTTCAAATTGTCAGTTGATAAACATAATTTCTCCGTATTTTTGCTTCACTGATCGGAAAGGCTAGTAGTTAATGGCCTTTTATTACAAACTTCCTTTAGTACGCAGCCCAGCAGTTAGGCTTGAGCATGCTCCATGACCCCTCACTCCCTCGCCACCCGCTTTGATCAGAATTTTGCTCAGTGACACACATCTAATAACAAGGAGTGGCATGAACTGAACCATCAAGACCCTGATTTATTCCTCAACCCACATCCTCAGCCAAATAGGGGTGTAATTAGCTATTATGCCAACTGCCAATATAATCTGACCTTGTGTTCAGGCTGGGGCAAAAACAAAACAAAACAAAACAAAAACAAGAAAGGCATGCCTCTGTACCAACCAAAGCATGAAGATAGCACAGCAGGAATTCAGCCTCTGGGACTAGCCAGCACAGTAGCCCGGAAGCAAACAAATTTTGCAATCAGTTTTGTTGCTTTGTTTTGCATAACTTTTTAATCTAGTACAATAGCACGAAGAAAAGACTTATTTGGAATGAAGACTTCAGATGACGAGCAAGATTCTTCTCTAACATTCCAAGCTGTATAATCCAAAATTATGAGCCTGTGATTGGAAAGAGCTCTTCATGTAGAAAAGAGTGGAGAAATGATCGCCAACACTTGTTTTTAACTCTTCACTAATGGATACAGGAAAACGAAATGGCTCTGACTTACAGTACCTGCCGCAACTATGCAACCCCAAGGGCAACATAAAAACAGGCCAACTAAAAGTCCTATAACTGAAAGTTCTGCATCAGTGGTCTAGGACTGTAATACTGTAATGTTTCACAAATCACCTAGGGATCTTGTTAAAATGCAGATTCTAATTTGGTAGGTCTAAGGCAGGACTGGAGTTCCAGCATTTCTAACAGGCTCACGGGTGAAGCCAGTGATGCTGGTCCCTGAACCACACTTTGACTAGATGCTCAGAGAGTAAGCATTTTTGGCCTGGTTAATCCTCAGCATGGTCTCAGTTTGTCACTTCATTTTGCATTTAAAATATTCTGGAGTTTCCAGTCGCCTCCTCCCACTGGATTAGAAGTATCATAAGCCATTTGAAACAAGCTCTGAGGAAGATAATTAAGTACTCTTCCATAGAGAATTTAAGAATAGGGCTTTGTGAGATAATTTATAAAGATTTGTTTTTCTAATTGTTGTGGAAATTTTGGAAGATATAAAACAGTAATCAAGAAAACAAAAATCACCCATAATCTCATCTTTCAGAGATGGACTCTTAGCATATTGTTGTATATTTCTCATTAGAATCCAAGATACTTACATATTTTGGACCTAATTCTTTTAACTTAACGTTTTATTATATACATTTGCTGTTTCATCTGAAAATGAGATTTAGTATTCTGGTCTATGGAGGCACTATAATTTATTGAATGGTTTTATTTCACTCAACATTTATGTTGCCTCCAAAATTTCCTTGTTTAAAATATTCAGAAATATAGTAATAGAGTTTTAAAAATATAGTCACTGTTACAACTTACTTTCTATAAGTCTTTTAATGGGGAGGATTTCTCTTCACCCACAAGGATGTTCTCTTATGCATTTTCTTTTCCACTCTCTAAAAGAATGTTCTCCAGAAGCCAAACCTACTGCTTTACTGTCTCTGTACTTCAGGTCAGAGAAAAAAAAAAAAAAGTCACAACCGTTTTCCCACCTGTAGTAACCTAGGTGCATCTTAACTGAAAACCATGAATAATTCTTCCATTTCTTCTCAGTTTTACTGATTACATTCTTTTTCTTCTGGAGGATATCTTTTAGCTGTTATTTTTCTCTAATTTATGTTTCAAAAATATCCCATTCTCAATTTATACACGTGGTGCTACATTATTAAGCCATTCTTTTAGGATAAAAATGATCATAAAAAAAGAGTATGTTTTATCACGTATTCTTCCTGAGACTCAGAGTACTATCACATCATCGATTTACTTTCTCTCCCATCTCCTCCTCCCCAGGCACACATAGCCTTCCCCTCCCAGCTCCTAGGAGAAGGGGGTGGTAGTTTTGCCAAAAATATCACCTTAATGACCTGGTTATTCTATATGAACTACATCAAAATAGTTGGTATTAGACGGGATTCTGTTGGCCTCAAATGATGAAAAGCAATTCAAACTAGCTTTAAAAGGAGTGGTAGTGGAATTTATTGACTTGTGTAACTGGGATAATCAAAACGAGAATTAGCTTCAGCAACTGATGGATTTCGTGATTCGACTAATGTCATCAGGGCATATAGCCACCAGAAAGTCAAGGTTTTATACTCAAAAGGGAGGGTTCCTTTCCTGGAAGTCCCAACCAAACATTTCCCCAGTGGGAGGGGACACCGAAGCCCTGGCCTTTGTCACATTCCTACTTCTGAACCAGTAGTTCAGAACCAGTGGTGAAGGGATTCAGTAGTCAGGCCATCTCCTGTATCATGTATGTGTCGCTGATGCCATTAAATAGGGTTCACACCACCTAATCCACATGGGTTTAGAGTGAGAGTATGGTTCCCTGAAGAAAAAATTAAGACACTGTTATTAAAAGAAAAGGAAAAGGATAGCAGGGAAGCAAACTAACAGATGTCCACTGTAAGTATGGTGACCATATTTCTCAGTTTGCCCAGGACAGCCCTGGGTCACACCTGTTTGCATTTGTATTGGATATTTTCATTTTGAATGTGTTAGTATTGATAGTCGAAAGAAAATAAGTCAGAATAGATTAGATAGACCTCTACTCTGTACAGATCTTCCTTGACTCAGGATGGGGTTATGTCCTAATAAACTTACAGTTAAGCTGAAAATATCACAAGTTGAAAATGCATATAATACACCTAACCTACCAATCAATATAGCTTAGCCTCACCTACCACTAGTTACCCCTGAAGTTTTACAGTTGTGCTCTGTATTGCCTCAGCTTAAAGGGTGTGTCTTTGGATGATTTCCCTTCTATGTACTGAATAAATATATTCAGTATATATATTTATTCAGTACATAGAAGGGAAATCATCCAAAGATAAATAGCCTTTAAGCATATACAATATATATTCTATAACAGGATAGAATGAGATTGAGAAGTGCTAGATTTCTGTAGCATCTAATTTATGTGAAATGTTCAAAAGAATCATTAATAGGGACAACTTGTATGATAAGTTTTGACTAATAAAAATATGATCCTTTTAATGTGTGTGGTGTTTGTGTGTGTTAGAAAGATGAAAAGAGAGAGAGAAAAAGAGACCCTTATTTCTTCAAAGAAACACAAACTGTGTTAACCATGGCGGCCTCCAGGTAGTGAGATGGAGGAGTCTGAAAGGTAAAGAACATAGTTTTTATTTTGCATTTTACTATTTTAAAAAGTTATCTT
The DNA here is from genome assembly GCF_949752795.1 of Hyperoodon ampullatus. Taxonomy (NCBI): domain Eukaryota; kingdom Metazoa; phylum Chordata; class Mammalia; order Artiodactyla; family Ziphiidae; genus Hyperoodon; species Hyperoodon ampullatus. The sequence continues at coordinate 23,093,136 of NC_136916.1, forward strand.
GAGTATACATTGATTTTATAAGAATAAAATTATGTATATGTATAACAGATTCACTTTGCTGTACACCTGAAACTAACACAACATTGTAAATCAACTATACTCCAATAACAATTTTTTTTTAAATCTTGCAGGAAAAAAATAAATTATTTCTGAATCTAAAGACATAGATAAATAAAATATTTTGAAAATATTGTTCTACCGTCCTTCATGGGTATTAGAGAGAAATTTAGAAATCTTTAAAAATCCAAGTTAATCATTTTAATGGTGAGAATTTTGCAAACTGTTCCTAGCCTGAGAATGACATGTCTAGACATTGGTCCAGGTTTTAAGTATTGTCAAGGTGACCATTCATGTTAACAAACATGTCTTGCTCACAGGGCTGGGATTTTTGTTGATAATTTATTTTGTTTCCGTATCAGCCACACACAGTCACAAAAGTCAAGTTCTTTTCCATGGAAAAGGAAAAATAATATGTTAATCTTGGAAGTAGGTAATTGACTATTTTAAGGCTGGAGAATTAATAGATATTACCATCATATATTTCACTACCAGTGTAATCTCAAAGGAAAGAATGAGCAGAGTAGCTACATTTGTTGAACTTACCTTGGCAGCAAAGAGCACTTTTTCTGGCAGTGATCATGTACTTAGCTGATAAAGGAAAAAATACGTTTGGGAGACCACATGTGAGCATTAGAAGCCATTATTTTCCTTGAAATCTTCTTGGTCCCAAAGAAACTGCTAGTTGCCCTCCAAACTGCAACGCAAGTGATGCTTTGTCTATAAGACCTTTTATATCTATAAGTAGATAAAGACATAGATGTAGATGTAGATAAAGGTATCTTGCAATATTTAGGCATTTGATGCTAAGTAGATAGAATACTCAACAGACAATTGACTGATTTTTTTTCCACACCAGATGGCTTTGCATCATGATACAACCATAATTTCTTTCAGGAGACAAACAGTTTTGTATCTGCAAGGGTATAACTCTAGATAAAGTGTTAGGTCTCAGAAGAAATTTAAAGTTAACCTCATCTATCCATACACTCAATTCTAAGAGAATGTTTTGTTTTCCTAGCTTTAAGAGGTATCAGTTCTCTCTGTGACACCATCCCAAACCATTTTAGTCAGAAACAGGTGAAGCAGAGAATGTTATAAAATAACCATACTGGATGAATTTCATGAGCCATTGACAGCCATGACACAATCCAAAACCATTTTACAAAACATTTACATTTCTCAAGAATTAGTTTCATGAGTTCAGAAGGTTTCTACTGGGAAACTTGCTGAGATTCGGTCATGAACTTTGAATAATGTCAAGAGCTTGACCTCTGAATGTGGTGACTAGGTTGACATTCTGCTGGTGCTCTCATGTGCTTAGTCACTGTGCAACTGAAAATGAGCAAATAAAGGTAAAATGTCATGACAGCTTAGCTCAAGGCAATCGTCCATGTGAAATAAAATGAGAGCATATGCAAAATTATTTTATCCTGTGGTGTGCCTGGACTCAAGGAAGCTACAGTTTCTTCTTCCCTTTTGAAGTCTTGGTCAGGCATTTAGCTAAACATGGTCTCTTCTCTGTTCTCAGAACAAGTGTCTCCAAGTGCAGTGAAACACCTTCTCTCTTTTTCTCACATATCCCCTCTAGAATAGGGGCTATCCATGACCAAGAAAAGAATCAGCTCACAACTGAGCCTCCAAGAAGGAGTTTTCTTATACAGCTGCTTCTGCTGAGCCATGGGTGGGGTGGATGTTGAGGAGAGGAACGTAAAGGACAGAATTAAAATGCCACCAGAAAGCACAGGACTTGGGGGCGGGGTGGGGGGTGGGGATGGGGGAGTAAGCAGAACTCTAAGAGGGCCTTCAAGATTTCTGCTGCTGATATACGAACCCTGTATAATCTCCTCCCCTGGAGTATGGGCAAAAGTCATGGCAAGAATAATTTGAGAGTATTTTACACTTTAAAAAATCCTGAATTTTCTTTTAGTATCAGAGCTAAAGTTTATGCCATAGATGATAGATGTGGGAAGTATATTTGGTGATAGAAGAGACCATTTTTCTGCCCCAGACATGATCATTATCCCATTATCTAATACAGTCAGCAGGGAGCATGCTGGTGAAGTCCTTGAGAAAGTTCCTTGACCTGCCCCCTCCCCCAGCAGGGTCTCAAGGCCAGAGAAGCAGATAACTAGCTTCCCAAGAGGCTTGAGAACAAGCTGAAACCCAGCTGTGCTTCAATTCCTACGAAGCTCTTTGGGGGGAGAGGGGTGTGGAGGGGAAAACGTCACACAGAGACCCTCCTCATCTATGTAGCATGGCAGAAGCACACAGAAGCAAGTGTGGAGCTCCAGGAGGGTGCTGGAGAACTTCCAGAATTTCTCATGCACAGAGAAAGACAGGGAATGATTGCATTCAGAAGACTTACTGACCCTTTGTCACCGGGTGATCCCCCTGCCTCTTCCAAGTCTGATATTCCAGGACTCCATAACAGGTACCCTTAGCAAGGCTGAGGAGGGAAACTAAAGTTGCAGTCAAGTGACTGGAGCAAAGATTAGCTTAACCTCTTCAATTATATGGTATGTCTCACCCTGCTGTTGCTCTTAGCTGTTCATTCCCTGCCCTAAACACACAGTGGAAATTTGAGACAGTGTAGATTTCTTTCTCCAAATGCCCTGTGTTTTATTTTCCTCTGCCCTGTCATCCAGTATATTACCACACTCCTTAATTGGCAGTTTGGGGCTTTCACTTCTTTCTTTCCACACCTAGATTCTTCTAGGAAATCCACTGGTTCCCCATCCCTTCGGCAGTGCAGTGAGCCACAGAAAGATGAGTTACAGGCACGTGGTACCTTCCCATTTCGATACAAATTACTGAAGTGCATATTTTTTCAGTGGTGTAGTGGGATTAGCTCTCTGTGGCAGGGCTCTAGAAATGCAGATCAACTCAAACTTGTTAAAACAGTGGCCCAAATCCCAAAAGAGACAATTGGCCTTTTGTGAAGCAATTTGCAAGTATCAAGTTCCACCTTTAAAACTTACTATGCCCTGTTATTATGTGATTACCAGAGTCAACAGCAGCAGCCATATTTTCACCTAGTTCGCATACTTTTACAACATCACAAATCAGGCTTTGCATGTGGTTCTGAAATACAATAGTTCTTCAAGATCTATCAGTAACCGGCCCACTGTGGCAGTACCAGTGTGCTCTGACACAGAGCATAACCATGGGTGGTACAGACAACAGTCACCAGCACCCTAGATATGGCTTACGCAACATATGTTGATATTATGAATGATAAATATTAACTATCTCTTACAGTAAAGGCAGATTATAAAAATGTGCCAAGTTAGATTATTTCCCCGGCTATTGTTTTCTTTTCAAATGCAGAACAGAATGCTCTGCAGTTTTGGACTACACTCAGGTGGTTAGTGAATAAAAAGCTTGAGCAAAACTTGAGAGAGATGCTTTCCCAGATTTGTGTGATGCAGTGAGGACGGAGGAAAGAAGGTGTGTGCATTGGTTATAGCCTTTGTGCCCTTCAGTATTCTGTCAAGAACATCTTCAGTGTGTACATTATCAAACATTTATTTCCATATATACCAGTCACCACCCTCAACTGGATGGTACCTCTTTTTTCTAAACCCCTTTAGCCCCTTTGTATACATAGTTTATGGCCCTTAGAAATTCTGTTTAGTAGTAGAGATATTTCCTCTATGTGATTTGAAGCAAATTGTGGGCAGTGACATTGAACTGAACATAATTTATTGAATGTACTGCTATTCGGTGTCTAGCGAAATTCATTGCATGTATTTCTTGCTCAATAAATATTTTTGAATGAGTGAGTGAGAGAGTGGATGAGTGAATGGCTGAATGAATTTCAATGTAAACCCAAACGGCACAGTGAGCTCTACTCGGGCTGTCACTAGTCTTCACTCAGTGTGTCTTTGACCAGCTCCCATACACTGATAGCAAATACACGAAGGAAGCTGAAGACAAAAGTTCCTAGGTGACTATCCAGTAGGTTGGATGCATGTTAGGTCCACCTCTGCCTTGTTCTGCCTTTTATACTCATGACCCCTTTCAGCATGGAAGAATTACTACATTGCAAGGTCAGTGTGCTAGTAAAACAAACTTGGTGTGTGGTTAATGTCTTAGCAGAAGTAAGTAGGTATCAATAAACTTAATTCAAAAGCAGAAGGTGAGTGGTAATTTCTGACAGTAAGCAGCAACTTTGCACCTGCTACTGATGCCTTCCCAGCGAACTCTTGCAAAACTGCTCATTTCACACAATATACTATGAATGGGAGATCAAGTCCCATTCATTCCCTTCAGACTTGAGGTTGCTTCTTCCGGGTTCTTCTCTTCAATATTTGGTTTACGCTCCCGTGTCTACAGAGAAAGTTAGGATCACAGGATGGTTTTTGTTTCTTGTTTTATATGTATATGCTAATGCACTTGGTCAAGAAACTCCTTTTCAATGCCTTTCTGTGTGACACACATAAGTTAGGTGCTGAGGAACAGTAAACAGAGACAGAAAGCCCTCTCACAGTTTTGTGTAGAGGCACACAGGTTCAAGTAAACTGCCAGTCTCCAGGATTCTTGAAACTAGCACTCAATTTTTCTTTAAAAAATGAAGTTCTCATTTCAGACCCAAAAGATGAATGACAACATCTTCATTTCAACAGAGGATTTAAAACTTTTGAGCAAATCTGGAAATAAAAAGGACTCCATTCTTCGGTGCCACTGTTTGATGCCGATAGTGGAAATATTGCTTGCAAATGTGGCTTTACCTCTCAAAATTAATTAGAGTACACTCATAGCAAAAAAAACTCAGGAGCAGTGAGATCCTCAGATAATGTGTAAGAATTGAGTGTGTTTTATTTTTTCTTCTGAATGTACTATGTCACATTAGGACGTAAAATGAGTCGTGTCTTTAAAGGTGGCTATTGAAAAACGCTCTTATCTATCTTTTCATCTATCAACCAACAGGAAGCATTTCTCAAGCTGTGACTCAGTAACAAAGTTCACAAGAACTTTCGGTACAGAATATTTTTGAATGAGTTATGTTTGTCTTGATAGACCTTTTAGGAAATTGTTGTTGTGTTTCTTCCCCTTTTTGTTATCCTATTTTTTCCTTTGTCTCCAGTCTGAAATCATTAGCGATCCTTCCTATAGCTCTGCAAGAGAATCACCAGATCTTATCCCAAAGGATGACACATGAGAAAAGTGCATGGGTCTCATCTAGAAGAAGCACAGACCCTTTCCTCTAACATATGACTGTCTAGAACTTAGTCACATGACCTCACCTGAAGCAAAGGAGCCTGGGAAAACATATTCTAGCTTGCAGGACACTTCTATTTCACATGGAAAGAGATGAGATGGATTTTAATAGACAACTGTAGTCCCCACCACAGCTGCATGTTTACGGTATCTTATGATACTTATGGCATCCTCCTCTGAGGAGCAGATAGGAAGATGAAAACAGACAGAAAATATTTTTTTTAATGAGGCACAATAAAATAGATTTCACATGACAAATCTATTTCGTTAACCTACTGGAAATTGTAATCTTATATGGAATTAGGATGAGAAACAGACCCAAAAGCAAATTATGTAAGAATTAACATAATCCCTTTTCCTTTATTCCCTTAGACCTGGGTTATGAAAAACCCTGAAGGTTTCTTTGAAACCAATAGCTATGTGATTTAAAATGTAGAAGAAAAAAATGTAAACTTCTAAAGTTAATGTTTTCTATTCTTCAATGCAGATTTTTACTTTCCACAAGTAATATTATGTCACTGAGCTCAATAGTCCTGAGAAAGGAACCAACTTCTTTTATGGTTGTACCTTCCTCCTTTAGGCCACCTTCATCAAATATACAAAATGTTATGTGCACAGAGAAAGGATGCTGTCATTTTCATGGCACAGTACATCAATTTTGTTTTCTAGATAAACGCTATATGAACTTAACAGAAAAGAGCAGTTTTTTCAATGAAAATGCATGACAGAAGCCGAAAGGTTTTAAAGCAAACACACAAATGTGTCATCTAATAGTCCATCAACCAGCCCTTGTCACACTGATAAACCTTTTATCTCCCGTTCCCAGATTTTAATCAGCAGCTTGGTTTGCATGTTTCTTGTGTCACTGCAGCAACCAACCTAATGGGGATTCTTTATGCCTTGAGAAATCAACTCATTTGGGCCTAAATGAAACATTTCACTGCCTTGTTTTATCTCCTTCTCTATTCACATTAACATAATAGCTTTTAATTGGATTGTATTTGTGATTAGAGTCAGCAAAGGTGGCATTCTCTCAAAGGAAATTGACTGCAAGGCAAACTGCTGAGACTCCATCTGGGAACATGCTTTCAGCCCTTGCCTCAAGGAGACATGGCCTCAGGAAATACAGCCTTGGGAGTCACCTGATAACTCATTTCTCCTAACAGTGGAGTCTACTACATTTATGATCAAGGCTTACACACCCCCATACCTGAAACATTTTGTTAACATTCAAATACATGTCCTCAAAAATAGAGCATTTACAAAAGGACATGAAAAAATGGGTGAATTCTTATATAATTTTAGAGGTAGAGGAGGCCTTTCTAGGTCTGATTTCCAAAGCAGAATCTAAAGAACAAATGACGGCCACGTATAATTACACAGACACATAATATATCTACATATCAAAAGACTATAAATAAATTACAGCAAACTGAGGAAATATATGTAATTTATATGAGCACCAAAGGGTTATTATTTTTAATATATAAATTCTTACAAGTTATATAAAAAGTACAAATGGTATATGTGAATAAATGGTAGAAGAAGAAATTTGCTAAGGAAGTACAAATATCCAATAAACACATGACAAAAATTATTACTCTTCAGGTCTGGAAGATGTTTAAATTAAGATGACATTTCTTACCTGTTGAATAAATAAGTAAATAACAAGGAGTTCAGTGTATCCAGAAAACAAAGTATGAATACCTTTGAATATTCAACATACTTTTAAAAATTATTGCTAGCAATTAGATAAGAAAATAAAATTAAGGGAATGTAGATTGGAAAGATAGAAGTAAAACTGTCTATTAACAAATCTATGTATATATTTACATAGAGAGAAAATTCTGAGGATTCTACCAACAACTTTTTCTGTTTTTGACCACACTGTGTGGCATGCGGGATCTTAGTTCCCTGACCAGGGACTGAACCCATGTCCCCAGCAGTGGAAGTGCAGATTCTCAACCACTGGACCACCAGGGAAGTCCCTACCAACAACTATTAAAGCTCATAAATGAGTTCAGCAAAATCTCAGAATGCCAGATCAATATACAAAAATCACCTGTATTTCTATACTCTGGCAAAGAACAATCTGAAAATGAAATGAAGACAATTCAATTTATAATAGTGTCACAAAGAATAAAATACTTAGAAAAAATTTAACAAAAGAAGTGCAAGATTCGTATATTGAAGACCATAAAATCATGATGAAAGAAATTAAAGGAAACCAAAATAAGTAGACAGGCATCCTGTGTTCATGGATTTAAAGACATAATATTGTTGAGATGGCAGTGCTGCCCCAAATCGATCTATTGGGTCAATGGAATTGGTGTCAAAATTCTAGCTGCCTGTTTTGTAGAAATTGGTGAGCTGATTCTAAAATTCATATGGAAATTCAAAGAACTCAGGAGGCAAAATAATTTAAAAAAATAATAATTTAAAAAGAACATACTGAGAAACTCACACTTCCCTATTTCCAATTTACAACAAAGCTACAATTATCAAGACAGTGGTCCTGGCATAAAGATAGCCCTATAGATGAATGGAGTAGAATTGAAAATCTAGAAATAAACTCTTACATTGATGCTCCATTAGTATTTGACCAGGGAATGGATGCACAAGGGACCAGATAGTATCATATCCCATTTAAAAAGTGTTATTTCTCTGTTCTCCCTAAATCCCAGTGCAAAAAATTCTCCTCCCTTTTATCCAAATAACAACAACAGAAGTCCATCACGGAAATCAACTCAGGCATATAGATGCCTATCAGCCCCACCTCCCCCAACATTGCATCAGACACACAGAATAACCCATGTAGAGAATTGTCAGAAAAAGAAAACTTAGGAATATCTTAATCAATGCCTATCCCATTGAAAGATGAAAAGCCAAAATACAACAAAATTTAGAAGTTGAATAGTTTCCAACAGTAATTATAACAATTAAATTAGATTTTTTTTTCTATTTTTTGAATGTATTCACTTATTTAAGCCAAATGCATTTTCTGGACCTACTATGTATCGCATGCTAGGCTAAACACTAGGAATATAAAGAGGATGCTATTCAGTCTCCATCTCCAGAATGCTCACAGTTTAGTCACAGCCAGAGAATTCATTCACTGAGCATGTGCTGATTTTGACCTAGATCAAGAACCAGACACTGTGCTTGTTTCTAAGGATATGAAAACATTTAGGACACAGTCACTGCCTTTAAAAAATAGTTGGTCCTCTGTAAGAGTGGGTGAACAGATAGGTAGGTATATAGATGATAGATGGTTAGATAGATAGGTAGATAACGAGATACAGATTGGTAGGTAGGTAGTTAAATAGAAATAGATATGTTCAAATAAGTATAATAAAATTGCATAGATGTAGTATAAACATCTTTGCAGAGTTTGGTGTGGTAACAAAGGTGGTATGGTCAATCCTATGGAGCAGAGAGAATCCCATAGTCGATGGTAAGTCTCCAACCCAGAAAGGACAAATTTTTGCTCTGGCCTGTGGTCCAGAGGAATTAAACACCACTGACTTCATGTCACTACAAGTGCAAGCGACATTATTTCTACCCTGTAAAAAATAATAGCAGCCATTAGAAAGATTTTTCCTAAGCTTTATTAGCAGTTGTAAACTAAACAGATACTTATAAAAAATGGCCACTTAAAATGTTAATTTTATGAATGTTTACAATAATCAAAGTAAAAAAGGATTAACAAGCCTGAAAAGGACAGTGATAAAAGATGGTAAATTTATTCAGTGTCTTAACAAAGTATGAACGAGTCATAAGTATTTACAAAATAATAATACTTTGTGTTTATTACATTTTACAAGAGAAATTCAAAAGTTAGGAAGTTTATTACTAAAAAAAGTGAGAGTCAGACTATTTATTATTCAAAATCTTTACTGGGGCCAATGCCAGCTGGAAGGTACTTGTGTCTCCTGGGCTGACGGTCCTCTCTGTTTCTCACCAAAGGCTGTGCAGTTTTCGCTTTTGACAACTGCATGAGACAATACCACTGATATTTCAAAAGAATGCCATTTCAAGTTTACTTTTAGCACAGTCTAACCTTTCTATGTGTTACTCGCAAATTGACATACTCCGCAATAAGTATAATTTGTGATTTCTGATCAAGCATGCTGAATTTACAGACATCCTTTGGCTAAATACTGTGCAAACAGGTTCAATAGCCATAGAAGTAACTTTGGTATTATCATACACGATCCGTCCATTCCGTAAGAGTGTCATGACAAGCTAATAACACAAAGTTATAGTTTCACCTTCTATGTGAGCGAATTCTTCATGTTCAAAATATTTTAAAAAATGGTGACAGATTCTGTCATGATAGGATTTTCTTAATATTCTAAAAAAGACATCTCATTTTTCTTAAAACTTAATGGTATAATTAAAGGAACAAGATTATGTTTTCTGACACCCACAATCCAAGGACTATTTATATTAAGGAAAGGCTGCTGTCAAGGACATGGTGATAATTGCCACCATCTTTTTGAATGTCCATTGTATGCTTGGCACTAAGGCAAGCACTTTCTATAATCTCAAGTACATTTCATATGACCCTTAAAACAACTCTATAAGGGAAGTATTACTACCTTCATTTGACAGAAAAGGGAGCAGGCTTGGAGCTTGGAACATTAAGTGACGTACCAAAAGTTGCACAAACAAGTGGCAGAGAAGAGATTCAAACCTAGACCCACCAAACTCCAAAGCAGGTTTTCAGAGAGTTCACATTAATTCCACATCACTGATGAGTTGGGTTTTGGTGTCAGTCTTTTGTCTCTCTTGGCTTGAGTTGTATCATCTGGTAAATAGGTGAAGGGTGAGACTCACTACACTGATGCTCTTTTAAGTAGCAACGAAGGAGCTGCAGGAGTCACCGTATAATTGCTGGTAAACACTGTAGCGCAGTAATTGTCACTGACTCTTTTTTTTTTTTTTTTTTTTTTGCGGTACGCGGGCCTCTCACTGTTGTGGCCTCTCCCGTTGCGGAGCACAGGCTCCGGACGCGCAGGCTCAGCAGCCATGGCTCACGGGCCCAGCCGCTCCGCGGCATGTGGGATCCTCCCGGACTGGGGCACGAACCCGTGTCCCCTGCATCGGCAGGCGGACTCTCAACCACTGCGCCACCAGGGAAGCCCGTCGCTGCCTCTTTTAACATTCAAACATCAAGAATTTTAAACTCTGTCATAAACTGAAAGATAGAAGCTGTGTCTATGCATGCAAGGTTTAATAAGACCATATAATAGGTTCTATCCAATTTTTTCTGCATGGTTGTGAGATGACATAACTACAGAGTGAAGGATAGTGACACGATGCCTAGTTGCATCACCGTTTTAAGTAGGCTCTTGATAACCAAGTCCACAAATACAAAAAGGTCTCTGATCAATTCACAGGACATGTCTTTCCAAGTTTTTCTCCCCACTGGTCCTAGTGCTACCTTCAGACGCAATTCCCTCTTCCATCTGACAGTGTAGCAAAACTTTCAAGACTGGTTTAAAGGTCACGTCGGTTTGATGTTTTCTTTTCCTATAACGATTCCTCCTTCAGGAAAACAGCCTTTTGTCATCAATAATCAGTATCTATTAAAAAATAAAAATAGCAAGCTTGAAGTTTCCCTGCCGTTCTGCATTCCCTTCTCTTAGGTAAAAGCTGTCCCTAACACAGTGTCTGTTTTATTTCTAACAAACTTGTGTTTGCCTTTTTGACCCTACTTTTCAGACAGATAAAGAAAAAAAATAGGATGGGGAAAGTAAGAGTATTGCTAGAGGCATGAAATCACTCCCAATACTGCATCTCAAAGATCCGTCTGGGTTTTTCTTCAAGGGATGCTCAGCATCCCCCTAAACCTCTCAATCTCTAGGTCTTAGAGGTTTTAGCAGTTGGTCCATCAGATGAAAATTGGACACATACGTACTTCTGTTCATTCATGAATTTTCCACTGGAGAATAATTCCTTGAATAGGAAAAATCAAGCCAGTTGGAACCTTTTTCTAGTGCAAGCTTCTTGTGCTGTAAAACAAAATATAAAAATGGAAAATCCAAGGTTTGACCTCTAAATCTTTATTATCATGTGGATCCTAGTTTTTAAAACTTACCTTTAGATATTCTTCTCATTTTTCTACCCCTTGTTTCTATCATTTTTGATAGCCAAAGCTTTTTATAGCCTTTTCTAAAAATTATTTTTTGTGTGATTAAAATACAATGTTGAACTTCCAAACTACCGCTTGTTCTGTCTTGTCAAAAATCCCTTCCACCTCCCCAAATCTCTGATAAATCAATAGGACCAGGAGCACTGTGGCTCTTTTCCTCTAAGGCTAGGAGGCTTTCCAGGTCACATTTAGGGCTTCTGTAGCTGCGGTGGGAATACCAACCTGAGAGGTATCCGTGCTAAGTGAGCTTTTAAAGTGGACCTAGATCTTGAATGGTACTTTGACAGCAGATGCAAAGAGTGGAAAACAGGATTTTCATGCCTGATAAATCTTTCCAGAACGTTTCATCAGAAGGGATCTTGGGGGCCTTCCCTGGTGGTGCAGTGGTTGAGAGTCCGCCTGCCGATGCAGGGGACACGGGTTCGTGCCCCGGTCCGGGAAGATCCCACATGCCGCGGAGCGGCTGGGCCCGTGAGCCATGGCCGCTGAGCCTGCGCATCCGGAGCCTGTGCTCCACAACGGGAGAGGCCACAACAGTGAGAGGCCCGCGTACCGCAAAAAAAAAAAAAAAGGGGGGGGGGAATCTTGGTAAACAGGTTTAAACCATAAATATCACCAGATTACAAAGTGAGTAAATACAGTATTACCAATGGTTGAAAAAAAGATGCTAGGAGAAATGCCAACAAGATGTTTTCCCCCAGTGAAAGACGGATCTCAAGTCTGCATCCAGCTTTGTTCCCAGGCAGGTGCTTTGATTGGAGGTGTGCATTCAGAGATGCTTTAAGAACTTGATTGAAAGTATGACCTATCTCCCCATTTTTCTGACTACAGATTACTACCGAGACCCTTAAAAGAATCATAGATTAGTGGGTCCAGGGTAGTAGTGCCCATTCTAGGGGTAAGAATGTAAATCCCAGGAAACATTATATCATCCTGTTCCCTTCATTTGTTCCTGACAGGACAGTAGTAAATGCTGATCCCACGGATCATATTTCCAGCTCACTGAGTAGACTAATCATCTCCAAAATGATGCTACATAATTCCAGACAAGCACAAGATTAAAACAGAACCAAAATTTACTGAGCACTTAATATCTGCGGGGCTCTGTGTTAAGCACTTTACATACACTTTCTCATTTTATCCTTAGAATACTCAAGAGAGGGACGTATCACTAATCCCAGTGACAGATGAAAAGACAGAGTTAGGTCACTTGTGTTGAGCCATTAAGAATTAGAGCCATATCACTTGTGTTCTCAGTCACTACAATGTTCTGTCTTCAGTGGGTCTACAATCTAATTAAAGAAATAAGACATTGTCATGTGAAATGCTGGCCAACCACACACATACGCGTGCATGTGCACACACGTACAAAAACAAAACACACACACACATATACACACAGGAGAAAATAGCATAACTAAATAATTTATTGAGGGGAAAGTATAGAGTTACCGTTATTAAGAATTTTGCGCAAGGCAGTCTGGATTTGTATTCTGGTGTCACTGCTAATATTCTCTGTGACCTTGGGGAGGTGACTTGACTTCTCTGTGCCTCAGTTCTCTCATATTTCAGAGGAGGAAATAACCTTCAAAGCAATAGGCCTTCTAGGATGAAATGAAATAATTCATGGAAAATGCCTTAATGGTGCCTGAAACATAGAAAGCACCTAATAAATGTTACCTATTATTAGTTTTCATGAATGTAGATTCAAAAATTCTAAATAAAGTAATACCAAAGTTGAAAACAGCAGTGTACACACAAAAGTAATGCATCATGGCAAAGTAAGGTTTATTCCAAGAATACAAGAGTGAGTCAACATTAGATAAATCACTAATGTACCTTAACAGATTACTCATGCAATGCAAACTGTTAGCAAACTAGCTTCCTTAACCTAATAAACATGTAGCAATGATCAGAAAAAAAAAAAAAAAAAAAAAAAAAAAAAAAAAAAAAAAAGAATTTTGCGGTGCACCAGAAACTAACACAACATTGTAAGTCAACCATACTCCACGGAAAAATAAAGAAATAAAAATTAAAAGTTCATCTTTTCCCCACTGGGGAAAAAAAAAAAGAATTCTGAGGAATTCAAGAGGAGACAATTTTTAAACATCACTGACATATATCTTAAAAAGAGAGATGAAATTGAGTTGGTGTTTGTGTGGCAGGTAGAATTAGAAGATCAGAAGGGTTTCCAGTGTTGTACAGAGGATCTTGAGGCCGTGTTTATATTATAAACTGTCAATACTTCCACTTAATCAGCAGCTTCAGTAAGAATAAGTCACACTTTCCATGGGTGCTAATACAAGTGGGAAATGCAGTTCCCTATACAGAGACTTATTAAACTTCATTGACTTTGACCCTGTAATTCCATTTCTAGAAATCTTTCCCAAGGAGATAGGAAGAGATTCAGAGAAATATATTAATTAATGCAAAACGTTTTTATTGAGCATTCGTCCTGTGCTGGCTGGTGCACGTGACCCTGTGATATAGCCATGAATAGGGCCAGGAAGTTCCCCTCAGAGTTTCCAAGCGTGTTCATTGAAGCATGACATAAACAACAACAAACTGTTTCAAACTAAATGTCCAACAGTGAGGGGATGCTTAAAAAAACTGTATTATGTCCATAGGACTAAACACTAAGCAGCCATGGAAAATCATGTTTTCAAGTATATTTAAGAGCACTGGGATCTCCCAGAATAATGCATAGAAAAAAAAAAAATCCCTCTAGGATTATGTGGCTTTCCAGGTCAAGATCTGAGCTTCTCTAATTGCAATGGGAATAAAAATCTGAGAGAGACTCAAAGAAAGTAAATTTTAAGTGGTGCTGCTTACATTATGATCCCAATTTTCAAAATATATGTGATAGTATTCCAACTTTAAACACATATTTATAGATTGCCCAAATGAGTGTGGTTATTTCCTGATGGCAGCATTATGCTCAATTTTTATTTTCTTTTTTATATGTCTTTATGTTTTCTAAAATGGGCATGTTTTACTTTTAACACCAGAAAAAAAAAATTGAAATAACATAAAAACAAAATAATTGGTTCCCCTTCTTTTAAGTGGTGTGAGAATAAATAATTGTTATATTTCCTTACATTGGAGGTCTATCCCAAGCATCTTCAGATTTTTTAGTTCCTGTTTATGGAAATAAAGCCCATACTACAGAAACGCAGCAGAATGATTTTGGATGATGAGATGTAGTTAATTTCATTTCTCCTTCAATTGGCCCCACATCCAGGAACTGGAAACACCGGTTCCACCTCCAATATCACCTCCAAAGAATCAGGCCATCCAGGCTTTATGATTCCGCGTCCATCATGTCGGGGCAGTTCCAGCTCGAGAGACAAACAGCCCTGCAGCAAATTTACAAGGTGGATTGTGAGAATCTCACAAAGTTCAGGAAACCACAAGTCACATAAGACATGGGACTGAGAAAATAGTGCAGGATTTCTAAACCCTCTTCAAAACAAAGTGGCTAATAGCTAAGGTATTTCTATAAACGCGCTCGACACATAGTAGGCATTAATAAACATTGCTTTCTATCCTCCTTCCTTATTTATTTAAATCAGACCTTAAAACAACATGTATCCATAAACTCAGCTGTAAAAGCTGAGTCAAATTGTCAGAAAAGTGGAAGGAATATTTGCATTGCCGCTGTGATAATATTGTTGGGGAAAGTTAAGGCTATGAAAGGTTGGAATTATTTCATTTTTAATAACCTAATAGTCAACGCAGTAGAAATACATTACATGGAGAAAGATGACCACTGGTTAAGACTCAGTATTTACAGTTGACGAATGAATTTTTTTTCCAATAAAGGAAGAAAATCTAAGCTGACGATACATTTGTGGGGAGGAGGGGGTTGTATGATTAAATTAGGCTACTTCTTTAAAATTAAGTCTTGCTTCAAAAGGAATTTCATTATGCCTTGCTCGCCTTTTCATATTCAAACATTGGAGCCAGGATTGAAATCCTGGATTTTTCGGGCGCCTGCATTTTAAAAGATTTTGTTTATGTTAAGGCTTAGGTCACTTTAATAGGTATGTTTTAAGGAAAACATTACCTTTGGGTGACCTCTGGGATTTGAAGGTGAAAATTCAGTCACTGGGAAAAAAAAAAGGCATCTGAGTTGTCATGGGTGAAATATCTAACCTTAAAGACAATTGTGTGTCATCCTGTGTCTTGCTCCAGCAATAAAAAACAGTTGAACCACAGCTGGCACAAAGTAGGTCCTGATGGATCATGATTCTTCACTAGAAAAACACTGGCGGTTAAAAATAAACATGTTAATGGAAAATAAACTAGTGGAATTTTATAGAAGCAGCAAAACATTTTCAGTGATCTTTCAGGAAGCAGGTTCCAAACCATTCCCCCCAATTCTTAAATTGTTATTATAAGCGAAGCATTTTACCTCTGGAGAGAAGAATAAAATCGTGCTGGTTATCATATATCAGAATTACGCAGGGCATCATCTGTTAATGATCATTTATTCCTAGCTACTTGAAGAATAATTCCCAGTAATTATAACAAATGTAAGTCAAAGAGTAATAGCATCCTTTACATAGTAGAGTAATTATAAGTTATGTCCATGCACCTGGGACAATGGTCTTTTATGCTCGGTATTAAATCTGTGCTGCAATTTATTCACAATGCCATCACTGGGATTGAAGAAAGGAAGCTTGCCTGTAGAAAGGAAACTTGTCCTCCTTTCACACTTCCAATAAGTCACTTGAAGAAAACTGCTCTTTGCATGCCTTGCTAAACCCAATTACCACCAAGGCATCATAAACAAATATTCACTGCATTTACAGCTGGTTCTTTATTGCACAGTGCAAAATGTATTGTTAAAATTTAAACCATTTAAAGGGAGTCAGCGTCCAATTTTCTGCATCTATTTAAACTTTAATTGAAAAAAACCTCAAGCATGTGTTGCAATATTTTCTTATATAGAGAATGCTGCTAAACGAACAATCATATAACACTTTCAAGTCTAGCAAAAGCCAGACAAGAATGTAGGCAGGCGTCTCTGGCTTTGATATTTGTTAACACTGGAATCTACCAGTTTGCTTAAGTGGAAAGACACTAAATACAGGTTTTGTAAAATTTTAGGATGAAATGGAACCATTAAAAAGAACGTTATGGACCCCCTCTCAGTAGAATCAGTCACTGTCAATCTTCTGGAAGCTCAATGCAGGCTTAGAAGGAAGTATTGAATGCCACTGATGGTGTCCTAACTCTCTGAGTTAATGGGTCCATTAATCATGCATGTGCATCATTCTCATCTATAAGAGAAAAAATTAAACTAATAATTCAAGGAGAAATAATTCTCATTGAAAGAAAAGAAAAACAATTCTTCAAGGCTCTTCAGAATTTGGCCCTGCCAATCTCTGAGGCCTAACAACACTCCTAGGGGTAGCTCCAGCCATACTGAAAGAATCTCCTTCCAGGCTTTCTGTCCTGCAAGCAAATCACTCTTTTGTAACAGATACCTCTCCTCTGTTTCTTCACCTGGTACACAGAAACCCACCAGTCAGGTTTTAGCTTAAATATCTCCTCCTCCAGAAAGCCTTCCGTGCTCCCTCCCCAACTGTGTAAAGTTACTCGCCATTGATGTACTCTTATGAATAGGCTTTGCTTTTCCCTGCAGCTGCTTGCTTATTTCTCTACTAATCTCTTCTCATCGTGGGCAGGCAGGAGACTGTGCTGGCTCAACATTAAGTGTCTAGTACCTACCACCGTGGCTGACACAGAGCATGAGCTCAACAGATATGTGTTTGTTAGTGGATGCCCCTAGACCTGGCTGGTCAGAGTGCTGTCCAGAGGACAGCTTTGGGAATGGGGCGGGAGAGAAAGTCTGCAGGAAGTGGCTGAAGAATATCAGGAGATATGCTGGGAAAAAGTCTACCTTGGTGCAATGAAGTTAGATCATTTAATCTTAAAGCAGGTTTCTTTCTTTTACCTTGTTTCCTTTATCCTTCCCTCGTTTAATTTTATATATTAGAGCTTCTCAGGGCATTTTAACATATGCTAATGTTTATTATTAAATTCTATGAAGGACATTTTCCAAGTTTATTTGCTCATGGGACTTTTTGTTGGCAAGCAGCCACCAAGATATGAGACATGTGGTTCTCAGGGAACACAATTGGAGAAGATCTGTCCTGGCTAAACCTTTCTGTAATGCTATAAAATTTTTTATCACTGTATCTATAAAACAGGAATAAAAATTATCTGCAGTAATCTGATAGGAACAATAAATATGTTATGAATCAAAGCATCTATTGTTCTCATAGATCTATTACCTAATAAAGATTTGTGGATGTCACACAGAGGGGAGGTATTCCTTGAATGAAGAAAGGAAAAGAATCCACATGGAAATGTCCGTGTATATTCATGAATTTCAATTCTACAAATTTCCAGACTCCCATTTGCCTTATTATCAAATAGTATTGATTAAGCATGTGGTTCATATGTCTTTGTTTAAGTAAACAATCTTCAAATGAGTAGATAAATGAATACGTGATGATGATCTTCAACAATTGATCTTTCTCTTTAAGACCAAACCTCACAATAGAAAGCATAACCCAATGAAGAATGCATTTGGGAAGCAATCCATGCTTTCCACCCCTCCCCAGTCTTACGGCCACCAGGCCAGATGTGCTCTATGCAATACAGGTAAGGATGAGATTTTGTTTGTTTCTTTGTTTTCCACTACATTTGTCCTTCTAGAATAATATGGATACTAGGACAGCTAAACCATTGCGAGTGGCCAGTTTCTTGCATTCTGAGCAGAAGAGAGAGAAGAAAGGGCCAGATGAACAGATGCTATTATGTCCAGGAATAAAAGGAATAAAAAGCATGAAATTAACTACAAACCTGTAGTGTTATTAAGTAATTTTGGAGAATCACACTAAATTCTCACCGTTTATGCTGATATTTTGACTTTGAGTTTCACAATATTTCTGTTATCCACTGTCTATGAGGAGACTGGGAAAGGCATTTAGGGATTTAGAATTATTGCTATTTACTCAATGGTGAGAATGCAATCATTTTGAAATTGAGGTAAATTGTGTTCAAACTAAAATTTTAGAAAACTGGAGGAAAGATTCTGGGCAAAGAGAGAGAAAGGGCTACAGGACTCTCCATGAGTCTTATCCATGTCAATTACCAAAATTAATGAAATTAAGTGATGTTAAGTCAAAAGGGTACAGCCAATGCTTTGAATATGGTTACTTTTACATTTAGCCTATACACAACATCAAAATATCAGTTTCAAATGTAAAACATAAAGTTAGACTTTTAAACATTATAGTCAAATATACAGATACCTCGAAACAGCTAGCAGTTTTGGCTATATGATGCCATGATCAGACTTTTCAAAAATACAAAAGAGAGTAACAAATTCCCATAAACTTAGCAGCATAAAATAACATACAGTTACTATCTTACAGTCCCTGTGGTCAGAAGTCCAGGCACGGCTTACCTGGCTCCTCTGCTTAGGGTTTCATAAAATTGCAACAAAGCTATGGTCCAGGGCTCGGCTCTCATTAGAGGCTCGACTAGGGAGGGGCCTGCTCTGACACTCCCCCCGGTTGTTGGTGGAATTCATTTCCTTGTGGTAGCAGGACTCATGGAACCTTGTTTAGAAATGTCAGCCCACAGCGGAGTCTCTATAATCAATGCGATCACAAGAGTGACATCCATCGCCTTTGCCCTACTCAGTGTGTTGGAAGCAAGCCCCAGATGCTGTTCACCCTCAGAGGGAGGGGATTACACAAGCACATCTGCACCAGGACCAGGGATGTGGGGTCACCTTAAGTCCATCCACCACAGCCACCAACAGCCCGTGAGCTGTATACCTTTCAACTTCTACTCCTGGAAAAACATGGATTCTTTTCATTGGTATCAGTTTGAAAAATACTAGGGACGTATTCTAAGTGGCCTAGCTAAAGTCAGGGATCCATCACTGGACCAGTCAACTGCAGCCAAGGATGTGTAGCTCCCAAGTTATTCAGGAAGACAAGTAGGGAAAAGGGTAGACCCCAAGAAATGGGGTAGAATGGTACAGGTTCCCAAATCCTACTTATTCCAAACCAGGTTTCCACTATGTTAGAAAACCTGAGTCATTATATTGCTTTATATGTTTTTGGCCTTGGAGTTCTGGCCATCTTCACAGTTTCAATCAGACTGAGGAAAGAAATCAAGAAATCTCCTTTTACTCACAAAGACTGACAGATACGTCACAGCCTCTAGCTTTGGGATATGGTCATATACATTTTAAGTCTAACAAACAACATCTGAAATAATTCTTCCATAGCAAAATAAAGTACCTTAAGGTAACTGCTCAGGGTGCGTCTGTTCTAATGTTTGCAATAGTTTAACGATATCTATTCACTCTCTTCTCAACAACCTACTAAGGTGTATCCACACTGCAATTACAAAACACTGCTTAATTTTCTCACATTTTTAACCACGTCAGATGTAAATTGCAAGATTAAAATTCAGACATTTTTTACAGTGTTTTTTACCTCCCTGGCCTAACTGGACCTACACATAAGTAGATAAGTGATACTGTAAAGTTAGTAAACAAGGTTGGGGGAACATTAATCATAAATATGATGAAAATAGGACCCCACCACTTAGAAACCAGTCAAAACATCTTCCTGTATTTGGAAACAATCCCATCATCTTGACCTTTTAATGATTCTTTGGTTAATAATATTTATTTTTAGAAATCCAAAGCAACTGAAGTCTTTATTCCTAACCTTAATATTTTCTATTTGCATATTGAACACTAAAACCGCTAAAACCGCTTGAAAACCGCTAAACCAAATATCACTGAACTTTTCACGATAACAGGAAATCCTGTCACTGCAGCATGTTCAAAATTAGGAAAGTATTTGATCATTTGATAAAGAAGTACAAGCTAGTTAGAGCTGTGATGCAAATTTTAAGAAACAATATAAAATTAGTATAAAGAAGAATTTCCAGAAGAGCTGCTTTGGTTTGTTTGAGATGTTCAACCAGGAAAGTAAATTGCCAAATAAGAACAGAAGCATAAATTAGTTCAAGAGACAGCTCAGACATCTTTACTGAAGAACATTGATGGGTCCAGCCTCAGAGCACAGAGGTGGAGCTAAAGGGCATGAGCTTGTATTCTCTCAAGCAATCCTTGAAGGCAATGAACAGTAATGTCTCTAAAAAATGTCACTTTTCAGGATATCCCTTTTTATATGCATTGGCCAAGCAAGGGCAAAGTGGGAGGACAACCCTTTATTGGAGCGGCCAGTCTGCTGTCAGCTAAAACTAGACTTCCTGGAACCAGAATCTCAAATATTAGTATGATTGACCCAAACCCTAAGATTTCCAAGTTGACATTGCCCTGTAGTTAACATTCTGAGGTCTTTTTTTCTTTTTTTGATAAGTTCTTAATAAACAAAACTTGTTCTGAATATGGTTACTCGGAGGAAAATGAATCCTTATTGATTTAAGGATATTATAAACATCTTTATGACACACAGAAACATAAATTCTTAGATTACAGACTTAGCAGGCAGTTTAAAAAATAGTACTCTAGACAGAAACAAAACAAACCTCTAATTTGTGTCTTGTGAAAAATGTGGTCGTTATGGACTTCATGAAGGAGACGGTCACATAGAGATCTTTACAAACTTTTGATTAATAACTTTAACCATCTCTCAAACCCCAGTCCTCCAAATCCTATGAAGTTGATTATAGTCAAGAATAAATTGTGCTCTGCTGTGTCCTAAGTAAGATACTTAATATGGTGATGGTGACGGTAGTTGCTTCCAACCTCTGACCACGTTCTAAAGACTCAGCAAAGAGAAGTAGTGGTGAGCGTAGACTTTGCAATCCAATTACAGAAGCCTGGGTGAGGATTGGAACTACTTAGAGTTGGCCAATAAACCCCTTTTTAAACAAATCTGTAGGGGCTTTCCCAGGTGGCGCAGTGGTTGACAGTCCGCCTGCCAATGCAGGGGACATGGGTTCATGCCCCGGTCTGGGAGGATCCCACATGCCGCAGAGTGGCTGGGCCCATGAGCCTTGGCCGCTGAGCCTGCGCGTCCGGAGCCTGTGCTCCGCAACGGGAGAGGCCACAGCAGTGAGAGGCCCATGTACCACAAAAAAAAAAAAAGAAAAAAAAAATCTGTAAAATGAACCTACAAATAGTACCTGCCAGCTGTAGGCATGATCTGAAATAATGTATATAAAGTGCCTAACAAATAGGGAAACTCAGTAAGACTAAGTTATAATTACTACTCTCTACCAGGCACTATTTTACTAAAAATGTTTCATTTTTGTCTCATTTAGTTCTGGGAGCAGCCCATTCACTTCACAGTTGAAGGAGGCGGACCCAGCAAGGATCAGTAACTTGCAGGAGGCCACGTGGCTGGTAATTGACAGAACTAAAATTTAAACTCCAGTCTGTCTGCCGTCAGAGCCTGTTGTTTGCCACGGAGCAAGGTGGGAGGAGGGCTGGAGTTTTGTTGTTTCCCTGAAGGCCAAAGAACACGGTACTCCAAAGAAAAGAAGGAAAGGAATCCTACACTCTGTAGCTCTTCTGATGCTAAGTCTGATGTCTGGATCTACCAGAAAAATTCTGACCAGTGAAATAACTTCCTTTCTAGTCTTTTAAACACTATTTTGCTTTTTCTAAGAAATTTCATCATGCATTTGTTGATTCATTCATTCAACAATCGTAAACTACCTCTTATGCACTGGACACTGGGCTGGGCTCCATGTAAATGCCATCGATTGGAGAAGG
Source organism: Hyperoodon ampullatus (assembly GCF_949752795.1). NCBI lineage: Eukaryota > Metazoa > Chordata > Mammalia > Artiodactyla > Ziphiidae > Hyperoodon > Hyperoodon ampullatus. Next base: position 23,115,359 of record NC_136916.1, read on the forward strand.
TTGACTTGAGTATTAACTAAGAGCATAAATTCCATTTGGTGTGACAAGCAGAGAAGCTTCAAAAGAAATGCAATTAAATCAAGTTAGGGAGCAGACTAGCAGTTCAATTAAGAGATGGGTGCAATCTGACACATTTTTTTTGGACAAGTTATGTAGTGGATGAAAAATTCAAGAACTGTGAGGGAAATCATGTTAGAAATTCAAAGTTTCTAAACCAGGATGAGTGTGTTGATACTAGAAATGCAAAAACAAAAAAAAAGAAAGAAAAAAGTGATGGGTTATTTGAAGAAACATCTCCTTCTTAATGTCATATGCAACACTGGTTTTCTAGTCAACAAATTGGCAAGACCATACCCTAAATATCTGCACATCAAAATGGATATTTCCAGCTTGCTCTACCAGGTGCCCAAGGATTAATTATATTTATAGAATCAGAAGCCTGTGCCTAAAATCATAAATGTATATATACATCCTTTGTATTTGAGAAGAGGGGATTGTATTTCTCTCAGCATATGAAGTATTATGTATGCTAGTTATTGGACAGTCATCAGTGTCGCATGTATATTGAATGATACTGATTTATCACCTTTAGCTCCATTTTGGTGTAGCACCTTTTCCCAATAGACATTACATTGTGACTATTTGTAGAAGAGTCATCTATCAGTCGAACAAATGATAAGGTGGTACATAAAAGTCTGACTCTCTCCTCCACCTTCTCAATTCCCAGCAGCTGTGGTTGCTCCAAACTCTGAACTCTGGTTGCTCAAGCCAGAACATCTGCGGGTTTTCCACTGAGTTTTAACAGCTAAGCATGATGTAGCCTGGGGTCTGCCAACAGTCTCACAGCCGTAAAAAAAAGGAAACTCACATCAAGCAGTTTCCTTCTCCCAGTGTCAACTTGCCTCCTGGATCTTCCTGCTTTGGGCTTCCTTCCAATGCCCTCACATCGTTATTTTTAATGTTTTATCCAGAGTATACAGTTATCTGCAAGAGGGTTAATTCCATTGGAGCTTACTCAGCTGTAAACAAGAGCAGAACTCCAGACTTGAAGGTCATAAAGTCAGAATTTCACTATTAATATCACTTTTTTAAAAAGTGCTTCAAGACTATCAAAAAGAAGACTCTTTCAATATCTTTTCTTTTTTTTTAAACTAAATGTGAAAAATCTTTTTCTCCTACAGAGAATTTCCATACAGCATTCACAGGTTTAAAAAACCTAGAGAATTATTTTGTAATTTCAGACTGACTTGTTTCAAACACCCAGTCACTACTAACTTTGGGTGGTAATCAAAACAGCTAATTTAGGCAACTGTGAAATAGTTTTAGGCCACTTCTTTACAAATAACCTGTGAACATAAACTAAAATTCAGGGATTTCCAGCCATCTCATTTGCCTAATCAGCTTCCCAGTAAAGGTTAAGAAGTTGGACACCAAGAGGGGAAAGCAGGGGGTGAGGGTGGGATGAATTGGGAAATTGGGATTGACATATATATACTAATATATATAAAATAGATAACTAATAAATAAATAAAAAGATTACGAAGTTAGCCATACAAAAATAACTATCAGAAAAAGGAGGTCTTGAAATAATGAAACATGCTGATTCACGTGTACATCATAGAATTTGTAATCTAAGATTGACATGTTTGAGCTTGAGATTCAGAATTGGAAGACAGATACTGAGAAGTAGATGAAAGAGGAAGAACGCATTAAAAACATTTGTCAGCCTATTTATTTTGTTGCTAGTTTAAGAGACTTCAACCAGTCTCAATTTAGTACAGGATTATAGCCTCTAGAAATTTGCCATTTACTTTATTAGAAATATGAGCTAGTAAATAAAATTGTATTTCTTTTTGAGAAAAAAACCTACCTTTAAATTCTTTTTCATCATTCTTTTTCATTCATAAAGCCCTAGTATAACAGTATACCTTATTTATGCAATTCTGCTCAATTATTTTTTTATCACTACAAAAATAGATCTTTGGCCATAATAAAGATAGATGCACTAGTATTGTTTGCACATAGGAGATGCATTGAAACACCTATTTCTATCTCATAAGTAATACAAAATGACATTTGAGAAACAAAGTTTAAAATTTAATGAATCCAACCAAAAAATATGCAAAGTCAGCTTAGAAAGATAAAATGAATTCCAGGCCAGCAAGATTAGATAGCAAATGGATTGTACATATTAATATGTCCATAGAGAGAAGGTGTGGACAGAAAGGGACTGCTCAGCTCTTGAAGAGAAGGAAAGGGAATCACAAAAGCAAACCTAAGCAATGTCCGCTCATACAGGGCAAGGTTTTAAGCAAAGAAAAGATAGGATTTAATTTCAGTGAAAGTTGCATTTTTAAAAAAATGTCTCAGCAGCCCAAAGCCATAACCAGTCAGACTACCCCGATGTCAGGTATAACCCTACTGTAAAGACGGATATATCAGAAAATCTCATTCATTCACTCACTCATTCATTTATTTCACAACCTTCTACTGATGCCAACAAAATGCTGAGGCAGGGCAAGAGGCTGACCATATGATGATGAGCTGACAGACAGAATCCATATTCGCTAAGCTTTCACTATAGTAAGAATCATAAGCAGTAACTGAGTATTCACAGCTACAGTATCATTACAGATAGTGATAAGTTCTATGTGGAAAATATTTAGGAGGTGACAAAAATATTAAGAAATGGGCTTAGGGAAATTTGGCAATGTACCCCAAGATCACACTATATTAAAGCGATGGTGGGATGTGATCCCCAGCATTCTGTTTCCAGAACCCACCTTCATAAATTACATATGTGTCAGCAAAGCAGACATGCAGAGAAAGGAACTTTAACTTGTTTTCAGATGCATCTTTTAATTTCAAATTTATTCTTGCTATCAGGCCAGCTCTTACAGAGTTGCCTGGTCTCTGGTCCTTTACCTTCCCCACTCATTTAGATTTCCTTTCCCACAAACTGATCCTGAAAGCCAGGGTCAGATTCTCCTTCTACGGACATGCCAGTTCATGACCCAGCCTTGACACTATAATACAGAAAGTGCATATTGAAAGGATCAGGTTCATGGTGTTTTCGCTCTGGTGGTTTTACCTCTCTGTACTGATATCAACGTTATAAAGACCAGGGGGAGGCAGGCCCCATTGTACATGGGAAATGAGTAAAACAGTGTATTCTGAAAACTGCAACAAAAAACCATTGCTTTTCATTCCACGTGTGGCATTTTGATACTAAAATAATTCTTTGAAAAACTCAAAGGGAATGCAGCCCATTAAGTTTCTTAAAAAAAGGACAATCCTTTCTAGATTCCCTGAAGTCTGATGTATGACAAGCTTCATTGCAAACATGCTTTAAAAACAGGATGTAACTCTGACAAGTCAGACTTTGTAACTTGGCCGAGGCAAAGATTTTGAAATGTACTTATGTATGTGTTGGATATAAACTGTTATTGTACTGGAAAACTTCTTGAAAGGGATTTTTATAAGTCTCATCTTGTCTCTCTCTAGTGGCTGTTAAAAATAGAGTTTATTGGCAACTATTTTTCCTTGTGTTAGAGAAGGATTAACTTAATCCTGGTGAAATATCTTAACATTTCACTATATTCAATTTTATACAACTAAATTTTTATTAAGCACAATACTAAAATAACTGCAGGTATCCTAAGTGATCCAAAAGTTATACATTTGTCAAGTTTGTTTTTATAGACTTATGAAACTTAAACACTGTTCTCTAAATGAGGTAGTTTTTGCTTTCCTACCTATATTTAAATTATTTTAATTCTGGATTAATGTTTATATCTTTTTTTTTTCTATAAAATGTTAGAAGGTTCCTCTATGTATTTACACAGCACGGTAGAATTACTCAAGGACCCATTCCAGTTTTCAGTATGGTGTGCAATTTACAGAACTATTTGAGATCCTTTTTAAAAAAATAACTCTACTCAGATTTATAACATTTATGTGTACTATCGCTGTTCTCTTTTCCAGTAATAAAAGCTCCAGTTATGACTTCTGGTCCCTCACCTCCACATTCTGAGCCAATCCAAAGGCAAGTGAAATAGGCAAATGTGTCCTAATACCCTATCAACCGTTTTGGCTTCTTTTTTTTTCTTCTGTGGGGTTTCCTCTATTCATTTCTCCTCCTCATTTTAAAATATCCACTGACCTTCCAGGAACAAAACCTGATATCAAGAAATAATCTGCCTTTGTCGCTGACAGAACAATTTGAAGTTATCCTTACTCATTCTCTCTCACTGAGACACTCATCTTTTTTTTTTAAGATTTTTTTTTTTGATGTGGACCATTTTTAAATTCTTTATCGAATTTGTTACAGTATTGCTTCTGTTTTATGTTTTGGTTTTCTGGCTGCGAGACATGTGGGATCTTAGCTCTCCCACCAGGGACTGAACCTGCTCCCCCTGCATTGGAAGGCAAAGACTTAACCACTGGACCGCCAGGGAAGTCTCTCACCAAGATATTTGTCTTTTAAAACTTATTTCTACTCTTGAAATGAAAGAACGTGTCCTTGTTAAAGGATTTCAAGGAATTGTTTGTCGCTTGTGTAAAGGTGCGCACCTTGTAGAGACATGATCTGTACCTTGGAGCATCCCAGGTCAGTGACACAGGGAAAAAGAGGGATGGAGGAGTTGCCCTGGCTCTTTATTGCCTCCAAAGTCATCCCTTCCCTTCCTGGTCCATTGGCCAGGACAAGTCATGTGCCTCCATCCAATTAGGAGGGGAGCTAGGAACTGCAAGCAACGTGTGGCTGTTTGCTGAACAAAAATGACCTTGCTCCCTTCCTCCTGCACAGAAAACACACCCAACATCTCCCCAAGGAGAGAAACCCAAATTCTGGCTGGTTCCTGCACTCGACTCAAATTCCAGACAATGCTCAGTGGTGTCTTCATCAAGACTAGAGATGATCTTCTTGACCTGGAGGTGTATGAACTAAAACAGACATTGTCCTCACACACTCACACCCCAAAAGCCACAGTGAAGCAACACCAGAGTGATCCCAAAAGGCTCTTGCATTCAGAAAGGGGAAGGACAGAAATCAGAAAGCAGCCATGGTCCACGGCAGTTCTGAAACACTGCTGGTAGATGTGGTGGGGCCTCCATCCTGAGGCCTAAAGGAGCCTCAGTTGGATCTCTTGCTGTATCCCAAGCTCCATCGGCTGGGGGTTCTGTCTTGTCCGCTTTCCAACCTGACCTCATAACAAATGAGTGTTGGGGGAACAGGTACTCTTTTTTTTTTTTTTTTTTTTTTTTACAGTAGCGGGCCTCTCACCGTTGTGGCCTCTCCCGTTGCGGAGCACAGACTCCGGACGTGCAGGCTCAGCGGCCATGGCTCACGGGCCCAGCCACTCCACGGCATGTGGGATCTTCCCGGACCGGGGCACGAACCCGTGTCCCCTGCATCGGCAGGCGGACTCTCAACCACTGCGCCACCAGGGAAGCCCGACAGGTCCTCTTTTAAGGACTGTTCAGCTTTTCAGCCCACTTCCAACTTCTGGGATTTTGATGACACGAGAGGTGCTTTAAATTTCACTGAAGGTTATTTTTTCCAGTCACGGTTTCTTTGGCTGTTCATTTTGTCCCAAGACTAAGTAGGTTTCTGAACTTCTTAGTCTGGAGCGTGTGGCCTCTAGCAGAGGAGTTGGTGAACAGTTTCTTCATTTACACTGTTACATGTAAATTCAATCTGCCCAAAAGTCCTGTGATGAAAGTATTGCCATTTTGACCAGTTTAGAGATGGAGAGTGTGGGAGAATTTATTCTGAGAGGAAGAGTATCCTTCTTAGAACACCTTGAAATCTGCATGTAAGTAATGCTAACCTTGCCACTGTGACCTTATTTCTGGCATGTTGATGTGCCCATTAGGTCTGACCAAGGTAACTATGGAGACAGTGGAACACCAAATTTGAAAATTGGACCCTTTCCAAAAAACCAAGACCTGTGGTCACTATGCGTATGTTGCATATGCTATTTTAGTTTCTTTTACTCCACCTACTTTAGGCTTTTGGTTAGTTGGTTGGTTGGTTGTTTTTAAGCCAGTCACTGAGATGTTAGATTTTGGTCAGGTAGATGCCTCTCTCTATGATTTGTGGTTCACCAGGATAGGCTGGATACCACTCATTTGTTACGACACTTGAAAACCTTGCCTTGCACATTAGAACTTGATAAGTACATTTTACTGGTTATGAGAAACATAACATTTTTTTAAGAAACCTTATTTCTTGTTTGTCCCTGTGGCTTAATTTGTACAGGCACAACTGAAGATGACAAATATCTACTTGTCCTGATTTCTCACCATGAGTTTTAAACAGCTCATGCTGTGGGGACTGACATTTCCAGGTCACAGTCAAAAGGCACAGCCAAGGCTTTTGGTTGTGTCTAATTCTACACTGCACATGTGCTACCTTTCCTCAGAGCATAATGTTGTTTTAGAAATGAACTGCATTAGAGATACCTCACAAGCACTGATTTCAGTCCTGCCCTGCCAGCCCTCTTTGGGGGATTCAGTTACATCTCTGAATTCTCTAACTGAAACTTCTACTTGATTCCAGTAAGTTTTAAAGAAATACAAGCCCTTGAAAAGTTTGCCCATCTCCTCCTCCTCCTCTTCAAGTTTTTAAAAACGTGATTGATAGAAAAGATCTCAGAACATTTCCAAATGCAGATTGTCCCTGACTCAGGGCCCCATCCCCATGTAAATTGTAGCAGGGCCAGGATTAGGACAAGGTGTCAGGGGAACTCTATTGGGGCACGTGATTTAAGAGGTGCCCAAAATAATCAGTATCAAGATTAGAGATATTTAAATTCATGTATTAAAAAATAAAAATTAACGTAAAAATATCCGTGATGAACAAACTATCAAATTTTGGAATAAAGACACATTGTTCGTTCGTTTTACAAACAAATATTATGTGAAAGGAACAGTCATTTCCAATCAGCTTGACATCAAAGAGGTCCTGGCATTCCTAGCAGTGGGATTATAGAGGGTGACAAATGGCCAGTAGAGAGATAGGGCAGCACAGGGCTTTCTATATAGTCTTTTATTATTTTCTGTAGAGCTTGTATTACTGTTTCTACTTGGTTCGAAATATGAGCGTATATTTTGATAAATGCATATAGGGGCTGCACCTTTTTCCTTTCTCCCCAGGCTCCTATATGGCTCGGCCAGCTCTGAATCGTGGCCTCCTGGCCTCCTCCTGTCAGAGCTACTGGTGCCCACGCAGCCCTCTCCCACCTTTAGCTTCTCAACCTTCAAAACTGCCAGACTTCCTCCCCATCTAGTCTCCAGGTCCTTCCAGTCAGGGTTCAGGCAATTCCAGGCTTTGGATGCAAAAACACCTGGCAAGAGACTCAAAAGAATCTAGAACTTGGGATCAGAGGTATTCACGGCTGAAGCCAGACCAGAATTCGTGATTTTAGGGAAACTCAGGATTCCTGAATTTCCATTTCTATTTCAACACATCTCATGCTACACTGCCGTGGGCCACACTGAAGAGCTGCCTTCTGGTTCTCACTCTCCTTCTCTGGGAGAGTGAATTCTTGATCCTACAGTCCTTACTGACTTACAAATGAACTTGAAGGGCACAGCTCTGTACCTCGAAGCCTGGCTGTGCTTCTTTAAGAAAACTATCTGTTTGATGCCAACACAAACTAGAAAAATGCAAATAAATAAGTGTCTGGTTTACTATACAAGATAAAAAAATTTTTTTGATTTTTGTATGTTGATCAGCTATTTGGATGTTTCCATAACCGATGATTCCTTTCTAACAGAATGTGTAAAGTGTATGTTGTTTAAGATTGCTGTGAAGTTGTTGTATCTGAATGTTTTTCTCTGGTACATTTGTATTTTCAATCCATAAAAATTTCCGAGTTCATTCTCTTTGGAGCATTCTGTTTTGCTAGGTCTCATAAATGATCTTTTTTTTTAAATTTTATTTATGAAAGGTGCTTGCATACCCAGGGGTCTCAAGAATCCTTCCCATTTCACTTACTGTGTATCAATTAAAATAAGGGAGGATGCAGTGAAATATGTTTCTACTACTCTGCAAAGCCCCCAATAAAGAGAAATGTTCATAGTAAATGTAGCCCTTGTTTCACACTTTCAGCTGGGTTTCAATTGATAAAAGTGAACTATTTTGTTTTCACACATGTCACCAGAGGCTGGTTCAATAGTTGCTTAACCAGGACAAGTCCCTTTTCCAGAGCCTAGCCTTTCCTCAATGAGGAGGCTCTAAGCTACCAAAGAATCACAGTAATTGACCTGGGTCTATACATCACATCTAAATAGACACGGAGTAAATTGCATAGCATTTGGTAAAACAAGTTACTCAGTGTTCCCCTTTCAACCCATAATGACTGTAATTCAGTTAGGCTTATTGCCTGTTATTTAATATGATCCTACTGTAAAATTGTTCCTTTTGCAATACAAAGTTTAAAGAGCTTGCTTTTCTTCTTAAAGCATGCGGGCTCTCTTGTATTGGAATAGGATTTCATTATATTTAAAAACTTTTTCCACTGTTTACTTTATCACTGGGGTCAGATAAAAGAGCCAGAGTCAAAATTAGTCTTTGCTCTGGGATAGGGGAAGTGAAGAGAGAGAAACCCCAGTGGAAATCAATGGTGGATTTATTTGTATTTCCATAGTGCGGAAACTACAGGAACATTAGTAATGTTGGAAGAAAAAGCACGGGGAAGGGGGGGTGTCCATATTTTCATTATTATTATTCTTCTTAAAATACACTACACATAATCCTGGGATATTTTGCTACCAGGCATTGAAAATAGTCTATGATTCATAAATAATTTCAGGCAATCTCAAAATTTTTCACTGTTTAAAAAAAAACTTCCCAGGCTGAGCCTACCGAAAGGAATTTATGAATAGTTCCCCTTATCTAGCCATGAAAAATGCCTGGATAGAGAGTTGACTTTTACATTAAAAAATTTTTTTACAGGTTCAATGAATTTTTATGCAGCTTAAAAAAATATATCAGATCTGAGTAGATATGATCCAGAGGATGGACCTGATTTATCATCTCTGTGATGAGCTGCTAGTATTCTCTGTCTTTTGTGTCAAAGAGGATTTCTGTGAGGAGGAAATGAGTTAGTACATATAAAGTACTTAGAAGAGTCCCTGGTACATTGCAAGTACCAAAAACAAAACAGCTGCTTCACTCTCTTTATCACTGTTATTATGATGTGGAATAACACTGAAAGTTTGTTCATCCTACAAAGTCTATTTCGATTCGTACCTCCATAGAACTCATGATGATGTTGGATTCTTTTCAATGAATTTAGTGACCACATTATACAATTTAACACATAATTCTACAGCAGAAAGTCTGACTATGAGCATCCTATTTGTGGATATCTCATACGTATAAATAGACTGCTGCTTCTTCCACCGATCAATTGAAACCTTGAGGAAGCTTCTTGTGCTTCCCTAAATTAGATGTCTACTCTTTTGGACATACACACACAAAGACACACACATATGTGAGGCCATAACTAATTTACATAATCTGGGTAAGCAAGGATGATAACTTATACAGTGCCTAGCACCCACTAGAAGCTTAGGAAATATTTTACTAAGTTTTGATTTGACAACATTGGTCCATAATAACATAATAACAACTCCATCAGACTGCATCAGTGCATGATCTAGACATTTACACAGAAGACACACATTTACACAAAATATTTAAGAGATTAAAGAATAGGTGTTATAAGCAATTGTTTTTCTTCCTAAATTGCTTAGAAAATGTCCAAATGTCCCCCCTGTCACTGTTATTCCTGAGTGATGGAAGCCATTTGCTCAGATACCCTGATATGCATATTATTTACATTTCTCTGACACTGCATCCAGTTGACTTGGCTCAGGGTCACTTATTCCGGAATCACCGTGAAGTCACAGGGAATGGAATTTTACTCTGAACAAGAGAGTCTAGACACTTGCACTTTGTATACGAGCATCTTTTAGTTTTAGCATCATGGCCAAAGTCAGTCAACTTCACGTTGTCAAGTTTCTTAGCTGTCGGATGCCTTATTAAAGGTGATAAATTCAATTAGTTTGTTGAATTTATAGAATGTCAATCAATGTGATGTGTTTCTTTTTCTTTCACCACAGTAAATAAACTAATCAGTTTTCTTTTCTGCCCTCCCCGTCTGCTCCCCACCAACCGATAGAACCAGGCATAGGTGTCACTTTGGAAAGACTTGGGTTTGGTTTATTTATTTATTACTCATTAACTTTGTTTCTTGAACACAAGACCTACAGATTGGTTACTGAGTATTTGTGAGATCCAGAACATCAAGGCCGGAGCAGTGACCAGCACATTGCAGGACCAAGAGACCAAGAAAAAAGATTGCTTCAAGGTCACAAGCATGAAAAAAGAAGCTAAGGTAGGTTATGGGTGGGTTGGGGGATGCTGGCAGTAGTTGTGAAGCACAGTGGCAAAGATCAGAGTGATGATGGGTCTAGGGAGAAAGGCAATTACAGAAAATAGTGTAGAGAAATCCAGAAAATATTTTATAAAAAGATGGTGGAGCACAAATTAAAGAGTCAAGAAAATGTAAAAACCAAAAAGTTTAATATGGACAAGTAACTGTAAGTTGTGAGTCCTGGGTGCATAACTGCTTTCTAGGGATAACCCATCCAGGCCCACTTTGTGACACTGCTTAGCTAATGGAATACAGTTCTCCAAAGCAGCGTTTTCGATGTTTCCTACTCCTAATGGCAGAGGAAAAAAATGAGTCTTTATTCACAGATATAAAACCCCTTCAGCTACCTGAAGCCAAGCTATATCTTGGAAGTAACATATTTTATTTCAAAAATTCATGTATAATTTACATGCTATTCTATAAAATATCTGTGTTCATCTTAAAGATGTTTTTAGCCAAAGTTTGAAGAAAATTGAAAGTTCCAGGAACCCCAGCCTGTCTGTCCCTGAAGTTCTACACAACCCTGGGCATGCTACCCTCTAATTCCCAGGAGTGTAGAATCATGGTCTTGAAGCGAAAGCTAAAGAGATACTTTCAATATTGCTGCAAAGCAGATGATAAAAGTATTCAGGGGAAAACAAGCCTTTTTTTTCTTTTTAGTTTCTGCTTCATAACAAAGTGAATCAGTCATACATATACATCTGTTCCCACATCCCTTCCCTTTTGCGTCTCCCTCCCTCCCACCCTCCCTATCCCACCCCTCCAGGCGGTCACAAAGCACCGAGCTGATCTTCCTGTGCTCTGCGGCTGCTTCCCACTATCTATCTACCTTACGTTTGGTAGTGTATATATGTCCATGCCTCTCTTTCGCTTTGTCACAGCTTACCCTTCCCCCTCCCCATATCCTCAAGTCCATTCTCAAGTAGGTCTGTGTCTTTATTCCTGTTTTACCCCTAGGTTCTTCATGACATTTTTTTTTTAATTCCATATATATGTGTTAGCATACGGTATTTGTCTTTCTCTTTCTGACTTACTTCACTCTGTATGACAGACTCTAGGCTTTATTTTAGGTCATTTGCAAGTTCCTTGAAGGCATGTGCTTTTTTAAAAAAAAACGTTTTATTTTATATTGGAGTACAGTTGATTGACAATGTTGTGATAGTTTCAGGTGTACAGCAAAGTGATTCAGTTATCCATCCATCCATGTATCCATTCTTTTTCAAATTCTTTCCCCATTTAAGTTGTTACATAACACTGAGCAGAGTTCCCTGCGCTATACAGCAGGTCCGTGTTGGTTATCCGTTTTAGATCTAGCAGTGCGTACGTGTCCTTTTTTAAGGGTGGTTATCGAGTTCTTGATCTGTCCTGGACCGTTTGGATGAGCTCTTAAGTGTGTCCAAGGATTGGACAGAAGTTCGGGAAAGGGATGATGTGTTCACAAAATAAGCCCCCAAGTGTGCTAACTATTGATAATTATGTGCTACGAGCGACTGCAGTTCAACACGTCACTTTTGTCAGAACGTCTTCATTTGGACGGGTGGCAACATGGGACCAGCTCTGCCCAACAGCAGGAGTGGTGACACTGACACACTTCCTGGCTGTACTTGTGCTCACACACCTCCTAGAAAATTAGGTTGTTCTTAGTTAACTAAGGAAAAAATGTCTCTTTTTTGACAGTTGACAAACTTCCATACCCCCAAATGCCAGTCAAAATGTACACCTAATTATTTTATAAATTGTGTTGTGCTGTCACAGACCCCTTCTGGGAGTCAAAACACTTCTACCTGTCTTCACTCCTCCCCTGCCTGGGGCTGAGGGAAGCTCACCAACTGCTACCCGTCCTGTCTTGTTCATCCATCCCTGCTCCTGTGGGAGTCCTGTTTATCTTCCCATCAGCGGGTGGTCCCTCTCCACCTGCCTTGGATCGGTATAATGGGACACCCCGTTTACCCTCCATGATCTATGAAGGTATTTCTTAAAATGCCCTCTTCCTGGGAAGGTGTTCACCTTCATGGGCTTTTTGTTCTGCTCTCTTTCTGCCACAGCAACAGGGAAAATCATTCTTCAAACACCTGCCATTATTTTTTATTTTCAATATGAAATATTACGAGCAGTTTTGTGCACTGGCAATATGAGCTTCTGCTCGAGCCCTCGATGGAGAATTCATCCCTGAAAATTCTTAGCGTGGGGTTGCACCTCTAAAACTGTCTGAAGAGCCCTCTCCAAGTCCCACTCCCCACACTCAGGGACACGTACAGTCACTACACCGTCATCTTCCCTATTCTGTTCTGATGCTTCAAATTCCTATGTCAGAGCCCATGTATTTCATTCACAGAGGATGTAAAATACAGATGCTCTTGAAAGAGTTAATAATTGCCCTAAAATCACGCTGGAGACTAAATGACCTAATAGATCCTCCCTCTGATCACGCATAACAGTTATCATGCTTTTGTCTGCAATTAACAGAAAACCTGACTCAGGGAGATTAAACAATATGGAAAATGTCTCAGCTCACACAAGGAGACATCCAGAGACAGGGAGCTACCAGAGTTGGTAAAGCCGGTAGCTGAGCAGCGTTGATCAAGAGTACAATTCCCTCAATTTGCCTCCTGTACCCTGGAGCTTGTCCTCTTGTCAGCAAATAAATCCCTGCAGCCACTTACATGGTCAAACAACACTTTCAAATTCAAGAAAGGGATATGAGGGCATATCCAGTCAGATTCCCACTTTAGGAGTGAAAAAAATTGCAGAACAGCCCTCTAGAGAGTTGCCTCCAGATTGTATTCGCCAGAATTGTGTCCTATGGGCATCCTACACCAATAGTGGACAGGGAGAATGGAGTTCTTGTGGTTATCTCAGACCAGTGGTTCTCAGACTTTAACTCGCATCACCGTACCCAGAGGGCTTATTACAGCGCAGATCGCCAGACTTCACCTCCTCAGGTGACTTAGTGAGTCCAAGATGGGCCTCAAGAATTTATATCATGAGATGCTGATGTTGCTGGTCTTGGGACCCACAGTTTGAGAACAAGTATCTAAGCTTATGGGAATTATGAAAGTGGACCAATTGAAATGGTATATAAGATAATAGGTATTAAAATATACCATAAATACTTAAATATAAACTATTAGCAACATTCTAATCAAAATTTGTTCCCCTTTCTCTGGTTAAGATGCAAGAATTAGGGCATTCTGGATCAAATAAAAATTCAGGTTGGTAACATTGTCTCAAACTGTATTCTTGGTTACCATCATTTAAATAATGAGTGTACTATGAAATATACAACTTTAAAACTATTTTACACATCCACTGTAAAGGTATTTTCTGTATACTATTTCTTAAAGCAGATCACTTTATAAGGTATGCATATTCATGAATGCTGTGTAATACTTCATTTCACTTTGTCATTGAATTTCACTTTCAGACATATTCTTTTTAATTGCCGTAGATAAGTATTCTTTTTTTTTTTTTTTTTTTTTTGCCGTACGCGGGCCTCTCACTGTTGTGGCCTCTCCCGTTGCGGAGCACAGGCTCCGGACGCGCAGGCTCAGCGGCCATGGCTTACGGGCCCAGCCGCTCCGCAGCATGTGGGATCTTCCCGGACCGGGGCACGAACCCGTGTCCCCTGCATCGGCAGGTGGACCCTCAACCACTGCGCCACCAGAGAAGCCCATAAGTATTCTTTTATATGTATAAATGCTCCTTATGCTTCAGAACCAAGTAAAAATGAGGAAATTATATAGGTTGTTTTTTAAAGTCACATAAACTTGAATTTTAATAACTACTATGCTCCACAATCCTTTAAAAGAATTTTTCTTCTCAGATTCCCTCAAGAATTGTTTTGTAAGATGGGCAAATCCAGACTTGAGCAAAACATTACAAGTCCAAGGGTTTGTGCATCTCATTAAATGTTGACACTTCATCAAGAGCTATGTTCAGCAGCTGGAGGTATAAGAAAGTGAAGTGGAGACACAAGGCAATTCATAAAATAAATCAAAGTTCCCCACAAATCATTTTCCATTGAATCTTTCTTTTAAAAGCCAAAAAATGATATCCCTGACTAAACTATATGGACAATTGTGACAATTATTCTATTTTTAACATAAACAGACACAAGTTATTAAATGCTGCATAGTTATTGAATTCTGCATAGTTATTGAATGACAAGGGTCTTTGAAGCCAGAGCACCTCAGCCACCTTCACAACCCCACCCAAAACTTTCAGGTTTTCCATTAACCAAAGACACATGGGAAAAAGTCTCTAAACACAAAATAGGAAGAAAGAAGTGGCAAGTATATATATATTTTTACTTCCTTCTTCCCACTACAAAGTTTAACTCTCCACCCTCACCTTGTGAATTCACTACAGAGAAGCTAAGTGATTATTTTATTGCATCTCTAGATCTGAAAGATGACAATGTGGTTGCAAACAATATATTCATTTTTTTAAAAAAAGCTTCTTTATAACAGCAAGTGTTTAACAGTGCTTTTCTGCATCAGTTACCCAAAAGTGATAGATTGCTTATGTTATGTGGGGCACGCTCTCAGAATTACCTGCTTTTATTCTGGGGGTTTGGTATGTGGAGTTATTTTAATGTATTTTAAAAAATAATATATAGGCCAAAGACAAGAAAAATTTAACCAGAGAGGCCAAAATCGCTTACAAATATTTTTAAAAGATGCTAAAATTAAGTTTTCTTTTTAAAGGACTGGTTTTATACCAAGTGCTTTCTTTTACTATTTTATTTTGGGGATAAACTTTGGCATTTTTGAAACACCTAAATATTGGAAAATCCTATCAACATACTCTAGCAACTGCCCTCACATTCATATAAAATAGTTAACTGAAGAAGTGTCTTCTTAATGGAAATATTTCCTGTAACAGCTACTAAAACAGAAAAGAAAAAAGCATAAAAATTTGATCCTCAAGTACAAGCTTTTTTCTGTGGCTTTCAAGACACTCTACTACATTAGAATAGTTTCTAAAACAAGTTTTATCTCCTACAAATCCTCTTTTGTTTCAGCCGTACAATATCTTTAACATTCCTAATAAATTATCCTTCTTAAACAGCTGCTCTCTATTCTAACTGTACAGTCACCAGTGAATTTAGATACCTTACCACTTCCCTCCATAAATGCTTGCCTTTGACCACCTAGAAAAACAGAAATATAATGCAGACCACATAGGTGATTTCAAATTTCTAGTAGCCACATTTTTTAAAGTTTAAAAAATAATAATAAAATTAATTTTCTATAATAGCTTTCTCAAGGTATAATTTACATACCATAACATTCACCTTTTTAAAGTGCACAGTTTGATCATTTTTGGTCCATACACCAAGGTTTGTAACCACCACCCTGAGCTAATTTTAAAACATTTTCACCTCCCAGAAGAAACCCTGTATTCATTAGTGGTCACAGCCCAGTTCCTCCTCCCCCCGCAAACTCTGGCAACAACTAGACTCTACTTTCTATCTCTATGGATTTGTCTATTCCAAGATATTTCATATAAATCAAATCATACAATATGTGGCCTTTTGTGTCTGGCTTCTCAACATAATGTTTTCAAGGTTCATCCATGTTTCAGCATGTATCAGTCTTTCTTTCCTTTGTATTGATGAATAACATTTCATTTTATAGATAGACCCATTTTGTTTATCCATTTATTAATCTATGGATATTTGGATTGTCTCCACTTTTGACTATTATGAACAATGCTGCTATAAACATTTGTGTAGAAGTTTTTGTCTGGACATGTGTATTAGTCAGCTTGGGCTACCATAACAAACTACCAAAGTCTGGGTGACTTAAACAGCAGAAATTGACTCTCACTGTTCTGGAGGCTAGAAGTTCAAAACCAAGGTGCCAGCATGGTTGGTTTCTGCCGAAAGGTCTGTTCCTGGCTTGTAGATGGCCCCCTTCTTGGTGTGTCCTCACATGGCCAGGAGAAAGAAAGCAAGCTCTCAGGTAGCTCTTCTTATAAAGGCACTAATCCCATCAGGAGGGCTCTACTTTCATGACCTCATCTAAACCTAATTATCTCAAAAAGACCTCATTCAAAATACCATCGCATGGGAGTTAAGTCGTCAACATATGAATTTGGGCAGGGGGACTCAGTCCATGGCAACATGCTTTCATTTGTCTTGAGTATATACCAAAGAGAAGAACTGCTGTGTCATATGGTAACTCTGTTTAACATTTGAAGACTGACAGACTCTTTTTCAAAGCAGCTGTGCCATTTTACATGTTCACTAACAATGTATGAAGGTTCCAATTTCTCCATATTCTCAAAAACACTTGTAATTGTCTATGTTTTTTACTTTACCATCCTGGTGGGTGTGAAGTGGTAACAAATAGTGGTTTTGATTTGCTTTTCCCTAATATCTAATGGTAATGAGCATCTCCTCATGTGCTTGCCAGATATTTGCATGTCTTTTTTGGAGAAATACCTTTTTAAAACTTTGCCCACTTTTAATTGGGTTATGTCTTTATCGCTGGGTTGAGTTGTAAGAGTACCTTATATATTCAGGATACAAGTTACTTACCAGACATATGATTTGCAAATATTTTCTCCCAACCTGTGGCTTGTCTTATTACTTTCTTGGTGGTGTTTTTCGAAGCACAAACATTTTTGCTTCTGAAGATGTCCAGTTTATGTATCTATTTTTGGATGTTTGTGTTTTGGGTGTCACATCTAAGAAACCATTGGGTAAAATTAATTTTAATAAATATTTTATTTAACACAATTTAATCAAAATATCATCATTCAATGTAAAATGAATAATTATAAAATATATAAATTTTAATTCAATATAAAATATAAATCAATATAAAAATTATTAATGATACTTTTCTTTCTTTATTTCATGCTAAGTCTTTAAAATCTGCTGTGTATTTGAAAAAACAGAAGCCAGTGTTATGTGGTGGCAGAAAAGTTAGTGAAACTGCCACCCATAGTAACACAGAAGATGGAAAAAGCACCTCAAAACTTGTAGATTTGGCCAAGGAGATTCCAGAAAGGAATGCTGAAAGTGTAAGTTATCTTCTTTCAACTGTGTATAAGGTAATTCTTATGTACTTCTTTTAACTGTATATATGAGAGAAATAAGATATGAATGATATAAAACTGTTTAGTTTTTAATGAGTTTAATGGAAATATAGAGTGCCCAGGGAAATGTCTCTAGTCAGCAAAACATCCTCAAAATTAAAAATGTTTTTAAGGAAAAAAGCAATTACAAGGCTGCCAATAGATCTTGCCCTCAGAGTCAAGACTAATTCAAGAATTCTTTCAGGGTCAGGGAAGTTTTCTGGTAAAGACCTCAGAATGACAGAAGTCAGTGACTCATAGGTTCTGCCACCTGAACAAAAGGGCTTCTAAGAGTCTTAAGGCCATTGTTTCATTCCACCCTACTCACAGGCCGAAGTAGAGAAAGACCTGTCTTGAAGAGATCTGTGAGGATGGCTTTTCTTTAGTGTATTTGACTATTATCTGATACATAGGAAACCCACAAAATTTTAAAGGAGATTTTAGCTGATAAACTAGGTAATTCCAAGATTCAATTAAAAAAAAAGAGTATAAGAGAATTAAAAATTTCATGTGTGAACATTTTAACTTACCAAATTATCATAAAAGATAAAATCACATAGCCAAATTTGGAAGCATATTACAAATATATTTTTCCTTATGTTTATGTTTGTAAAGAGCCTTCTGGCTCTTTTAAGGAATTAAATTTACTATGAACAATCTATGCATGTTTAACAGCTCTATGCACATATCTATATGTATTTATATGTGTGTGTGTACGTATGTGTGTGATAGCTAAATTGGCCTGTCTTTTGTCATCATGAAGCTTCCCATGCTTTGTATGATGGCAAGGAAAGTAACTGACTTAGTTAAAATGAAGATTTAATTTGTCCAAAGCAACTGCTTTAGTAATCCCATGCTAACAACTTAACTTCATTGTCCTGTTTTTCTCTCTGATTGCCATAACTTGCTCTATAAGAGACAAAGCATCATTTAAAAGAGTATAGGTTTATACCAAGTAAACAGAAAGTAAGGAGTTGATATAAAGGTCAGCCATTATGAACATTACCTGTTGAGCCATTTGTGGTTTATACTTGACATTGTCAAAACATAGCTGGAATGTTATGCCTATAACATGATCCCTTATCTGTCATCTATTTCACATAGGCTCACTGATTTTAAGTATCTTCAGCTTTACTAAAAAATAAATAAACCAAAAATTTCAATGACTGTGTCTAATTTTTTAAAAATGGCATTTCTATTTTATTTGACAATTCCCTTAATCTCATTGCTGCAGCTACAAAACAGCATTTAAAATTTCCAAGATGCAGACATACCTCCTTTGCTTTCACTTGCTTGTACACTCACGCCCACATTAAATGACATTATAAAGTATTTCCTTTCAATTCTTGTTATACATAAATACACATGTTACATGGATGTGTTGGATTTTCTTTTGGATTCAATAACTGGAGGTTCATTTTTTGGTGACATCTTTAGGCATCCTTCCAAAAATATCAGCACTGTTCAGCCTCTACAGATGTATGGCAGTTTGTGCATTGTGGTTGGGGGCAATGTGTGTATGTGTGCACACATTTGTGGAAAGAAAAAAGTGGTTGGGGGAATGAAGAGATATTTTCTATTAGATGGTCATTATACTTTACCGATTTTTTAAGCTATTCCACACCATATTGGAACCAAATCAGCCCCAACTTTAGAGGTTCATCTTTGTCACTCATCTCCTTAGGGCACATTAAAGTGCCAAAATCTGGTAAATTCCTTTCTGTACGAGGCCACTGTTGTTCCCTTATAAGAATCTTTTTTCTTGTCAGAAACGTTCAGTCGCCTAATTGGAACACCCTCTCATTCTAAATCAACTAAAAATTCTCAGTTTATATTCCAATCCCACTTCTAGGCAAGCCTCTGCTAGCCCCTAGCTTCCTCCTCTTCTAGGAACACATGATTTTTTTCTTTCTGAAGCATGTGGCTGCCATTATAGCTTGCCCCGCAGGGGAGGATAATTTGCTCATTGTGGATTAGTTGCCTTCAGCAGGTAAGTCTCACCTGGGTCACATCCTTTAAGGGTATATCCGTGGACAGGACTGCCTAAAAACTTTCACTGGAATGTGCAAAATTCTGCCCTGGCTTGTCTTGCTTTCTGTTGCACTATCCAGGGCTAACTTTTTCTCAAAAGTTAACACCATTATGACTGAATCAGTAACTTTTTCTGCATTTTATTGCATCCTTTTTTGGTTTTCCATGCTGCATGTCAGACAAGTTGTACCTGAAGGAATGCAAACTGGCATTCTGGAAATTTCTGACTCAGCTATTACACAAAACCTCTAAAGAAGTTTGCCTTAATGTATTCAGCCTAGTTTCTACATGAGTTGAATAAACTGATAGTTAGTAAATATATGTGTATGTTGGGGTAGGAGGAATGTTCTTTTGCGGTACACGGGCCTCCCACTGTTGTGGCCTCTCCCGTTGCGGAGCACAGGCTCCGGATGCGCAGGACCAGCGGCCATGGTTCGTGGGCCCAGCTGCTCCGCGGCATGTGGGATCTTCCCGGACCGGGGCACGAACCCGTGTCCCCTGCATCGGCAGGCGGACTCTCAACCACTGCGCCACCAGGGAAGCCCAGGAGGGGTGTTCTTGATGTCACATACAGCATTTGCACCTAAAATAAGAAATTTGGACTGCCTGGCCAACAAAATATAAAATACTTGATATCCCATAATCTGTTCTGTTTAATATCATGTATTTCATGTAAAGGCCAAATTTTGTTTTAAAGAATCTTATTGTATTCTTGCTCATTTTGACCCTGAAAAAATATCTCTCTGAACCAGTAACATCAATAAGAAATGGGTGTTACCATAAATGACCCTCCTTACGCTCAATTAATAATTTTAATCCTGTAGCCTATGGTATATTAAAGTTCAATTTATTCTACTTACAGCTTCAGGAGATCCACAAATTTCATGAATTGCATATATATGCATTCGGGAGGGAAAGAGTTCATAACTTTTATGGTATTCTCAAAAGAAACTTACTCCTCCAAAAAAATGTTAGTAACTGGTGCTCTAGGTTAATTGATATTTTGGAAGATATTAAAAATACACATGCAAGATGGTGGTTTAAATGATTAAAGATCATAGTGTTTTTTTAAATTATATTTACATGATTGTCTACAGCTTTCCCTCTGTATTAATTTCCCATACTCATTCATCATTCCATTTTTCATCATCACATGGAACCCACTATTCAATTGCATCTAATGTGCTGTGCTTTTTAAAGCACACTAAAAATGATGGTCATTATCTTCTGGATGGAATCATTTGAAAGAGAATATGGAAGGGAAAAAAATTGTGCAACTATAGACTTTTTGCTGCGTGAATTGGGAGTAGTTTGTAAATGATGGGGGAATAAAAACAGTTTCTGACAGGAAAATACTTTACAATAAATTAAAAATAAGGAGTATATGAAAGAAGGAAACTTCTTTTTTAATAAATTTATTTATTTTATTTTATTTATTTTGGGCTGTGTTGGGTCTTCATTGCTGCGCGTGGGTTTTCTCTAGCTGTGGTGAGCGAGGGCTACTCTTCCTTGCGATTCGTAGGCTTCTCATTGCGGTGGCTTCTCTTGTTGTGGAGCATGGGCTCTAGGCACGCAAGCTTCAGTAGTTGTGGCACCCTGGCTCAGTAGTTGTGGCTCTCGTGCTCTAGAGCGCAGGCTCAACAGTTGTGGTGCACGAGCTTAGTTGCTCCACGTCATGTGAGATCTTCCCGGACCAGGGCTGGAACCCGTGTTCCCTGCATTGGCAGGCGGATTCTTAACCACTGCGCCACCAGGGAGGCCCAAGAAGGAAACTTTTAAAACTCACAGCAATAAATTAGAAGCAACAAATATGTGTGTGTAAATGAGCCAGATTAACTAAACTAATTTCTAAAATTCATTAATACTTTTCCTGAAAGTTTTATTTGCCAGCTGTATCATTATGTTTCTTGCATAGTTATGAAATTCCCATTATAAATCATGTAAAAAATACTGCATATACACTTACAAAGCTATTTTTTTTTTCAGAATAGAAGGCAAACTCATTTCAGCTGTAATCATGTGATTGCTGTTTCCTTGGATGAATATTCACAATTTCTTTAAAAATGATAAAGAGAAAAAAGTTTTTTTTCCAAGATGCTGTATGATAGCCATAATCCAAGATGCCCTCTGATGATCTCTGTCTCCTTGGATGCAAACACTTGTAGAAAGGATTCAAAGGATGAGAAGAGCTGAATGGATTATTGCTGCCTTGGAAGATAGAAGAAGGGGAATGTGGGCCAAAGAATTTGGGCAGCCTGTAGAATTTGTGAAGGGTTACCTGACAGCTAACAAGGAATCAGGAACAGCAGTCCTATAACCACAAAGAGCTGAATTTGCCAACAACTTGAATGAGCAAAGAAATGGATTCTCTCCTATAGTCTTCAAAGAGGAGCACAGCTCTGCTGCTGTCTTGATCTCAGCCTTGTGTGACCCATGTCAGACTCCTGACCTACAGAACTGTATGATGAATTTGTGATATCTTAGGCCCCTGAGTGTGTGGTAATTTATAATAGCAGTGACAGAAGACTAACACAGGTGCTTTTTGCATGTGGGAGGGATGTGAATGATTGTGTACCAGAGGGTAGAGTGTGGTAACCAGCCTCCAAGATGGCCACCAATGACTACTGCCTCCTGAAATTCACATCCTGGTGTAATCCCCTCCCAGGGTGTGCCAGAGATAGCCCGTGTGACTGTTAAATATGGAAGAAGTGATGGTATATTACTGTGCTATTGCTTTATTGCCTCAACTCCAAATTCACCTTTTTTGCCTGTTCAGTGAAGATGAGCCCTTCATATACTCTGCCTTTGCCACCTGACACTATGCTAAACTTTGTCAATAGAGGGTGCTGTAGAGGCTGCAGGAAGAAAAGGTTTTCCCTTCTGGTTCCAGTGGGCTCACCTGTCCAGCTCCTGAAGCACCTGCGGTTCTCTAGCTTCTATTTCCTGCAATAACACCATCTCCTCCAGCACAAGCTCCTGAGGAGCAGGTGGCTTCTAAGTGTCCTTAGTGAGACGCAACCCAGAACCTTTGAGGGCAGATTTCCAGCAAGTTGCAGAAAGCTGATTTCTGGCAAGGTCCACAGGTGCCACACCATGGAGATTTCTCCCACATTCAGTGAGTCACGGTCACACCTGCAACAGGGTGTGGATCTCAGTCTTGGGGAGGGGTCTCTTCCTTGAGTGTTCTATCAGTCCTAGAGGTTCCTAATTTTTTCTATTCCTACATTCTTTAGAGTTCCTTTTACATATTAGCTAATCCTTCATTATTCCAACCCCCTCTTTGGTTAATGATTCTTTATATTAAACTTTCCCTATCCAAGTTGCCATGTAGTTTCTCTCTCCTGATTGGACTCAGACCCAGTCACTTCTGGATTTGGTTATAAAAGGCACAGTAGATTCTGTCTTGTCACACATTCTCTGCCCATGTGCTTTGGGGGGAGATAGCTGCCATGATCTACTCAGCAACTGGCGAGGTCCATGCAGTGAGGCTCTGAAGCTACTGGCCAGAAGCCACGTGAGGCAGCTTGGACGTGGATATTCCCACACCATCAGGCCTTCGGGCAAGTCTGCAGCCTTGGCTGACATCGTGATTTCAGCCTTGAGAAACCCAGACCCAGAGCCACCTGGCTAAGCTGCTCACAGATTCCCTGCCTCAGAAACTAAGTGAGATAAAAAAAGTTTGTGGTTGTAAGCCACTAAGTTTTGAGATAATGTGTTAATGTAGCAATCAATAATGAATACACTTGGCTTAAAGTTTATTCTAAAAATGTGAATTATTTTTGTACAAAATCTCTACACTGAAACCTCTTTGTAATCAAGAATTTTGATCAGTCAATAGAACATTCTTATTCCACAAGATGCTAAAATCGATGAAGAAATCTTATGTAGCATAGAGTGAAGATCACAGGTTCTGTCAGCTGCCAAAGGATGACCGGGGGAACTATTGTACCTGCTGACTATCAGTCTCTCGGAATATGACTAATAGCACCTGCTTCAAACAGCCATTGGTGTGAATTAAATGGGTGAATGAATGCAAAAGACTTAATAAGGTGCTTGGCAAAGAGTAGACTCTATTACAATTAATACAATAAAACTTAAATCCACATAGAGAATTAGGACAAGTCATAACAGTTTGTTTAAAAATAATTTAATCTGAAGCATATATTTTTATGGACTCAGCTTCCAAGCATGCTATGTCAGAACCTCATCACCGTATTCTACTAACTGCTCATTTATTTCTCTACAATGTCCACTAGACTATAAGCTTCAGGAAGGCAGATGTTATGTTCCTCTTTTTCATGATTGTAGCCACAATACCTGGGATAATATCTAACATTATAGTCAAATAATAGTATCTGTTAAATAAAGAAGGGCTCAATGTCATACAATAAGATGTCTGAAGAAATTTTAGCTACAACTAAATCTTTGGTAGTGTTGAACTGAATTTAAAATATCTGAACTTTTAAAATGATATTACTATTAAATGTTTGTGATAACATCAGATTCTTTAATTAATAGCAAATGCCACTACAATTATGCTTTATAATCTTTAGGGAAATAAAATGCAAAAATCTACATCCTTTAACAATATTTCAAACCTCTTCCCGCAGTACTCAATAGTTTAAGAAAACTACACTGCTCATATTTTGTAATTCTTTAGGCCTTAATAACAAGATTGAAGTTTTTTACTAATAATTTTCATTGTAACAATTACTGATATTCTAGAACAATACTCTATTTTTGGTTGACAATTTCTCTCCTCACTAGCCAATGATGTCACCTCTTTCATCATAAGGAATTCAATTCATACCAAGTCAAGGACAACGTGTTCCATATTTACAATGAAATTATAGTTTCCTCATCAAAAGGCAAATCCTTCATTTCAAAAATTTGAATGATTCTTAAAATAGAATGCCAGATGGCTAAATTTAGGTTCTGAAGAAAGTCTAATTCAGGAACACTTTATGGCACCAATCCCAAACATTTTCATTTGATTATGGATTGAATATATTTTCATTCATTTTAAACACATGGGTCTCTGTATGTTGTTCTGAGATAGGATAACGCATGTTGGTAGACAAATTGACCTAAAAAATTATGCCACTCTGCTTAAAGGACCTATTTCTGTTGACATATTGGAAAGATGGGCTTATGTTTGGTGACAGGTTTTTCAGGTATCCAGGTCATATAGGTTAATGGTCAAATGTACATAGGTAGCATTCTGCTTCATAATGAATGGACATCGCTGAAATACAACAGGTAAACTACAATCCACAGAGTTTGCAAAGGTTGGAAAATACAGATCACATAGAACTCTCTACTATGCCTTGATATGTTCCACTATTTTCATCTGTATTTTTTGTTTATTTGTTTTGTTTTGTTTTTATCACCTTTGTCTTACCTTTTTTAATCTTTCTTATGCAGCTTCATCCTAGCTTTAGGTTGAAAATAATTGTTAAAAGTGTATTTCTTTACTAATCATTATCATAAATTCATGAATTATTTCAGGTTGTATGCAGGCTTTTTAAAAAATTCATTGCTTCCCATTTTTGGATGAATTTTGGTTCCTTCAGTCATTCTTCCTGCAATGCTCTTCCCATTTAAGCCAATGCACTGTGGCATTGCCCTTGTTATAACTTAGCTATTGTAGTAAGCCAGAGGAGGTCAAGTACATCTGTTTGAGGTTCAACACCAGCTCTTACGGTGAATTTCTGAGCTGCACTTTGCACATCTGTAAAATTGTGTAATAACAACTGTCCCACCTATATCACTGTGTTGTGGTGAGAACTGTATGAGATAAGGCTTGTGAAAATGTTCCATAAGCTGCAATGTCTTCTAAAGCCATGAGGGATAATCTGCTTGTTAGCCCTCTTCCTTAGAATTGCGTCTTTGTGCATAAAGATCCTCTCCCCAACCTGCTGCAACTGATTCATCCTTAAAGACCAACTCGGACTCAACTTTCTCCCAGTAACCTCTTACCCTTTAAGTGAGTCTTCCAGCTCTGAGCTTCTGTAACTTATTAATTGTATTCATTGATTTCAAATTTGTCAGTATGTCCTACATTGTAGGATGCTTTTACTCACTGGGGCTCCACATGGTAAACCCCATACCCTCCTGATGATTGCACCTCTGGTCCACTTTTCACTGGTCTCCTGCACACACCTGTGTGAGGTACGTTATAAGTTACATTTCATCTCACACAGCCTCTCCCTTTACATTGTCACTCATAGCTCATAATCCTCTTTCCTCTCTCCCTCTCCAAGCCTCTTGGCCTGAGATGCTTCCATGAAAATATTGCAAAATGACTTCAGAAATTTAAATTTTTAATTTAAATTTTATATTAAAATGTTTACATTAAATTTTTCACTTTCGATTTTTAAGTTACAGTTTTGATTTTTATTTCTCAGACTTTGTCTATAGCTACTCAGAATGAATACCTCCCTCTAGCCAGTGAACAGAAAAGAATAAAATTTGCCATACAATTGATAAACTGAATCATCTCTTTAAAAAATGCCATTCAACTTAAACAGCAAACCCCAACCCAAATTTGGATGTAGATTCTGCTTAGAACAATGCTTGTCAACAAATGCAATTAATTTTCCCCCAGGTACTTGTAAACATTTTTCAGGCCAAATATTTTGATTGACAGTGAAAGGGTATCTGGCTTACTCTGTCCTGTCTTTAGCATCATCGAGAGCTCCACTGAGACAAAAAGTAGAGATTGAGAAATTTGACAATGTTTTCCTAGGACTCATCTTCATTTATTACCTTTTTAAAAATTACCTGGGAATGAGTCTAGGCACATAGCTTCATGAAAATTCAAGTATCTGTTGTTGAACTATTCATTATCTTCCAAGAATATATTTTGTAGCCAAAGAAAAATATGTTACAATATTTTTTATTCCCCTGGTAAATAGCTTATGAACAAGTATGTTGATTTTGACATTCAAGAATTGAATAGGCATCCTGTACCTCACCTTCCCATAATAAGACTTTTTGCTAAACAAAATATAATGCTAGTTTTCTCATGGTAATTTATCTATCTGCTCTCCAAGTGATATGTTCTCAAAATATTCCATTAAACATAAGTTTTTTAAATGTGCCTTGTCTAAGTTTGTACAATCCAAGCAAAGTTCACAAAACACTTTGCAAACTTTGTTTAATTAAACACAATACCACACCTTTGCTTTAAATGTAATGATCATAATTTCTTACAGACAATTTTTAATGAGTTTGCTCTTTGCTATACCCCTCATATATTTTCTTCTCCTTCCAGGCAAAGGTGATGAAATTGTGATCAACATTATGAAATTGGATCACAATTATTTCTTTAATCAAAACAAACCAAGCCTTATGCCATAGGTGTGGAAAACCATATTGCTGTGCTATCCAATTGCAGTCATATTTTGTAATCAGCACTTTTGGCCAAACACATGGTGTAAATTATATGGAAAATGAGAAGGCATGTTCTGTCTCATGCCGTTGCCAGGTATGTTTCATATTTAGATATAAACAATGAGAGAAATTCAAATTTCACAACAGTTGAGTCATTTCTGCCACTGTGGATGCTTGTAGCTTATTAATAGCAAAGCTGTTTTCTTGTTTGAGTTTTTTTTTGCACTTAAATTAGTATGTTCCCACCATGCTACTCATGCTTATTTCATTAATTGCTAAGCAATAATTCAATAAAAGCTTCTCTCAGAGAGAAACTCAAACCTCAGATACTTATCAAATGCCCTTAATGCCTGAAGCAAGGAGTGGGCTGAGGAAAAAAATACACTGTAAGACATAATCACAAGGTTGCTAATATCTCACGCACATCACATCTAAAATCTAGGATTCCTCCGAGTTAATACCCATGAAGTATACTTTAAATACCCCCAACAGAAACATCGTTTATAGCTTTTTTGCAGAGGTGTCTATGAAAAAATCAGAAACAAGCCAAATTGTTTCTCCTTCCCTTACAATTATATTAAGGGGTTGAGATCTTTAAGATGGCCTTAGGATGACACCTAGCTGAGTGGAAGAATTGCCTTACAGTCCAATAGAATTTTCTGATTTCCACGTAAAGTACTAGAACACATTGCAGAAAAGTCTCCACTTCCATAAAATGAGAACAATATAGAGAAATTGCTTTACAAATATATTTATCTTGGCCATTCCCAGTTTTTAGCCTTTGTTTCAAACACTAATTTATTGCTCTCCAAATCTTTGAGAAAGACGAGTTCCATGAGATTAAAAGATTGCATATCATAAAATAATGATCAACATTTTTATTCTGCATTTGCAGTTGAAATTCCAGTGTGAGTAAATACATATTCTGGACACCATTATAAAAGCGATGAATCAGGGGTACTCATAAAAAAGGCAGAAATTTTTTATGAGTATCTCTCCTGCCTTTTTCTCTAGCTCTTTTCTAGTCTAGAAAATATATCTGTTACTGTACAATCTTTCAAATTACATTCTGATTTTAATAATAATCACAAATTAATGATGTGTAGTCACATGTCCATTTTCTCAGAGGAAAATAGCCACATGCTTCAATAGCTAAAACTTCTATTTCCACAAACTAATTAAAAGGCCTTTTGGTACAGTAATCAGAAAAACAGGTGTTTCATTTAGTTTCTCTCCCTTCAAGGTTGAATAGTTGCAATTCAAACTTCCCTGCGATTCCTTCAAAGTCAAGGGATGTCACATAGCCCCACATTGCCTGTCACACAACAATATCCTCCTGTCCCACCCCAGGATTTTGACAGAATGCAAATCAAAGGAAGAAGGCAAACTGTTTTTAGAGTACAATATGCTAAATTATGAGTGGGATTTTTCACAATACATTTTGGAGATTTTAACTCAGCAAAAGGAAAAAAGACTCGAATCCTGTTTACTTTTCTCTTTGATAGATTGAGTACATACACATATTTTTTAATCTTTGAAAAGATGAGACCCGCTATAGGAGAGATATTCCATTCTTCTTTCTCCAAATGTAATCATCGTATCAAAACCACATCTCTAGGACATGTTCTTGTGAGTACAGGGTGCATTACGTACGACTTTATAACACACACAGTAACTTTGGAAAGCTTCGGCCTTATTCCTGTTGTTAATTATTTAGACTCTGACATATTGCAATAAAACATTTCATCAAGCACTCCAGTCCGGGGAACGATAGGCATCAAAACTGTATTGGTAATGCAAAATAAATGGATCGGGGTTGAAAATAATGAGTTTGGTGGATTACATCTGTCACTGTGAATTATTATTGTTGAACATAATAGGGCAAAGCACTACAAAAATAAAGCTTGTCTTCTCTAGTTAAAGGTGAGACAACTACCTCTAATGAGATACAGAAATTCAAGTGTGAGTTATTAATTATACACACAAAAGGTGTATCTGCTTACCCAATCTTACATTTTTGTATGTATATCTATAGAACAAAAAGTCCCCATTGCTAAACCTGGTGATAGCTCACAGTGGCTCTTGCCAGAAAGTGGAGAAGACATTCCATTTGGCCACATTTGACCAGGCAAGAGGGAAAAAAAAACCAAAACAAAACTAGAACACTTGACTGTGCCATAGCAGATGCAGATTCTGGCACTGATTCTTCTAATTTGCTCTGTGATACGTGTGACTTACCTCTGGAACTCAGGTTCATCATCTGTAAAAGTAGGGCCTTGAATGAAACGGTCTTTAAATTCAATTCTAGCTTCAAAACATTCCTTGATTCTTTATACATAAAATGGAATTTTAAAAAATTAAGTGAACCTGGTAGCTTTTTGCTTCTAGAGGCAGAAAGCTTGGCAGAGAACTTACTGGAAGAATAATCCAAGTTGCCTCTCTTGGAATGCAAACATGAGGGAAGTGGATGCCCATTATTCAGGAGAAAGGGTGTGATAGAACATTTTATTACACTAGGCAATGTTGCCCAACCAGAGTAGGAGGAGAGAAAAGTTGGGATTGTGTCAATTTGCACAGAGGTTTCTGGAAAAGGAAGAATAACAACCCACAGGCTTCAATCCCACAGATTTTGAAATCAGCCCAAGCTGGTTGAGTAGAGTTTAAGGATACCCTCTCCTAAGTTCCCCCGATGGAAATGGACACCAAAGTCCCTGGAGGGAGGGGAGTCTGGGCGGCTGATCTGGGCTCAACATGCATAAGTCTGTGGGGAGCTGGCTCCCTCAGACTGTCTTGACAGTGGTGGAGAGGAAGCCTCTCTGGACCTCTTCCGCCTGACTCCTTGCTGTGCTCTCGTCAACAGTCACCACCAGGAGAGGGTGAACTGCAAGAGGGCTTTCTGTACCACTGGGAGGAATGGAGACTGTGGAAGCATCACCTCAGCTGCTGTGAAGCCTCTCCCTGAGGGAGCTGAATGAGTCTCAGAGTTGCATGCAAAATATGGTCCCAGAGGACCAACCAGAACTTTCAGTTCTCTCCTCCACCAGACATTTGAAAGTGCACCAGCCTTTTTGAGCCCAGTTGGGGTTTTAGAAGAGGCTGAGATAATGAACTTCCTGTTGGTAAGCTCAAGTGGTATTTCAAAAGGTTAATTGGAAAAAAAAATTTAATGTGAAGAATTTGTAACCAAAGTTGGTGAACGAAGTCAATTGGTTTCATTTTTTATTAACTTTTTTAGAAATACAAAGCAATATATTTTCAGTGCACAAAACTTAGAGACCCTAGATAAATATTGAATAAAAAGAAAAAGCAGTAATATCTCCATTCAGAAATAATGACTACTAGTTATAGAAAACAAACCTGTGGTTCCTAAAAGCGAGAGGGACAAATTAGGGGTAAGGGATTAACAGATAT
This sequence comes from Hyperoodon ampullatus, assembly GCF_949752795.1. NCBI lineage: Eukaryota > Metazoa > Chordata > Mammalia > Artiodactyla > Ziphiidae > Hyperoodon > Hyperoodon ampullatus. The sequence continues at coordinate 23,145,730 of NC_136916.1, forward strand.
AAGCTACGATATATAAAATAGATAAGCAACAAGGATTTACTGTATAGCACAGGGAATTATACCTAATACCTTGTAATAACCTATAATGGGATATAATCTGTAAAGATATTGAATCCCTATGCTGTATGCCTGAAACTAACACAACATTGTAAAGCAACTATACTTCAATTAAAAAAAAGTCAGAGCTTAAATCTCCCATCAACAAGAAATAATGACTGCTAAAATTTTGAGTCATACATGCTAGACAGAACTATATCTTTTATAAAAATGGAATCAAATAGCTTTGTTTCCTTAGCAAAATATTGTAAACATTTTACCATGTATTTAACAATTCTGTAATATGACTTTAATGGATATATGATTGAGTGAGCACTTTTTATTGTTGAAATTCAAATGATTTCCAGTTTTTAAAATAATTCTAAAGTGAATATCCTTGAGCATGCCTCTTTATCGATATCTCTGATTATAAATAGATAGGTGATATATAGATCTCTGAAATATCTCATATTTCATTAATATGGAACTGTTGGATTAACACATAATATTTTATAACTTTTGACACAAAACTGTAGTCAATATTTTCTCTCTAATAATACGAGGCCCTGTGGCATAATGAATTTGCATTTTGAACCTACTCAAAGGGGCACTAGAAAAGTACAACAGCAATTGAAATAAGAATATGGTCCCTTTGAAAGAAACCAGGTTGTGAAGCTTACAAGGAAAGCAGAGAGTATTTGAAGAGTTTATATATGAACCACAAATAATATCGAGGAGCCATCAGCATGATAGAAGAAAGTTTTCATAGGAAATAAGCATGGAGGTAAAAGAAGATGTGATCATGTAGAAAAATAGAAATATTCACACCTTAGTAGAAAACATCAAATAATGGAGATTTACATTGCTTACGTATAATCTAAGAATGTAATATTTCTCTTTCTGCTTCTTCTCACAGAAGAAAAAGCATGAAAACAATTAAATTTAAGGAGTTAGAATGAAGGTCAATGTCATCATTTTTAAAAAAATCCTCAGACATCAAGCCTGGAAAGAGATTGCTGGTGATTGATATAAAGAGAAATTATTGGCATGTGAGAAAAGCTTTTGGGGAGAGTTTTTGATGCCATGGTTCTCTGAAGCAGCAAGGCCCTGTTTGGCCTTATCCATTTCCCAATATGATGTGATACCAGATAACACGTGGTGTAATTTTTCTCAAATCACAGAGAAAAGCTGGACTCTATTAAGAATTAGTGGGCAAGTATAAAGTAGCAAGTAAACAATGTATCAATAATTGTATAATATCTCTGTCTACAATAAATCTATAAAAACATTTTTTTCAATGTACACATCTCCCCCAACCCCTTCCCACACATAAACACACAATCTCAACCATTGCATACCATCATCCCATGTATCCTGTAAAAAATGATTGGAAAGAAAAAGCAAATCACTGCAAGAGGGATATATTAGAAGGAGCAAGGGAATGGGGGAAATCTCCCATTCCTTTCTTGCAACCTTCAGTGCATAAGACAATGTTTTGGCACTTAGGGTGCCCCGGGAAAATGAAAGTGTGAGGGCAAGGGAGACTATGGAGCCAATTGTCTTTAAAATAAAATGATAAGGCAGATATGCCCGAATATGAATGAGCTCATGAGTGTCTTTGAGCCTTTTCGGACAGAAACAAAAACCATTTGATTAAACACTGCTTATCAAGAACAATCAAAACAAGAAACCCAAGAAACACAAAATGAGATTATAAAGTGAAAAAAAAAATAAAGGAAAGAAAGGAAGAAAGAAAGAAAAACAAAAACGAAATGCTTGATAACTGAACATCTTGGGAATTGCTATTGCAGAACATAGTATAAATATTGCATGTCCATCTGCATATATATGTAATAAATCTTAATGTAATAAAAATAGAAACAAACAAAATTGTAAGTCTTTTATAGAAGATGATCAATTGATATCTTTTAAAATGGAAACATAATTTTAAAATATAATGGCTCTTCACTTTTGGTTATATTTATCTTTAAATCTTAGGTGACTTTCCAGGCACTAATATCTCTTATGAAGCAAATCTGACTTTTATGAATTTCTCTATCCAATTCTATTAAAGCAAAATTTAAAATTTAGTGTTTCAAAAATAGTATGTGTATAAAGATCCCATTGGCATAAAACTATTGCTAGCTATCCATTGATCTACTTATCCTCATTTTGTCAAAGTTTATGATATTTATGTTCTGTGCTGCAACCCTCATTCCCCCTGGTTGCAGAGCGATATCTGAAATAATATTCACTAAAAGTCAGTGCTGCTTAATTCAAGGTGGCAGGATTTGTCATCTTTTTTTTCTTTTCCACTGCTTGATTTTTTTTTTAAAGCAAATCTATATTTTTATTCATAAAAGAAGTAGTAATTATTTTTTAAAAGAAACATTAGATTAACATCTCAATAACAAGTTCCAAAAAATGTATTTAGACAAGTTCTTCATATTCTTCATTATAATCTACTTCTATATGTATTATAATACAGGTGAGCAGAGATAAACATAAGGAAGTATTAGGAGACCCAGAGGAACAGCTCATCCACCCTTGAGATGCAGTAGGTGTTGAAGATGGGTTCTAAAGACTGAATAGGAGTTTTCTGGATGGAGCCTGATGGGGGGGAGATGTGTAAGGATGGTCTGACTGGTCCAGTGAATTGTTTGTGCAAAGAGCAGGAAGTAAGGTGGCTCAGACTCTTCACAGAATTGCACATAGTTCAGTATCACTGAAGTGAAGAAGGCAACTATGACTCAGACTGGTAAGAAATGAGGGAAGAGATGTATACCCTGATGTCATGAAACTTCTGGTCTGGTGCGCAATACAAGTCAAAGATAAGTACATGCAGTGTGATAAGCACTCTGATAGGAAAAAATCAGGGTGCTTGTGGGGCTCAACAGCAAGGTCTGCTAATCCAAACTTAGAGTCGAGGGAGGCTTCCTGGAAGAGTGACACTTAAGCTAACGTTAAGTAGGAACTAGTAAGAGGAGAAAGTCGAAAAAGTAGTCTGGATGAGAAGAATAGGACATGAAACAAACAGAGGAGACAGTGCTATAGGAGAGACAAGGAAGGTGTGACTGAGGCATGAAATACAGGGGACGGGGGAGAAGGCATGCATTAAATGGGGTGTGCCGGAGATAAACACAAACTGAGTGCAGACCCTGAAGGACCTATCAGCCATGGAAAAGAGTTTGGGCTATTTTCTGGGAGCAGTGGGGGCCGTTGAGGATTGTAAGGTCATTTTCAATTGTAGGAGTGTCACTGCAGCTGCATGTGATTGTTGTGGGCAGGCAGTGGGCAGGGGAGAAGTAGGGGTCAGTTAGAAGTAGGGGTCAACTTTCTTCCACCTGCCCACCTCTAAAACTGTTCTCTGCCCTTGGGGACAATCCAGTCCTATGCTCTTGAAGAGCTCTGGCTTATAAAGAAAACAAAAGCTCAGAATGGGTCTAGCAACTCCTACCTTTGGAACCTACAAACAGAATCCCAGAGACTCAAGATAACACAAACTCTTGAATGGAGAAAGAGGGAAGGTAGATCAAATTAAGGTCAGAAATTATCTGTACGACCTAAACGTACAGTTATAGGATGACGGAATAATAAATTATAGTACATCTTGTTGTGGACTGAATGTGTCCCTGCAGAAGTCATACGTTGAAATTTAATCTCAATGTGATGGTATTTGGAGGTGGGGGAAGGAAATTAGGTCATGAAGGTGGAGCCCTCATTAATAGGATTAGTGCCCTTACTGAGAAGTCTAGAAAGCTAGCTTGCTCTCTTTCCTGCATGTGAAGATCAAAGAAGTTGGCAGACTGCAACTGGAAGAGGGTTTCACTGGCACCCAACCACACTGGCACCCTGATCTTGTAGTTCAGTCTCCAGAACTGTGAGAGATAAAAATTTGTTGTTTAAGCCACCCAGTCTGCGGTATTTTGTCATAGCAGCCCAAGCTCACTAAGACATTTCCCAATTAGAGAATGTAGCTTTTGAGCTTTTTACTGACCCCAAGAAAGGAGCTGCTTATTCAGTTTATGAAGTATCTCTCTGTTCTTCTCCTAGAATTTAAGATCAAATTCCCCAGGGAATGAGAAGACACATGAATGCCTCTATCCTGTATCCCCCTTGGAAGTGCCACTCCCTGCTTACTGCAAACCCGTGGTCCAGTACTGGGCCAGAAGTTTCTCTTTTCATGGTAAATTCCTTTTTTTCTTGGTGTACTTCCCAAAGCGGCTTTTCTATCCCTTTTACCTTGAGACTCTTTTCCTCTTGTCACCTGGAAAAAGTGACACATAGTATCTTTATTGTGTATCCCAGGAGACCTATAGGGTTCTCAGACATATAGAGTCTCCCATGGCCTCACCTAATTTCCCAGAGTTCCTGAGTGGTATGCAAATTAGCACCCCAGCATGAAACTAATTATAACCCTTACCATATTTTGTTTTATGTCTTATTTCTCCCTCTCTCCAAACCAAATTATAAGTTACTTGAGGACAAGGCTATTTTCTTCTTCATAGGATCTATGCCCCTATGGGTTCTAAGTAAATGTTTGTTACTTGACTCTCAACACTGAGGCAAAAAAATATCCGATATGTCAGCTTTTCACTATAAGGAATTTATAGATCTTTTGATATTACTTGCAGGTACTACCGTATTTATTTCAACTGTTTATTTCAAAACATAATTGTAGTTTTTTTTGTGGTAAACATTCTTAAATGTTAATGAAATCAGGAGGTAAATAACGGCTGTAGGCTTTTCATCAGACACATTTTTCTCTTGAATAATATATATTTTGCTGAAGCTGTGGAAACAGAACTACGGGGACTCCTATGAGGCCAGGCTGAGATTCTTGGTTTTACACGGTGTTAGCAGGCAGTGTCATCTACTTCCTGATATAGCATATGCAGTATCATACTGCCTTGTATCTAGAGAAATTGTTAATTGATTGCCAGGAATAGGTGTAATTTAAGGTACTTCTTATTCATAGGGGAAGGCTGGTAAGTTCTCTTAGAACACTGCCTTCTAAAGTGGCATGTCTTATTTCAACACTAATTTAATAACAAGCTATCCCCATTAATCACCTCTTTAGTTCTTGTAAAGTATCTTTTTCTAGCTTTGGGCCAACGATTACATTAAATTTGCTACAAAGACAATCTACTCAGTGTACAACTGAAGACTAGAGAAGGAAAGAAGCCAATGCTTTTCTAGAAAGATTTATCACGAGAAAGATCAGCTCAGGGGTTTGACATTAGGAACGTGCTGTGTTCTCTAGTGGGAAGGTTGCAATCATCAGTGAGGTCACGCATTTATTTAGAACTATATACTTACCAAACAGTTTTCACATAAAGGATTTCATTCCATTAATTTGTGGAAAGGCCAAATGGAATCCAAATAGTCCTCCGGCTACGTGCATCTCACGTCCTTCATGTTCTGCGTACGCACAAAACAGCTTTCCTGAGCCCCGCCTGCTGAAAAAGGGAAGTGAGCTGGCAGGCGAGAAACACAAAATTTAACTTCATGCCAGTTCCTCCTTAAAGACATCATTTCCCTCAAGTCATTACGTAAAATACCCCAAATAGGCCAGGCAACCCAATTATTGCCTTGGAATAAAGAGATCAATTATTGATTAATAAATATGTCTTTTCTCTTGACTACAAGGTGTTTGAATTAGAGACTCTATGGAATGATTCCACTTGGACACTCAACTCCACCAAAGGGCTCAACATTTATATTTTAAAAAATTTTTAGGGCTTCCCTGGTGGCGCAGTGGTTGAGAGTCCGCCTGCCGATGCAGGGGACACGGGTTCGTGCCCCGGTCCGGGAAGATCCCACATGCCGCGGAGCCGCTGGGCCCATGAGCCATGGCCGCTGAGCCTGCGCGTCCAGAGCCTGTGCTCCGCAACGGAAGAGGCCACAACAGTGAGAGGCCCGCGTACCGCAAAAAAAAAAAAAAAATTTTTATTAGGTTGTATTTATGTAATGGTAGACAGTACTTCACAAAGACTATTCCAGTCTTCAAGGAGCTTAGCTGCCATGGTTCTCAGCATAAATCTCTGCATTTCTTCACATCTAATCATATATTTTAAAAAGATATGAAATTACTTATGTGTGTTTAACCTGTTACATTCCAAGACTTTGGGAGGAGAAGTTTCCTGGATGACAAGATCTTTTTCAGAAAGTACTTAATTACACTCCATGTTGGATGGAAAGTACCATCGAGAGAAATGCCACCAAGAATGTTCAGGCCAATTATTTATGCTATGAAGGAACGCTATTTGGCGTACTGCATATTTACAGAAAGTTCTTCACTGGTGATGTAAAGGCGGGATTGCAAAATCGGCCCCCAGATGCTGGGCTCAGGCTTCAGGTCTGATGGAGGGGGAATATTATGGGTCAAATCCCTGTACTGAACTTAGTCGTGAAACCACACATACGTGGCACAGTTGAGGTATTCTTTAAAAACAAAACAAAAAAACTCTGAACACCAAGCCCCGTGACACCTGGACAGTCTTCAGGTGCTCTGAGCCCCTCCCCTGGGTGTGCACCCCTGGCTCCGTGCCTCTCTGAGCTATCTCTTCATCTCCAGCTCATCTTTCATCAGCCCCTGTCAGTGGAATATCACAATTCCAGGTTGGGAAAACAATTCTGACAGGGTTAGGGAAATGAAAAAAGTTTCTGGTAATGGAAATCCCCTCCACTTTAAACCAATATTTTATTCATGTTTGGGAAATACCACTTTGTTGCTGTTTCCATTTTAATCTGCTTCAGCATTTCCTGTTTTAATTCAGAAACCAAATGTGTGACATGCCAGGAGGGTCCTGGGCCAATTCCAGATCAATAAAACCAGAGAGGAACAGCCAACTCACCAAAGCTGCTGTTCTTGCCAGATGCTATGCAAAAATTTTAAAAGCGGATACAAGTTGCATAAGGTTATGGAACTCAGAGTTTCAGATATGACTGGTATAAACGTCAAGCAAAGAGAGTCAAGTCCTTTCTGTAATGGTCAGCCACATTTAAATGTGATCTGAGGAAGAAACATGAGTGAAGCATAGAAAAATATCTCGTTGATTATGTCACTTAAAAAATGAATTGCCTTTTGACGTACACATCTGATTTTCCTTTCCTTATTTCTTTCCCTGCTTTGATTGTCAGCCTTTCATTAGTATACCCCAAAATTCATTCTGTACTTCAGATTCTGTATTTCTGTAATAATGATAATCAAAGAGGATTTTGGAGATAGAAGGAAACTGAATCCAGCACTCGTTTATTTGACACTTATTCTGAGGCACTAGGGTAACCCCATCTTACATACACATGACGTCAACGTGTAGATTTAATGACTGTCTGAACCGAGGTCACTCAGTCAGTTAGTATCAGAACCCGGCTTACAGGTACCTAGGACTCTTGAATCCAAAGCAATTCTTTCCCTCTGGGCCATGCTTGTTATTCCCCACACTTGCTGAGCCATATTGCACCCACAGATGATGTGCCAACGAGACCACACGTTGTCTCCACTCAATACACAATTTGATATTCATTTCGGGAAAGTTTGTAAATAAATGAACAAATTGCCTAATTGCTAACCTGGACTAGGGACTAAACAAAATCTTAAAAAGAAAATTATGAACCACAAGCAATAAAAATGTTTTTTAAATGGAAACAAGGAAACATGGCCCATTGAACTCTTAATCAAAAAAAAAATCATCAAATCAAGTGACAATCTTTGTCTGCAAGCCACTATGGGGAAAAGGATGGAAGAGAAATCCTGATATGTTTGTGGTCTTAAGGCAATTGATAAGTAGGCCCTCAAGTGATGAGAATTTTCAAAGGCTCTTTAAGGGAAATAGAATGCCCTTTTCATACCCTTCTTTAGATTCGTAAAGACCCCCAGCTTCTGATGAAGAGTCACAATATCACCAGTAATACACCAAATGCATTTCTGCAGAATGAATGTGTCAATACTTGCATTTAACTTTCCGGGAGGGGTACTGAATTTTGTTATTAAACATCTTAAGCATTTCTTATATTTCTATTTATAAATTACTTTCCCAAATAACATATCATGTTTCTCTTATTATTTTTTTCAAAACTCAGCATTACCGTCTCATTTTTTCTCATTTTCAACAGTTAAAATTAAGAAAAGTTCATCAGTGGCAGAGGTTCTGCAATCTGTAGCAACACACAGAGCAGTCTGCTGAAACAAATTGCCCCCCTGTGTATCCTGATGTGCACAGCAAGAAAAATAGAATCAACATCCACTTCTCTCAATGGCTTAAATAATTTAACAATTACCTAAAAGCTATTTTTTAACCCAAACCATATCTTCTACCATGCCTACTTTCCTTCTATCAGTTATATCTATTCAGAAATGCAAGCTCATGTTAATGTGTGTCCAATTATGAAAGGTAAATGAGTTACTAAAATCACCCTAATACATTTAAAGTCTAAGCAGAAAGTCTTTCTCTTTAATTATCCACAAAGATATTCCATTGATAGGCGTGGCTATTGAAGAATTTATTGAAGCATCAGAATACTCAGAACAAACTCATTGAATGCATCACAAATGACGGCAGTTCGGCAAAGCATGGAGAATGGCAGTCAGATTTTGCCAATATAGATTTACCGTGGGGTTCCACATCTACATCTAACGACAGGGCAAGTTTCCGCAGATTAGTTTGAGGCATAGAAATGGGGAAAGAGAAGATGATGGTAATTAAACTATTTATGTGACTGCTTTCTGTATGTCTTTGTCTTCAACTGTCTTCAAACCTTTGAGCTGGTGACTGAACCATCCAATCTGGACACCAGGAACACAGCTGTTATTGATCCCTACAACCACATCTTGAATTATGTCAACTAGCCTACAAGTGGCATAGCATAATCCATTAAGCATAATAAAAATGCTATTCTACCTTTAACTTTAGTAAAGTTAATTAACTCATTTTAATAATAATGTCTTGCCAAACCCAGATGAAAAAGTCTTATATTGATGCAGTCAACTACTTTTCTCCAGATAATCGCCGTTTGGGCTGAGAAATTGAAAGCATGCCAACCTAAAATGCTTTTAAAGACTTCAATCAACATTCTCTCCAAAAATGAAGAAATAAGAAGCCAGAGGGCAGAACCATGGATCTCACACTCCATTCTTAACATTGCCCAGCAACTCATATTTATATTACTGGGACTTGTCCTCCAAATTTGACCTGGGGTTGGCCTCTGAATTTGTACAGTGAAAGGAAAGGACAGGGGCTTTATAGTCCTGGAAACTAGAAACAAACTGTCTTATTAAATTACCCATATTTGCAACCAAGCTTAAAATAACACAGATCCGCCAGCCTTCAGACCTAAGGTCTGCAGCTTTCTTTCAAATATAACAAAAGAACACTATTGTTTTTGCCCCCATTTATTTTATTTCTCTGACTCTTTATGAATTCCCGACAAATGGATAAAAGGTTTTAGTTCCTCTCTTAATTTGTTATAAAATCTTGTTTTAAAGCAAATGGATACTTCCCAGATAACAACGGGTAAAGATTTTCTTTTTAGAAGCAGTATTTGAATAGGTTCTACTAACTCACAGAAGAATTTTTAGTTATTAAAAAAAACCCAAAAACTAAGCATATATTTATTTTCAGGAATGAATTTTGAGGAAATTTTAAGTCTTTCGAATTATAAAATACAAAAGAGGTGTGGAGAGGTGAGGTTTCTCCATTTTCACCATAAGTAGATTTAGTCTGTTTGTATTACTGCATCACTCAAGACCTGGGTATATCAATAGTCTAACTGAATTGGGTCATTCAATTAAACAACATATAAAATATACATAGCTCGACAAATCTGTTCATTCCATATAAATATATCTTTATTCTGATTATTTTTGTTGAATCCATTACATTGATCTAGTTAATATCTCTTATTACAAGGAGAGTGAGATCAAAGCTACATAACACTGGAGGCTTTGTATTATGCTGTCCAGGGTGCTTGGTGACCTTAAGTGGTAGAGAGTACACCTTTACACCTTAGATAGTAAAGAGTACATTTAATGACCTCATTTTTGTACTTGAGAACTAAATCACCTTGGATGAGGTCCAACGGAGATGAACCTTAAGACAAGTTCCATTTTATGAAAAGTATAATAAAAAATATATTAGAAAAAAACTAGGGCTAAAAATGTTATTAGTAGATGCTATATAATAAAATATTTTAACTGAATCACTTAATAATCACAATTATCTTAGTTATCTTGTAATAATTGAATTCTTCATAGAAATAAATATTTTGAACTGTGATTATGCTATTTGGCTCATATGTAGGAAATTACCCTCAAGTTTAAAAAAATCATCAATTTATTAAGAATCTTTTGGTTTGTAAAAAATGTTATCTCCTATTAAGAAGCCTAGGAGGGGAGGATTTTTCCCATTTTACAATCCCTGTGTTTAAGTAAACTTCTCAAGCTCACACAGCTAGCAAGAAAGTCTTTCCCAAGTTGTAGCTGTGTCTCTGTACTTCTGAGATCTGTTCTCATGATTATTTTTAAGTTTGGGGATAACTTTTAATGATCCTAAGTGGTTTTCATTTCCATCTTTAGACATACAAACACTTCGGTGATAGACACCCATCAGAGGGGTTCACCCCCATCCCCACCCCCTACCCAAAGCCAGCTCCCCAGCTTGCTTACTTGGGGAAACTACCTACTTTATCTGTGTTTCAGATTCCTCCTCTATAAACTGAAGATAATAATAAAACCTACTTTCTATGATAGATGAAAAAATTAAACCGGATAACATATATTAAGAACATAGTAAGTCAGTAAGGATTTTCTCCATTAGCAATGGAGTAAATAGTCAACTTCAAATTTTTCCAACTTACTCCAATTTATTCCTGGGCTAAGTAAGCCCCTTACAAAATGTGCTTTGCTTGCAGCACCTGCTAAGAGAAGTTACCCAAGGTTGACTGTGAGGTGCCCATTAGTTGATCCGGAAGTGGTAACTTTATTTAGGGACAGCCAACCCTTGAGGTGGGTTGGTGTCCAATGGTGTAGTTTTGCAAGATCATAATGACATACTCTTTAGACCAACTGGACTCTGCAATTTTAATGAGGAAATGGGGGTGAATAAGACAATGGAGGAGTGGACTATTGGAGGTAAAATCATGGGTTTTCAAGTCAAAGAGACCCGCAATCAAATCTGGTTCTGCCCAACTGGGATCTTTGGGGAAATTGCTTCATTCAACTGCGACTCAGTTTCCTCTTTTATCCCCACATCCCCTGCCCTCGTTCAAACCATTCATTGCCCACCCAACTGGTTTCCATGCCTCCTGCCTAAGTTCCCCCAAACCCACCACCCACGTGGTCACCAGACTGGGGTTGCCAGCTAAAACAAACAAACAAAAAAACAGTTAAATTTGGGCTTCCCTGGTGGCGCAGTGGTTGAGAGTCCGCCTGCCGATGCAGGGGACATGGGTTCGTGCCCCGGTCCAGGAAGATCCCACATGCCACAGAGCGGCTGGACCTGTGAGCCAGGGCCGCTGAGCCTCCGCATCTGGAGCCTGTGCTCCGCAACGGGAGAGGCCACAACAATGAGAGGCCCGCATACCACAAAAAAAAAAAAAAAAAAAAAAAACAGTTAAATTTGAATTTCAGATAAACAACAAATAATGTTTTAGTATAGTTATGTTCCATGCCAAAACATTATTCTCTGTTACCTAAAATTCAGGATTAACTGGGCTTCCTGCTCTTTTGTTTTTTTTTAAGTTTGGCAACTGTACACCAGAGTCACTACCAAAACCATAAATCCCGCCATGGTATCCCCATCTTTAAATGGTCAAATGGCACCCTAAAATGAAGTGTTTGATTACAATATTAAGCCATTTTTAAATGTTTTCACAAGTCTTTTCATGATATAACTACTTTCGATCTCTCCAACATCATTTTCTACCACTTCCCACTGGGCTTCCTCTTCTTTTTTTTTTTTTTTCCCCTAAATCTGACAACCATCTACCAGAGTTACTTACCAAAAACACAATCATATATACAAACATATGTATCTAATGATGATAGAAATTTTCCAGAAAATGTTTCAGCAACGTTCAGCAAACAGTTGCCCTGTATTCATGCACAGAAGTCCTTCTGCATTTAGAAGTCTCTTTGTGTTATTCAGTCGTTCATTCAATAATCAGTTATTCAGTGACTATAAGGCATTATATAACATGTGGGTGAGACAGAATATGAATGTAGAGCACAGATGAAGCCATTTCTGTGTTCAGCTGGGCCAACAGTCAAAGTACCCAGAGCGTACTTCCTTCTCTACCCAATTCCCCTTTTTTCCAACACGAGGTACTTTGGAGGAATTGCCCCTAGAAATGCCACAGCAGCATGCTGGTAGGAGATTGTCACTGAATTAAATTGTATTATATTGACTACTATTTATCATTTGAGAGTCATCAAAAAGGAGCATCATACAGAAAATTCTTGTTGAATTGGGACACTCCGTGGGAACAGCTGGTAGAGAAGCATCAGTAAAGGATTCCTCAAGCTTTAATGCACACAAGGGACTGAGCCCAAGATAACAGATGTGCACTGACCTACACCGAAAAGAGTGGGGGGCAGCACGAGTTACTGGAGAGCTCTTGGTTTAGACTCCAGGAAGATTCCTGCAGGTCCAAAGCTGATAGAATGAGAGTTAAAGTCGCATGATCCCCGTCCTTGGGCAGAATGTATTCATTGGGAGTATCAATCTCCCCGACCCCAGTGTCACCAGCATTCATTTTTAGAGAAGTAAAACAGTCTGTGCTTACAAAGGGCCCCCCTTTTTGAGCCCTATTCTGAAGTACTCTTCCCCGGAGTGGTCTGTTATGAAATTTCATTATTCCTAGACACTGGTCGGTAGAACTTCCTCTTCCATGGAGATTTGCATGAGGACCAGGACACTTTGGACAAATCAAGAGAACTGGTGGTGGCTATGCGTTTGTATTTCTCAATGAATGTGCAGTTCACATACAATATGTGTCCTATAGTTAGTGCCCTCCTGCGCCCCCAGCCTCACTTACAATGTGACTAAGTTCGCTGCGGTCCTTCATCCCACATGACTTCATTTCTGCTGCCCTGTCTTTCAGTGCCGCTGCCTGTTTCTGTCGTCGTCCGCAGACACTCCTGTCACTAGGCCAATTACCAGCATCTATTGAGCTTTTCCTCCTAATCCAATGGACTCCTTGTTCTCCACCGATGACAGTCTTAGAAGGTGACAGCCAAACTGGCCGTTAGCTTCTGACCTCTCTGTAGTTGATCTTATTATGGTAATTGCCAGGCTGGAAGGAGCAGACACCAGGCCAATTACACCTGTCCCTGTCCCAGTTCAGCCTGGGCTTAAATTACTCCATGAAAGCGTGGTTTGCCTTTACTGAACAACAACTTTTTCTCTATTCTTGTGAAATTTGGAGACAGACATTCCTAATTATGCTTGTCAGTGGGACATAATGACCCAGTATTTCTTTAAATGGCATCATTCTTTATCAGGGAAGCCGATGCACTCCATTAATAGATAACTTGACTGGGGTATTTTTAAGCAAACAAATCTTTAAAATGTGACTCTTTGATATATAAGCAAGCATAAACTGAAAACCACACAGCTGACCCTTCGCGGTTATTTTAATATTAATGCTATACATAGATGTATGTGCGTGTTGAATATTAATTAGTCTATAAATGTTTTATTTGTATGGACTTAAATCTATAAAACTATACATAGCTAATTCTATAAATGGATATCCATGTGGCATACATACATAATTATATTAGAATATGTGTACATTACGGCTACATGAATTAGTTTTTTAACTGCATTATATAAAACATTAGGAGGAGGAGCCTTTTACATTCATTTGAAAATTAAATGTTGTTCTTGAGCATTCTAGAAGACCAATGTATAATAATATGCCCCTATAAATCTAAATTGAAATTAACTACACAGATTCTTTTTATTCTAGTTAATTGTTAAAGAATGCCCTATTTACTTTCAAGTCTTATATTTACAGAAGTGCTTACCTACTCATAAGAAATTACTCATGAAAAATAATTTAAGAAGGAAAAATATCAGAGTTCCCAACTGGTTTGGTAATTTGTGAGTTCTTATAGAAGTCTTTGAGGATGGACCTTGTTTGAAGCAAGTTCCTCCAAGCATAGAAATACCTGAGACCCTAGATCGAAAACTCCTCTGTCTTCAATCCCAGTGTCATTGTGGGTTCCCCCTTCAGTCTTTTTTTATTGGAAGTAGCCACTTAGGAGAGAGCAGGACTGGGCTCTATAGACAGACTGCTGCCTGGAATGGAACAGTTTATTCTGCATTTATTCTCTTCTCCATCATCCCCATGAGACGTTAAAGGCAGTGTCCTTCTCTGGGCTCCAGAAGCCTAACCAGGATAATTTACGGTCTCCCCAGCTCATACCATAAAGTGTCTTCATTCAATTTGTCTTTCCCACTTTACTGAATCCAGCATTGCTTTTACATCTACTGGAGGTCTGCTTTCCCCCAACAAGCCATAGTCAAAGATGTAAGCTGCAGGGCTCTGTTCCAATAACCCCAGTAATGCTAATGAAATTGCTTCCTCTCTCTCAGCCTATTTCTTACACAGGGGTGATAATCACCACCAAAAAGAGGATGTTGTAAGATTTACAATTCTCAGCTGGTTGCTTCACAGGTAGTGGGAATTTAGCCAAGTTCATCTTCCAAGGGTGTGCGGTCAGCTTCCATGTTTACAAACTGTAGAAAGCTTGAGCCAGTCGCTGACGTTCTCCAAGTGTGAGTGCTCCACAAGATAATGTACACCAAGGTGTTAGCACTCTCTTGACTTGCCCCCCAAGATCTCATTGGTCCTTGAACTTTTCTTTCTTTTCTTTTCTCTTCCCTTTCATTCTTTCCAGGGATAACCAAGTCATAAATCTATACATTGAATAAGGACCACACATGGTCACATCATTGCATTTCGATTTCTCTGGAGGAGTATTAAATTCTTCCTATTTCTCCTGATTGGTCTTGCCCATGTGATGCCTTTGTCATCTCCTCTTTTTCCACGGCTGAGACCTCCAATTTTGCAATTCCTGGCATCAGGGACTGACAGGCAATCCTCTCTTCCCTCTGAGATCATTTCCACTCAGAATGTCTTCATTGAAGGATCATATTGTCAGTCACTGGGGTTGATGCACTTGCAGTGGCTACTGTACAAGGTCCCTGATGGAACCCAAAGACACTGCAGAAAGTAACTGAGGTTCTGTCCCTGTGCTTTCCCTCAGAGTCTTCAAAAGTAAACTGGTACCCACCCAAGGAATCAGTTCCTTCAGAAATCCTCTTTGGTCTCTTTCCCCAGCAAAAATTTCCAGGGTCTTTTTTGTTGTTGTTAAAGTCCTAAGTTGTCTTACCTTGAAATGATAGAGACATCTTTCCAACTCCAATCAAACAACAATTTAGAAGAGTCTCTGCTTTGGGGTTTTTACACCAGTTGGCAGCAAATAGGGCTAACAACAGAGTTGCCTCAAAACCCTTTTGATAGTTGAGCCCAGAAAGCAGAGATTCTCCAGTGGAATGTGCCTCAGTCATCTGCAGCATTTGTGAAAGCCCAGGCTGTTGGTCCCCTTGGAGGTGCTGATTCCATAGGCCTGGGCTGGGGCCAGAGGATTTGCATTGCTAAGAAGTTCCCAAGTGATGCTTGTCCAGGAACCCATCTTTGAGAACGACTGAGACAAAGCATAAGGGGCGTTTGTGAACCCTCTTCATCACAGTGTTTCTCAACTGACCTTCCCCACTACCTTGGTGATTCATAAAGATCACTTCCTTGGTGAACATAAGGAAGGCCTTGAACCTTGTTGCTTCTAAAAAGGTTACTCCTTGGAGACTAATTGTTGCTGCTTTAAATGGCATTAGGTGAAGCCTGAGCCCTGGGGGCGTATATAGAAAGGAGGGAGAGGACAAGAAAAATTACAAAGTGTGCCTCCAATTTCATCCTTGGATAAGGCCTCAGTGATAGCAACATCTACCCCAATCAAAGCTATTTTCTTAAACCCAGACTGAAATAAACACAAAGGATATGGAGAGAGGGGAAAAGTCTTTTTTTTTTTTTAACCCAATAAAGCACACTATCTTTTTCTCTCTCTGTTAGATGAACAAAATGGGGTTGCCTGGCTTGAGCTCGTCATCTGTGTTTATCTCATCTGGTTGTCTCTAATTAGATTGCAGGCCCCTTTGGGCAGTAGCTGTGCAGTTGTAATCCGATTTTGTACAGTGCCTGGCACAGTCTCTTAACCATAAAGAGGGTGCTCGATAAATATTTATTGGCGATGGTTATCTCTAATTCCTCAGGAAGTCTAGGCAATTCTAGGCCACTCCACTTAGCTGAATGATAATGGAAATTGATAAACTATCATGGGGGACACACACGTGTAGTAGGTTTTTCAAAACCAACCCACCATCAAATATTCAAAACGAGGATGTAGCCTTTAGTAGCCTATGGGCATTGAAGGTTGAACATATTACTTTGTGCCAAACTTGTAGGAGTGATCCAGTGTAGCACTGGAAGAGGTAAGCTTTATAAACCAGTGAATCTTCTGGCACTTTCCTTAGGTGATGCCGAAGTTTGTAATATGGTTTTCTCTCCACCCACCACATTTTCTATTAAGTCACATAAATTGGTCTATAAAGTCAGTAACATTTTAATTATTGGCAAGTGTATTCATCAACCCCCAGACGGTTTTTCTTTGCTAAAAATCATGGAACTGACATCACTGGAAACATGATACACGTTTGGCTGATATAGTCTCTTCCATCTACAAAATGTTTCTAACCTCGACGGATAAAGTCTAACACAAGAAGTGAAGTAATTGGAGCTACTTTTTCCCTACGTCTGAAAAAAACAAATTTACTCCGGAAATGCCTCCAAACACATATGTCTAATGAAAAGCACACTTACAGCCAGCAAAAGAGCAGGTGCTGTGTCATTTATAGGGGAGAATGAGACAAGAAATTCCAGGACACAAGAAAACCTGGAGAGGCTTTATTTCTAGGCGTGCTTAGGTACAAAGAGAAGGCTGTGCCTCGATGGGGTGCTAGGGAATCTAATAGCTGCATCGGGTAATGCACCGCTGGCCGCCCAGCCACTGGTGGTATTTGGCCGTCCTTCTCATACACTAATGACAAGAATTTGGGGAAACCATAGACTTTGTGAGCCTTTCCCCTACACTTCTGTGCAAATATGAGGTTAAAGAAATGCACTGTGTAAGAGGTAAAAGGGTGAGCAGCAGAGCCAGAAAACAAGGAGTTCAAGAAGAAAGCAGTGAGATTGCTCAACGGGAGCTTGTCCTTTGGGAGCACTGTTTGAAGAAGACGTAACCCATTGTTTCTTGAAGATGATTTCTTTGGAATTCTTTTCTTGGCTTCTGAGACTTGTTCACCTTGTGACCTTAAATATTTTCCTTGCTGCCTGGTTCTTTCGCCTTTGTGTCTCCCTCCTCTCTTCTGTACAGGGAGCTTCTGTTGATTGAAAAATGGATAGAAAATAGATGGATTCTGCAGCCACTCAGAGAATGAAGACACTTCACCCAGATCTCTCTCACCAGACCTAAGGTTAGAGCGTCTATCACCTTTCATCTATTCAGCACTGAGAAAGGTTGCCTCTTCATAGTTAGGGACATGATTTTGGGGATATTTTCTCTTGTTTTTGATCTGCAAAACATTTGGAGGATGAGCAGTATAGTACATTTGGAAGTGGAGAGTCAAATGTCCATTTCATGACTTACATGGGATTGGAACTTTGGCTTTCAGACGCTGCCTTCAGTTTCTTGGAATTGGGGTTTCACATGCTAGAGGCTGAACTGCACTTTCCCTGGTATTTCTTACCGTATGAAAAAAGGAAATAAAATCTAAGAATTTGTGTGTGTGTCACTGAAGATGACCAGAGAAAATGATGTGGGGAGTGATGTTTAGGGACTAGAAGAATATAGTTTCCTTCAAAGAAACTGCCCAGTGTTCAGAAACATCATTTCCAGTGGGAACCCTTCTCAATGGAATGAATTCCATGCTGCTGAACAGGATGCCAGGGTGCTGATCATGGTCCTTAATCAATTCTATCTCCTTCTACTTGTCTCTGATTCTTAGTTGTCCCTTCTATATAATAAGCAATTTGGGGGAAATGACGGGTCCGACAGTTCAGAAAAGTAGTCCATGTTCATCAAGGTGCCCACAGGAAAGATTCTGGTCCAAAGTTGTGTTTTAACCCCAGGGTCCCTGCTGACTAGCTGTGTAAATGTGGTCTTGAGCAAGTGTGTCTTTTCTCTAAGCCCCAGTTTCCTCATCTTAAAAATGGGGATAATGATCGTTATCTACCTGAATGTTTACTGAGGGGATTAACGAAGAAGATGCCGCTCGTAGGGTGCTTGGCACAAAGTAAGGGCTAAGTAGTAACTCTCAGGCATCCTCCTGCTGCTGTCATCAGGACTACGTTTACTCCAGGACCCCAGAAGCACATTATCAGAGAGTATTGTTAGTCGCAAGGGATTAAGAGCACAGCATGTGGCCAGACTGCTGAGGGTGGGTCTCATCTTGGTCACTGAGATTACCACACAATGCCTGGCATTAAATTCACAATTCCCATTACTATATTGGTCTCTTATCTCTAAAGGTTCTGTTGCCCTTGGGCTGAAGTCCCGGGCTTGGGTAATTTTCTTTTCACCTTTATGCTTTTCTGTGCATTCCAAATTTTCTACGATGAGTAGAAATTACTTTTAAAACAGAAAACAAAAAGCCCTTTTCTTGTGTGTTTTAAATATAATATCAAGATAAGGGTAGGGGATTAAGAGATACAAACTACTGTGTATAAACTGCAGCCATCACTTTGTAATAACCTTAAATGTAGTATAATCTATAAAAATATTGGATCACTATGTTGTACACCCGAAACTAAAATAATGTAGTAAATCAACTATACTTAAATTTTTTTAAAAAAGAGATAATAAATGTAAAGTATTTAGCACAGTTCTTGGCATATAATAAACAATAAATATTGGCTATCATTATTTTCCAGAAAAAACTATATACTATCAACCAGATCTTAGACTAACCATTCACGGATGCATAAACTGCTATCTTATGGACATGAATCATTTCTTTGTTCAGAGTAAGTTTGCTTCATCCTCATTCAAATTGTTATAATGGGGAGCGAGTTTGCCTTTATGAATCAGCCTGTCAGACATCGTGGAAACATTCTGAAGACTCCAGGTTTCAAACTGTTTTCTCCCGGCAACCTGAAATTTCTCCCCAGAGCTTGATTGCTATAGGGTAAGACCTTGTGACACAGACGAAGACAAACAAGTTTCTGGGATAGTCCACAGGGGGAGACTTTTAAAACTGTGAGTTCAGCAGGGACACAAAGAGACTCTGGGAAGGATGTGGTGACTGCAGAGACAACTGACCCTATTTGTTGCAGGGGCAAGCTCCTCTTCCCGCTACAGAGGCAGGGAAAAGGCCTCCAATAATGCCTTTCCTTGCTCCAGATTATTAACTACAATGGTGGCTTCTTAGACAAGAAGGAAAAAAAAAAACATTAGGAAGATAGCCAGAAAGAAAACATTTTCAAGGGGATAAGGGAAGGAGTGTGGAGGGAATATATAACCCAGTAAAATGGAAGAAGAAACAATTTCCTGTGATACTTATGAATAAGGAAGATAGTCATATGAATTTATACACATACAACACTGTAGTTTATTAAAAATGTTACGCTTATCAAGGCTTATCAAAGTTTCCCACTAACGTGTGACTACAGGCAAAGAAAAGTGACCACGTGTGATCCTTGTGTGCATCGGGAGGCCCATGGCAAGAGAAGGAGGAACAGGCATAGCCTGTACTAGACCCCAGAAAGCTTGAAGTTTCTTTCAAGACCTGGGATTTTGTCTGAAAACGATATTGATTTCTCATTGCTCTAGGATAAAAGAACGGGACCAAACCCTGGTTGTCTAATTCTTGGGCCCACGATCTCTCTAATTTATCACACTGCCTCTGCTTTATGGCTGCAACACTCTGAAGAAATCCCATCCTTTGTTCTACTAAACACTTGACTCCACAGTTGCTAGCAATTATGAAAAAGGATGTTAGTGTCCCAGGCGGAAAAAGTAGGACTGTAGGTGGTAACACCCTCCTGAGTGGATAGGGAGATAAATATAAATAGTTCTGAGAAGGAAATTGGGAGGACTGGCATCTTCCTGGGGCACGTATGCCAGCTGGGACTGAAAACCTGCCAGGAATAATCAGACAGTGATCACTCCCCAATTCTGCTGACTCAGGTAGGAACAAATGATATAGTCATTAAAGATCTACAGTACACCTAGTGGGACTTTGAAGTTCAGGTCAGGAAACAGAGACCTGAGGGCACAGGTAGTATCTTTGTTTGTCTTTCATCACAGAGCCTGACCTCAGAAGCGAAGCTAGTTTTTAACCATCAGTTAAATCGATGGTAGAGCAATAATCAACATTTTGTTTTCTAAATTAAGCCCTTCTAACTTACTAAAATAAAAAATTCCAATATATATAGTAAGAGGGTCCTTTCCCATGTTAATGTTATGGTTTGATGATAGCTTTCTGACTGGCAAGCGGAGTTTATTTTACAAAGGACAGGTGGGAAATGCCTTGCCAGTGACTCAGAGATGCCATCCCCAAACAAATTTAAACTGAATTTGAGGAGTAGACACTAAGAAATCCAGAAAAAAACAAAACAAAACAAAACATATTTTATGGACAATATGACTGATTTGGATTAAAAAAACAACAACAAAGTGGAAAAGATGCTTCTAAAGAGATAATTATCATAGGAAGATTGTCAGGAACAGTATATGAATATGATATGTAGAATCAGAAAACAAAGTCAATATGGGTTTTTTGTTTTTTCAAATGGAAACTAAATGATATTACTTGTTTAAAAGGAAACTATCTACCAGAAAGAAAAGCATGGTGAGTTTATACATGATGAAGGTGTATACTTGTGTGGAAATTTACCACCTGGAAAGTGAAAGCATCATGAAGGCCATTGAGATTAGGATTCAAAATTATAGAAATACTATCATTGAGGGAGAATAATAGAGGCAACTCAGATCAATGAAGGCCCTGTATCATGTTTTCTTTATTTTATTTTTAATTATGAGATCTTTGAAACATATGTAAATGTATAAAATAAAGAAATCCTTTTAACCTATCACCCAAATGAAAAAGTTATTAACATTTTGCATGTTTGCATTAGCTTTCATTCTTTAATTATTTTCTTTTTAATTTTCTTTAGTTTTTTTAGATAAAAAAATTACAAACAATAGCAAAAACCCCACATACCATGCATTGTCCTCTCTCTAAGTAGAAATAATCACAACAGAGGGCTATCTGTTCCATTCTTTTGATTTTTACCCAGGTGTAAATTCACAAACAGTACACTACATGGTTTACTAGGTTAAAAAACTTATCTGAAAGCATCCCATCATATGTATCTTTTTACAAAACTTGCTTTTTTTCACTTGACATAGTATATTTTACAACTATCCCTATTTATTCACATAGATCTAATGTAGTTATTTTAACCCTGTGTAGTAGCGCAAAGCAAAGCTTCCACCACTGATGGACAATCGGTGTTTCCACTTTTTTTTCCTGCTATTACTTATAATTCTGTTACATACAAGATTTTACATATCTCCTCTGCACATTCCTAGAATTTTTCTTTGGGAGAAAACCAGCAGTAGAATTTGAGGTAAAAAAAAAAATACACCTCTTCCATTTAACTACATAACAGAATTGTTCTCCAAAGTGGTTTCACTAATGTACGTTACATGAAAACCTTTTTTTACCACATACTCAGTAATACTTGGAGTCCTCAGATGTCTACAGGGTTGCCAAGGTAGTGTGTGTGTGAAAGAGCATCGTGTCGTTTTAGTTTATATTTTTCTGGTTAATATAGAGGTTGAGCATCATTTCACGTGTTTATTGCCCTTTCCTCTATGTTTACTCAGCTTCCCTCATCTTTAAATCATTGCTTATATTTTTAAGTTGGTCGCATGTAGAATGTTCCAAATGTTTCCATATTTTAAAATTTTCTTTGCTTGTTGAGTTTTGCTTGAGAAATTGTTCCTTCACAAAATATCATAAACATTTCCTAACCTAAGTTTTAAAAAAGCTTTGTTTTTCATATTTAGGTCTTTATATATGAAGTGGAGATTTTGCATCTATTTGGAGAGTTGATTATCCCAGAATTAGTTATTATTGATAAATAGTCTATCCATTCGTCAATAGTTTTTAATGGCTTTTGGGTCATAGACCAAATATATATATATTCGTATGTATGTTATATATAGGTTATATACATATATGTTATATATAAGCTGTAACTTTTATATGTTGCCTTTATATATATATATACATATATATTACATATATGCATGTGTGTGTATATATATGCACACACTGGTTCTGGCATCTCTTCTTTTTTACATTGATTATTAGTCTTTTTCTTATTTTTAACCTTTAACCATCTGAAATTAATCATTATTCCTGTTATTGCTGCTGCTATGTTGTTGTTATCTTATGGTATTTTTATTATCATTATTGGCTTTATACAGTCAATGCTTATTTAAATTTACCCATCCAACCACCTATTTCTTTGATCAAAACTACTTACTGCATGCCAACCCACAGCTACTTTTTCAGTTAAATCTCCTCCCCAAATCATTCTTAATAGGTCTTCCAGGTGAGGCTACATACAGTCTCTTAGCCAGAGAAAGTCCTTTTTCCCCCCACTCTTGAATAATCCAACAGCTGGATATAGAATTTTCAACTGACAGTAATGATCCCTCAACTTGACCAAGAGTTCATTCTGTTGTTTCTGGACCGGTGTTTTAAGATGTTTGCTGTTAGTACAATTGTCCCTTTTTTTAGAGAAGTCTTTTCCTTCAAATTGCTTTTAAAATCTGTTTTTTTAGTGTTCTACAGCTTAACCTGTAGATAGCTATAGGGGCATTTTATGTGTCCTTCTGGAAATTGATGTGTTCCTTTATTCTAACAATTTGTACCTCCCATCACTTTTGAAAAATCATCAGCCATGGGCTTCCCTGGTGGCACAGTGGTTGAGAATCTGCCTGCCAATGCATGGGACATGGGTTCGAGACCTGGTCTGGGAAGATCCCACATGCCTCGGAGCAACTAGGCCCGAGAGCCACAGCTACTGAGCCTGCGCGTCTGGAGCCTGTGCTCCGCAACGAGAGGCCGCGATAGTGGGAGGCCCGCTCACCGCGATGAAGAGTGGCCCCCACTTGCCACAAATAGAGAAAGCAGTCGCACAGAAATGAAGACCCAACACAGCCAAAAATAAATAAATTAATTAATTAAAAAAAAAAAAAATCATCAGCCATTACCTGCTTTAATGTTTCCTCTTCTCCATTCTCTACTCTTGCTGTTTGAACTGTTTTCCTATAGACGTATGTCCAAGTTTTTCTCTTCTCAGGTCTCAACTTCTTAAGATTTTCTAACTCTTTATGCTACATTCTAGGTGATTTATTTATAATTTATTATCTTCCAGTTATTTCCTTTCTTCAGCTGCATCTAAGTCACTGTTCATTGTGCCTATTGGGCATTCATTTCTATGATGGTATATTTTGTTTTTCATTGCAAAATTCGATTTGGTTCTTCTTCCAATCTGCTTCTCTCCTTCAGTAACTTTCCTTTCCTTGTGCTTTCTTGTCTTCTTTGCTCTCTGCCCCTTTTCACTTTATGTATTTCTCTTTCTAGTTTGGACTCTTAGTCTCAGAGAATTGAATTAACCATATGTCTCAGATAATGCTAATAGCAGCTGCTGCGTACTTGGGCTCCTGGGAAGCAGACAGTGACAGTCACAGGGCAAGTGCTGTGAGCTTACCCCACACTCCTGTGAGGCGGGGACTGTGGTGAACGGTCACTGAGAAATGAGGCACAGAGTGATGAAGAAACTTGCCTGACCAAAGTGACCTAGTTGATTAGGATGTAAATGAGGCCCTTGGGCTCCAAAGCCTGGGCACATCCTACTATGTTTCAGTGCCTTCATTCACGACCTGCTGTCATATTCCCTTCACAAATCAGCCTGTTTCTATTTTATTTTATTATTTTTTCTATCTTAATTCTCACTCCTGTTCCTCTCTCTATACATAAATGGTATTGTGTTAGAGAGATCACATTCATCTTATAATAGTTTTTAGTTCAACACTCTTTTTAAGGTCTATCAGTGTTAGTATATATGCCTCTACTTCATGTCTTTAACCTGCCTAATGACCCATCTCTTTAAAAATTTTTGTTTTAGAGTCTCTTTCGGATTTGACTTTACTATGTCAAGTTCTGGGGGTTAAGCGGTAATAGTCTTGGTTGTTGACTGTGTAGACCCTTGACTGTGATGGATTTGTTCTTTGTGTCTCTTTCAACGTTCGATTGTGAGCTCATCTTCAGGATTTCGTTCTGTGCTAAATCCCTACTGCCTGGATTAGGGAAGGTTCCTCTGGAGCTACGTTGGGTTTGATTCTTCCACATGTCCCACGAATTCCTCCACTGGCTTTGGACCAATTTTATGTTAATTTCTCCACTGGAAATGCAAACTCCAACCCTATTTCAGGAATAAGACCAGCATTCTGATTTCTTATCAGAGAACTTGGCTCTGTCTAGGAACCAACAAGAAATAAGATTTTTTTTTTGTCTCCGACGTTGGTGAGGAGATTTTTTTTCTAGTCCCCCTTTGCTATGTGTGTAGCCCTTCATAAATCTGGTTTTAAAACTGGGGTTTCTGTTATAGCTCCCTCTTTACAAGGTCTTATCTGCCACTTAGGCATTGGCAGTAAAACCCAGTCCCGAGGCAGTGACCAGAGCCAAACTCCTCACCTCTCAAGTTGCTCAAAGAGCTCTTACAGTACTCACATCTGGCCCCTAGGGAAGCCCTCTTTCCTGTAAGCTCAGCTGACATCTTTAAAATAATGTGTTACATTTCATTTAGCATTTCTCAATACTGTAACTGGAATGTTAGTCTATTAACACAGACCGTCATGGTGCGAAAAGAAACCCCCCTCCCCTGAATCACCTGTTCTTTCTGCCTGAGCTACAGAGGCTTCAAACTAGCTCTGCCCCCTCAAACCACCGTTTTCAGAGTATAATTACTTATCATCTAATTCAGTCACAACATTTGCAGGGCAAATTTTATGATTCTTATTTGACCAATGATGCAACTTAGTCTAACAATGATTTCTTAGTGAAGAGATCTACCCAAAGTTATACCAATGCTAAGGGAAGCAGCCTGACCTCACAGCCAGGTCCTGATTCTAGGACACTTAGGGCCCCCCAGCCTCTTTCTCAATACTAAGCATCGCTGTACCTGAGCTGTTTCAACTCCTGAATCTCATTAGAGTCCCTCTTACTTCAGGTCCTTCCAACCCTATTCCCACTCCCTCTGCTTGTAACACTCTCTCCATTTTCTTGATTATTAGTTGACTTTCCACACAAGTTTTTGTTTAATCATATGCAGCCTTGTGCTTTTTTAACAGTCTTCTGCCAGGACTCCTCATCTGGATGAGGACTGCCCACAACTTTTGCACAATGCCAGGGAAGAATTCAATGATTACTGCTTGGTTGATTGATAGATTCTTCCCCTAGCTGCCTTTTAACCTTTATCCATAAGAGTTCCCTATAAAACACAAACACCATGCATTGTCTTATGTCAGAATAGCTTTACATTTCTATTCTTGCCATATTACAATATACTAGTACCTTGTATTATTGGATATGTCAGGATCTGGGGCCTTGAAACATACCACTTATCATTATTATGCATATATTTATATTTGGAAATCAAGAACTATGTATTTTTCCTCAATGCTTGTAATTTAGGGTAAAAGAAAAGGATGGTTTTCTGACAACTAATCATAGCTGCAATTAAGGTATCTACTCTGAGTTTACTCTCAATTTTGCCAACTCCTGGAACAGACAATTCTTGACTTTCTTTTATAAACTTCTTGTCCTGGTGTCCTTTGACAGTATCTTACATCTCACTGGAGTGTAAATCATAGGTGAAACGTCTCATTTCATTAGTCACTGCTTTTCTATTAGTTTATATAAGACTTTTATTTGTGCTAAGTGCTTTAATCCTTTGGGGCTTTATTTGCTCTCTTTCACAAAAGCCCCATGAACTAGATAACAAAGTTTATCAACCTTTTATAGATAATAAAAATAGTAAACTATTCATCTACCATCAAATTGCAATTAGAACTCACAGCTCCCAAAGCCTGTCCATTGTTCAATTTTTATACTTTTATGCTATATGTGTTTTCTCCTTTTTGATTGCCTTTTTGTTATCAGTATATTATTTAAGGTTGTAATCTCCTCCCAAACAGTAACTAAAACATACATTCAAGAAATGCAGTGGAGTTTATTAAATAAAAGTCACTACTAAATCTCTAAAACAGGTATAAGTTAAAAGTAATATTGGAATGTTGATTATTTCAGGAAGTTGATATCCTGAAATTCTATGTAATATAATTGAGCTGTAACAGAATTTACTCATAGGCATTTCAAATGATGCAGAACATAAGGTCTGAGCTAGTTTATTCTCTGCTTTGGAATATGCAAAAAATCTTGAAACTTAGCTCGTTTATTCTCTGCTTTGGAATATGAAAAAATCACCTGAAACTGCCATCATACCTGACACATTCTTGCTCATAGTATGGGCCAAATATCATCTGATTGATTGGCATACCAAATATAGGTACTACAAATATAGATAACTGTGTGAATGTTAAAAGGATGTTTCTAGTTAATTGCTCAACTTCAGTTGAACAGTGACAATCATACATTAACTTAAAAACTATTTTAAGATAATGAAACCTTTGTAGACAGCTATCTAATTTAAGTTACCTGATCACTGAATCTTAACTCTCAAATGGGTCCTTGGTTTCCCATTTTGTGTCACTTTTAAAAATTCCTTTCACTACCAAGACTTAATGGAGAATCTCATGATGTTTTGATCTGTGGAAGATTTACAAGAAATGCTCAGAAACACCTGTGTTCACACACACACACACACACACACACACACACACCCTCAATTCATCATTGTCTAATGATTGCCTCCAAGCAATTCTCTTACCCAAGAACTAATAGCATTAGTGTGTCAGGAGGAACTCATATCTTCACAAAACAGCTATGTTGCCTCCAGAATTTTAATTTTAAAAAAGTAGTCTTTGTGATTATGTGCATATTCAACAGGTGACATTGGAAAATGTGAAGCACTTTCGCCAAGGAAGTCCTTTGCAGTAAGTCCCTTGATTTTTTCCAGCTGCAAAAACACAAATGTTGTTCTGACTTGTCCGCATGTTGAGAAGCGTCCTTTGGTACTTGTTCCAGCTGGGATTTTAACTTGCAACATTGAGCTGCTGAATCAGGTGACTTGATCTAGAACAGTGCCGCCCCATAGAAGCAGAATGCTAGCCTCAAATGTGAGGAACGTGTGTGATTTAAAATTTTCTAGTATCTACATTTAAAAAGAAAAAAAAAAGAAATATGACACTAGTTTCAATAATACATTATATTTAATACAATATAGCCAAAATATTATCAGCTCAACATGCAATAAATAGAAAAATAATTGAAATATCTTCCATACTCGGTCTATGAAATCTTGCATGTAATAGAAACTTAAAACACATGTCAGTTCGGACCAGCCACATTTCAAGTGTTCAGTAGCCACCTTATGGTATTGGATATCTCAGATCTAGAGCTTCTCTTATCATCCTTCTAAATAGCAGCCACCAAAAGCACTCTCGGATTAAGATTGGCTTTGTATTTAATTTACCAACAGTTCGCATTGCAAAAAGATGCCCAGCCGTGAATCAATCTCAATACCAAACCAAAAGGTAAAAAATAAAAAATGAAAAGAAACAAAAGAAAAAGAAAAATCTAGTCTCTCAGTTTGGTTTCAGTAGTAAGGCTTAATCTTCCATGCTAGCAAAAATACTTGGTTAACAGGATAGCCATCAAACCTTAATCATCAAATCACATTCCATCATTTCCTTCCCTCTCAAGCCAGTAAACAACAACAACAAAACCTAAGTTGTCTCGTAACCATGGCCTGGGTGTTTCCATATTGCTATAGAGACACATGTCAACAACTTAAATGATAGCCACACAGGAAAAATGGGAAAGAATTGAGTGTGGCCCCTCTGTCTCAGCTTCCAAGGGCAGAGATTGAGAACCCATGCCATGCACAAACGCAGAAATCATAATTGGAAGGTGGATGGAATTTACTGCAGTCCATGTGTTTTACTTTCCATCCTCTTCTGCATGGAAGCATTGCTCCCCAAATACACCTAACATGCAATACAAGATTCTGTGCAGGGAAAAATACTTCCTGATTTCATGCTCCACAGCATTAAGATTGATAGGTCTGTAATTTTACCCAAAGTACAGCAACCACAAATGTTCTTCTTTTTCACACATAAATATTTAATCCCTGTTAAAAACATGCTATGCTACATGCCAGAGTAATATCTTAGTGTCGTGGGTTTCACAGATTAATTGTAAATTGACAGGATTGCAGTATAGCCCAGCTCATTCGCTTGTGGATATAAGACATCACCAAGAAAACCTGTTTTCTATACTCCTGAGCAAGGAGAAAATGAAAAACTTTGGAACAGAAGTATTTGGGAGGTTGTGAATAGACACAGATTTGGGGTGTGGTACAGTTTTCACACAAGTGGGTAGCTTTATCTGATTTGAGTTAAAGTCTTAGACAAGTAATTTATCTTCACTCATCTCATCTCTCTAAACATATAAGAAAGACAAGAGAAAGAGGAATTGGAGAAAGAAATTGGAAGAGAAACTTTTGAGTTAAAAAATCGGTCATACCCAATTGGAGATCTAATAAAATGACATGGTGGAATTTGGTTTGTTCCTGTTGTTTTTGTACTTGTACTGCTTTAGGAAAAAGCCCATTAGCTACTCTTCCTTGAGTGGCAATACATCTATTTGTTGTCCATTCTGATGAAAAGCAGAAGTATAGTCTCAGATATTTTTGTAATATTAAAAAATGACCATAGTGTGCCCATACTTTCTTGAATAATGCAATAGTGCAATGCATAATGTTTAGGTGAAACTGTAGGTGATTTTAATTATATCTAAGCCTTTGATCCTTTTCATCTTAGTACAAGAGATGAAAACAAAACCAACTTTCATAGAGAAAGATGTCTTGATAAGTCTGAACTCAGAGTTGAGATACTTGGTTTGACAAAGGATTAGTCTCTGATTAGAAATGCATTTTGTGAAAACAGAACTGAAATTAGGATTGTTCTAGAAATAAGAGCAAACATTTATATAAGCACATGCATCAGGTACTGATTATTCTAAGTGCTTTGCATTATATTGGCTTTGATTCTTACAACAACCATCTGATGTAGGTACCCTTTTTTTCTTTTAGAGATTAGAAAATGTAGGCACAGAGAGGTTAAGTAATTTGTTCAAGGTCACTCAGCTTGAAAGTTGGAGCTGGGGTATAACATCCAGGCAGACTGGAACCAGAGCCTGACCCCAGCTATCTCTGTAATGTGTGAGCAACATGCCCGTGGGTGGGCAGAACCGTGTTTCCACAAAGTTCTTACACTTAACATCCTATTGGACTTTAAAGTAACTTCCCCAATGCATCCCAAATTTCTGTCAATATAGAACCCCCCCAAAAAAAACCCCATAATTTTCAAGAGGCCCTAATTAAGTGCAAATATTATCAGAAAAACATAAAACCTATCATAGCTTACTTAGTAGCACAAAATGTTTGGCTGCTTTGATGACAAACAATTTTTAAAAAATCCCTTAGCTATAAGGGATAGAATGGTGAAGAAACTGAACACAGGACAGATAAGAATTCCAGAAAAATATGAAATCAACATGAGGATATCTGAGAAGAAAAGGATAAAGAAGAAATACAGCATGTAAGCAGAGTTAAGATCTGTCATCTATATATTTAGCCAAACCCAGAAAGGCATTAAAAACTCAAACCTAATGAACATTAAACAAAAAGTGAAAGATAACTTAATCTAAGCATCTCAGTTTTGCATTTCTCAATTTTTTATTCAGCAGATATTATAATATAATCATGGCAAACTTTGAACATATATAGACAAAGCTCTGTTCCAAACATTGTGTTTGGATTATTTTATGGAATCCTCACATAAATCCTGTGCAAAACAGAGTATCATTATTCCCATTTTAGAGATGAGAAAACTGAAGCACTTGATTTTATCACACTCTAAATTTTATAGAGCACGCAAGATGACTTTCTTAAGGTAAAACTTAGTAGACTCATCGAGTAAATAATAATGAAATTAAGTTGAGATCATTCAGATCTCCCATTTCTCTTCAATCCATCCAAAATTTGTTGCCTTTATGCAAGGACCATTAACCTGCCCTTTTGACTATAGTATGATTTTAAAAATAAAGAATCCATATGTATATGTATAGCTGATTCACTTTGTTATAAAGCAGGAAATAACACACCATTGTAAAGCAATTATATTCCAATAAAGATGTTAAAAAAAAGAGAGAACAAAAATTAAAAAAAATCCCTGAATACAGTACATTTAAAATTACTATATGAATAAATGCCATTATTCCATTCAAAAATCTTTTTTTAATTTAAAAAATTAAAAAATAAAGAATCCTTATATCAGAAAGTTTTATGGGATTGGAGAGGGGTAGGAGACATTTTTATATGTTTTGTCTTTCTACTATCCACTTTCTCCTTCCCCCTGCTTAAAAACTGACCAAAAGTCAGAAAGCACTTAAAAAGTTTTACTTTAAAATGGAGTGTGAGAGTTAATTACCATTGAACACCCTGCAATTGGTTCATGTGGGTGATCACAGACCACTTCAGAGAATCTAATGCAGAGATAGATGCCCCCTCAGGCTCAGGGGGTGGGGATCACCTTGCAGTTCCTGCTCAAATAAGAGTTTTGAGGAGGAAGAAACTTCCCTTTTAAGTTTCGCTTCCTATGGAAATTAACTCCGAGTCTCCTTGAAAAATACTACTATTGCAACTCAGGATTAATTTTTTATAGACCAGCATGTTAGGATGTATCATCAATGGCTCTTAATCTTCTTGGTGTCATAGAGAAGACAGAGAGAAAGCTCATGGAATTTAAGAAAAATCACCTCCTCAAAAAGGCACATATATACACATATGCAAATTTCAGGACTTTTTTAGATGAAGGCTATCTGTGCTATGTCCTCTGTAAAATATCATATACACAGATCAAAACCCATTGAGTTAAACCAAAGACTAGGCTAGGAGGTACTAAATGTAAGGGGGTGGGGAGGTATCTTTGGAACATCTAAATTCATGGAACAGGAGTGTTCCTCACTCCTAGTTGGATGTTGGATCATATCATGAGAAACGTTGAGCTTTAAAACCTCCTAGAACAATGGAGAGGAATTCTCCTTCAAGCACTTCACCACCGGCCAACTCTTCATTTTGTGATGAAACGTCCTTTTTCAGTGACTCTCTCTCTTAGGAATATAGACAAGAGAATGAATCACGTTCACCAGTAATAGAAGTGGAAAGGGATGTTGCTAATTAAGAACAGGGCAATTCAAACTTCTCCTTAGCCCTGGGGAAGAATACCCAGGTGTGCTGAGATAGATATGCCTCGAAAAAGAAAAAGAGACGCCGTATAGTACACGCACCGCACTAGGCCTTCTTTCGTGAATTGATTTTCCCGCTGGGTGACATCTTGGCAATTTCTGTTACCCAACCAATGATATAACTAAGTAGATGAAGCTGAAAGCTGGGTCAGATAAAAAAAGAATGTTTAATCTAACAAAAGCAGCCTCAGTCTTTGCCATGAAGGGAAGCAGATTTAACAGGCAGTAGCAGATTAAATAGGAAGCTGAAACAGGGGAGAAAAATCATATTAAACCATTAAAAAATGAAGATAGTAGAATGTCACAATGCCAATTATTTGGAGCAAAAGCACAACACTACCGTAGAACTTTCAACAATAAGATAAATTGTATCTGCTTTAGATGTACAAAAATAGGTCTTTTGTTCTCTGTATATATTTTAATTTAAATGCTATTGTTTAATTAATAGACTGTAACTTCCTGCGTTACAGAAAAGCGTGTAAGGTCATATGAGTATTTTAGGCCTCGGAGTCACTTTTGAATCTCAAAAGCCGGGACAACCAATGGAACATAAGTCCATATTTGACTTACCTGGTTTTTTTTTTTTTTTTTTTTTTCGGTACGCGGGCCTCTCACTGCTGTGGCTTCTCCCATTGAGGAGCGCAGGCTTTGGACGCGCAGGCTCAGCGGCCATGGCTCACGGGCCCAGCCGCTCCGCGGCATGTGGGATCTTCCCGGACCGGGGCACGAACCCGTGTCCCCTGCATTGGCAGGTGGACTCTCAACCACTGCGCCACCAGGGAAGCCCTACCTGGGGTATTTTTTAAAATTCAGATTCTTAGGCCTCACTGAACCTGTTGAATCAGAAACATAAGGAGAAAGCTTGGGAATCTGCATTTTAACAACCTCCTAGTAATAAACCTACTAAAATATGAGAACTATTCATTCACACCCTTACTTGGAATGCTTACTCCTGCACTATTCGGAGTCCCTACATTCACCCCACTCTTCACCCTACTGACAGCCCAGAGTGTAGCCAAGAGCACAGGTGAGGGCGGCCAGAACAGGGAGGGGGCGGGGAGAGCTCTTCCTCCCCGAATCTCACTACAGCTACGTCCACTTAACGAGATGCTCCATCCTGACACCCCAGCCCAGCTCCCACCCTCTCACAGCAGTGCTGCATCTCACCCCCAACGTGGAAACGCCCAGATAAAGACACCAAAACAGAAAGGATGTTTTATGTCCAGAGACCCACCCATCTCTCCTCCACAAAGGCAGGCAAATGTCTACCACACCGATGTGGAAAAAGGAAAAGGGAAGGAGCAGCATCGTAGAAATAGATCTTTTGAAAATCCCTTTCTGTTTCACCATGATTAAGACTATAGTCAAATTCCCAAGGGAAGGAAAAAAAAGACTGCTGGGAGGCAACAGGATAGAAAAGAACAGAAAAACAAGAAATCCAAGCCTGTCCACTCCGAATAAAGAGGTGGCCTTAGAAGACAAGCTTGACCAGGAAGGGCCATCAGGGGTTCCATTGGGAAGAGGTCCCACCCTGCCCCACCCCCCAGTTTCTTGCTTCACACTGCAAGCCCTCAGTTCCTGCTAATCCCGTTGCACCCTCACCATGCTGCACGCTTCAGCTGGCAAGGTGACTTGGAAGAATCTGGAGACTGTCCAGCTCATTGCTCAGTGGGGAGTGGCAGGTTCAGAGTGGGCAGAAGCCTTCGATCAGGGTGGAAATATCCTGCTGTCACGAGAGGAATTCTGTGCCTTTTTTGGTAAAGCCCCTCCCACCATCAGGATCCTAGAATTCCTAGAATTCTAGAATTAGTATTGTCACAGATCAGATGCAATCTGCGTTTTCAAGTCTTTGGTTAACCCGAAATAGAGCCATCATTGATTCCTTCACTCATTTAAATTACCTCTGTGAAATGAGTATCAGTTTTCTGAAGAATCGAACTGCTTTATCGTGACCAATTTTTATGTGTCCAGCTGCCTCTAAACTCAGAGGTTAGTGGAGGTGTCATGCAAACCAGTGGGCTTTGGAGGCAAAGAAATCTGAGTTTCAATCAGAGTCTTGCCATGTACTAACTGCATGATTTAGAACAAGTTATTTAGTCTCACCAAGCTTAAGTTTTCACATCCATAAAATGAGGATGATAATATCTATCTGGCATGGGTTCTTTTGAGCATTTAATTGAACTCTTCTGTGTAGACTGTGCCACGGCGGGGCAGACCCACAGGCAAACAAGCAGTTATGTTACCATGTGCCCAGTACTCTGATGGGGGCTGGGGGTGAATACAGAGCTATAGGACGTAGTGAGGAAGGTGGAGCGTGGGTGGGAGAAGTGGGTGAGCAGGGTCCAAAGGTACAAACTTCCTGTTATAAGATGAATACGTCCCAGGGAATGTATGTACAGATGGTGACTATAGTTAACAGTACTGTATTGTATATTTGACAGTTGCAGAGACGAGATCTTAAAGTTCTCATCCCAAGAAAAAAATGGACCGATGTGTGACTGTGGATGTTTACTAAACTTATTCCGGTAATCATTTTGCAATATGTCCAAACATCAAATCATTATGCTCTACACCTAAAACTAGCACAATGTGAGATGTCAATTATATCTCAAAGGAATAAAAGAGCTACAGGGACATGTGGAAGAAAAACCTCAATTGTTCTTCAAAAGAAGGAATGTACAGGGAAGACTTCGCAGAGGTGAGGGCGTCTAAAAAAGAAGTCTGCATTAGGAAGGAGGGATGGGTCCAGGGAAGAGCAGAGAGGACATCAGAACATGGCAGGGAGGCAAGTCAGAACAGGGCACAGGGGTGGCTGGCAAGGGATCAGCAGACAGGAGGAGAGAGGTCAGGGGTGAGGGTGGAGTGAGTGGGTGGGAGGAGACTGAGTTCCAGATGGCGGAGAGGTGAGAAGCATTCGGATCCAGGGGGGCATTTCCCACCAGGCTGAGTTAGGTTCATGTCCTGAAGACAATGAGAAGCCATGGAATGGTGACACCACCAGACTCTCCATTTAGGAGGGTGGCTCTATAGTAACGATCAGCTGTCCCGTAAAGTATCTGGCACATAGCAGCTTCCATTAAGTGATGGATGGTATTATTTCTAAAATCGTTTGGCCTCTTATTGATTAGAAAAACCCATGTGTTCTGTTTAGGGGGTATTTGTCATGTGAGTTCTTTCTCACTGAGGTATTATGCGTGTTGTTTTTAACTTGTCATAAATTACGTTATTGGCGTCCTACCCATCGACAGGAACGGTGGAAGCAATTCTGCATAATATAACAATTTAACGTGGGAAAGACAGCTCTCCAACTATTGATGTTCTTCAAACACACCCAGGATTGAATGCGTGTGGTTTCTGGTTCTTGTAAGTCTACCATTGTAAGAACCCCCTGCAATTCAGATTGGTATTTTAAATACTTGACTGTTTTCAGTAACAGCCAGGAGAACTGACTGATCACCCTCATTACTCACTATTGTAACCTAAACTTGTCCCTTCCTTCTGCCATTCACAGATGGAGTAAAACCTCAGGCGTAAGTCTTAAGCAGAACAA
Organism: Hyperoodon ampullatus; assembly: GCF_949752795.1. Taxonomy (NCBI): domain Eukaryota; kingdom Metazoa; phylum Chordata; class Mammalia; order Artiodactyla; family Ziphiidae; genus Hyperoodon; species Hyperoodon ampullatus. The sequence goes on from NC_136916.1 coordinate 23,181,007, forward strand.
ACCCACAGGCACCCAAGTGCAGGTGGAAACTGAAGGCTGAGAAATTCCAAAGCTATTTTCTTGTCTTCTTGCGATGCTGGGCAGTTTTGCTTTTGAGTCAAAACAGAATCACTTTGGGCTGTAACCTTTTTTAAAATGTTGAGTCTGAAATTGAAATCCATCTACAGGGTACCGCTCATAGTACACACAGGGGAGAAGTGTGCTTAGGTCATTTATTTTGTCCAGTAAAGTTCTTAAGGGATGGGTTTGTGTCATTGAGCATCTTGATCCTTGGGGAAATGTTTGAGAATCATCTATTAGCTTGGAAACATTAGTCACAAACTAGAATCACCCCAAGAGAGACATATGTGAGTCACTGAATAACTCCAATAGATAAGCCAGCATATCAACGGGGTCCTACCTGTTTCCTGGTGAATCACTCCGCAGTGAAGTAACTGCTTGTTTGAAAAGACCGCAACGCTCAAGAATCACCCCTTCCCCCTCCCCGCACCTATTGTTATTAACTTGCACAGGTCTGCCTCAATTTTTCAACCCGTCAGTGTTCCAATACCAACCAGAAAGTTATACTGAAAATTCCCATTTTCTTTTTTTTAGTTTTTATTTGAGTATAGTTGCTTTACAATGTTGTGTTAGTGTCCACTGCACAGCAAAGTGAATCAGCTATATGTATACATATATCCCCTCCTTTTTGGATTTCCTTCCCATTTAGGTCACCACAGAGCATTGAGTAGAGTTCCCTCTTCTATACAGTAAGTTCTCATTAGTTATCTATTTTAGACATAGTATCAATAGTGTATATATGTCAATCCCCATCTCCCAATTCATCCCACCCACCTTTCCCCCCTTGGTATCCATACGTTTGTTCTCTACTTCTGTGTCTCTATTTCTGCTTTGCCAATAAGATCATCTAAACCATTTTTTTAGATTCCACATATATGTGTTAATATACGATATTAGATTTTCTCTTTCAGACTTACTTTACTCTGTATGACAAACTCTAGGTCCATCCATGTCTCTACAAATGATCCAATTTCATTCCTTTTTATGACTGAGTAATATTCCATTGTATATATGTACCACATCTTCTTTATCCATTCCTCTGTTGATGGACATTTTGGCAGTCCAGTGGTTAAGACTCTGCACTTCCAATGCAGGGGATGTGGGTTCAATCCCTGGTCCGGGAACTAAGATCCCACATGCTGCATGGTGCAGCTAAAAGATTAAAATAAGAGAGAAAGAGAGAAAATATTCCCATTTTCTGTTTCCTTTTTTTTTTTTTTTTCTCTTACTTTGGTTACTCTTTGAGAGTAGCCATGTTATTCATATGCATTTTGCAAATATGTAGCAAATGCTTTTTAAACATTTAGCACTGTGTTAAGTAACATGGATATAACAGGCCATTGTAAATTATTTTTTGAATAAGACAAAGAGACCTATGCACATTGAAAATATCTAAAGAGATAAGAAAAGATTCGTGGGTTGTTTTGTTCACTCGCTTATTATTATATAGTTTCCTATATTAATTTTTTTGGCTAATAAGAATATTACCATTAGTGATGATGATGATACTAATAATATTTAAGCGGTGCTTTCAATGTCTCATGAATGCTTCACATTTACTGTGTTGTTTCATCCTCCCAACTAATCTATGAAGTGGTTGGTATTATTAGCTGCAGTTTACAGATGAGGAAACTACAATGTTGAGAAATGAAATCACTTGTTCAAGGCCACACAGTTAAAAAGTGTTGGAGCCACTGACTTCCAGACTCCAGGTTATGTTCTCTTAACCTTTACGCTGTGCCACGATAAATGTAAAAATAAATGAAATGTGTAAACCTGACTCAAAAAGAGAAAATTCTAGCTGTAGAGAGAAACATTTATACATAAAATATTGAATAATGATATGAAAAAATACAAGAGCCACCAAAAAGCAGATGCCCAGTGAATAGCAGAGTCATCAAAAATTCAAAGGGAGGCACGATTTCAGCAAACTGGAGAGGTCCGGGAATGTTTATGGCTTCGGAGACCTTGAGTTGCCTGGACGAGGATGAAAAGCGTGGAGGACACTGCAGACGATGCAGGAAAGGGCGCCGAGCAGGAGAAAGAATACGGGTAGAGAAGGGGAAATAAAGTAAGAATGAGGTTAGCTGGGGTCAGGCTATAACAGGCGTCCAATGTCAGGGCGTTTGCCTTTAGCCAATGGGGAGCCTGAGCGGACACCAAAAGTGGCTTTCTGGTGTCACTGAAAGACCACGGGCTTCAGAGTCAAAGGTCATCAACCCCAGATACCACCGTGTGACCTCAGGCAATTCACTTCATCTTTCTACCCTTCAGTTTCTGTAAAATGGAAATTAAATTAAAGGATTCACCTTGTAAGGTATTTTCTAGATTAGAGATCATTTGCATGCAGCATAGAACAATGTACTTGGAATGTGGTAGCTTTCCAATAAACAACAGCTATCTTTATCCTAGTTTTAAGAAATTTGCGCAATGATGTTTCCATTGCCTAAAATAGTTTTGATCTTGCTTATAATTTCCCTTAGGCAGAGATTTGTATTAATTGCCAAAGATAATGTTTCATTATTTTTCTCTAAACATGAATTGATTTTTTTCTAATAAATGTATAATAATTTGTTCATAATCCCATTGTTCTAATATTAACATTTTGGTGGGTTTTCTTTGATTGGTTTTCCCCGAGTGTGATATTCTTTTATTTACCATGATCATGATATATATCTATATATATATATAGAGAGAGAAAGATATAGATATATCTCCATTATTTTTTATTTATGTGTTACTTTTGCTAAACAATATTACAAAGATTGATCATTTATTTTACCAGACTCTATTCCAATACTTTTTATCTGTTTTCCAAAAGTAAAGTTTCACTCACAAGTTAGAGATTTTTCCATATTAATGCAAAACACACTTTTTAAAAATTCTATTAAAGTCCAATTCATTGTTCTATTCCTGAAAGGAAATTTCTAGACTAACAAGGTACAATTCCTGCCCTCACCCTCACAGAGCTTCCTAGGGCAGAAAATATAAGGTTATAAATGGTATAAAATGATGCAGCACAGGATCTGAATGCAATTTCAGTGGGTCTCCAAAGCTATTTTTGCCCCACGTTGCGCACTTTTGGATGTCTTGCAGGAAGCATCCCTGGGTTTTCTTCAGTGAGGGTTCCTACTCAACTGGATGGATAAATCCACGTGAATATGTGACCAGTGTTACCTTACTCTAGAGTCTTTCTTCGCCCAGGAGAAAATGTGTGCGCTTTTCCACTCATCCACTTCGCCTGTCATTTCTGGTCATTCAAGTGAATATCCTGCGAAAGAAAGCAAGGCTTTGAAAACAGAACAGAGTTCTTTTTTGGGTGATATACCACATTGACAGAAATATACTCCAGAGAAATTGAATGAAGCTTTTTTTTGGTTCCTGGCACAGCTTCTTTAGTGCATCAGTAAGTGAAAAATGAGCAGGAAAACTCCTGACAGTAGAAAAGGGGCAGGAGAGCCTTCGCCTCCAAGCCAGTGATTAGATTCTACTGTACAAACAGGGAACCGTCTATGAACTCCTCACCTTTGAAAGGTAAACACCGAGAAGGAAATACTCCTCCCACGTGCTTTGAAGCATTCACCTTGTAAAAGGAAAAAGGACCTCTTTAAAGAGTTCTTCATGCAGAGAGAAGAGGAAGTCCTTTGAAGTCCAGGATAATTTTGGGTCACCACGAAACCAACTGTGCTTCTATCTACAAGCCATCCTGACCTTTGGGACCCACGACAATAGAACCACAACCGGGTTATTTCTTTGTCAGTGTGAGCGAAACCAGAAAATAAAAATTTCCAGGAAAGATACAAAAACTATAACCACCCAAGAGGCAGCTCTCTATACCCTCTCCCAGCTCCCTCTCATTCCTTAGCTAAAAAATAAACTATCCGCCGTGGAGAGAGTAATCAATACATTGAGATGTTTTTCTCATATAAAAAAAGTATTGTATGATAGAAAAGATATACCTTTGTGGATTTAAGGGATCTAGATAATGTAACATGTCTTGGCTTTCGATTAATTTAGTCCTCAAAGTCAGGACCCGACCCAAGAGTTAAGTACCCCTCTGATTTAAATTTAAATAGTAAATTAAATAACCTATTGAAAGATCTCTAGGAAGAGCTCCGTAAAGACAGCTGGAAAATTCCTGGGGGGATGGACCACTTGGGAAATCTTCTATTGATCCTTCTATTTGTCCAAATGGTTCTCAGGACCAGAGCCCCAAAGCCTATGTAGCTAATTCAATCTTTGATACTATCTCTCCTTCAGAGATTCTAAGCCACAGTGTATGGTCACCTTTCCTTTGCCCACTCACAGGAAGGAGAAGAGCGTCTTAAACCACCTCAAAGATCTATGCATGGGTTTAGATGCTTTGCACCAGAAACTGTGAAACAGAAATTTTAGAGAAATGGAAAAGCTAAATATTTATATTTTAATTTCACATCATTATACAGCTACTGCTCTTGCTAGAGAGGGTAAGTTTTATTTTGACAAAGTATCCGTGTGGCCCCCAGTCCTCTCCAGCTTCTGAATGTCTGTGGCACTGCCAGTGGCTTTGTTGGCACTGAGATAAGGGGGACAAGGTCATGGAATTATTTGCCTCAGGGGCCAGAAAGCTTTGACTTGTGTGAAGCGATTATCAACACACAGTGCACCTCCTCATCCTGTCTAGGAGTCACCCAGTGTCACGGGGATGGCAATCAAAATGGGCAAATAGAACCAAACTAGACATGACATTTTTTATCATACCATAGGGGTTTAGGACTTTATAAAGTCTATGATCATTCAATAAGTATCATCTCTATTTTTAAAAATACCAAGCACTGTATGTAAATAGGTCAGGAGATATATGTAGCCTCTTGTTTGAGGACTTCAGAGAAAAATTCTCAAAATCTTCCTTAATGGTCAGTATGGCTTCAAATGATGTGGGTCACTTTTCTTATATCCTATTTCTAGGGAGAGTATCCTAAATCCATACAAGGTGGTCATAGGACGAATAAAAGTACACACTTTAGTTAGCAGATAGGACTTAGATCATTCCATCTCAAGATGTTGTTCAGGTTGTAGATATAAAGAGGTTCAAGAAGAGTTTTTTTTTTTAAAACAAATTCCACAAATATTTGGGATTGATTATATGCCAGGCACTATCTTTTCACTCGTGGAAATTACAGATTAGGAGTTCAGCTGAAAATATGGATGATCAATTCATAAAGGTTTACACAAGTTATGTGAGAAATACTCCATGGATATTTTCTGAGACTTTGAGAGTAATAGAGGGATTTAATGAAGAGGCTATTGTTCAGAATACTGACAGTGTGAGAGATGGAATACCAGCTAAATGGAGTAATGGTTTAGTCCTACGTGACATTCTTATTAGTCTGTTTTATCTCTTACATCCAATTGTATTCCTACTGTTAAGAATTTAAATCTTTATTTCTCACCTTTATATAGTGTCTTCTCTCATCTGAGCCCCATAACATCTTTGGGGATAGCTATGTATACCCACATTTTACAAATGAGGGAACTGAGTCTCATAAATGCGTAACAATTTTCTCAGAGTAAAAGTAGCTAATAATTTGTAGAAATAAAACTTTAGTCCAGTTAATCCAAATTCAAATCCTATCAATTCTCCTTTATATGCATTCCCCAAATGACAAATAGATCATATTCCAATACTTTGTTTTGGAATTTAAATCTGAATTTAATCTCTACAGAAACAATATTATAAATGACAGCTAAGTCCCTGTTTAGTTCAGGAAATTTATCCTGTAAATTTATACAATTTATCCTGTAAAATGAAAATGAATCATTGTAAGCTTGTTAGGCAGAATTCTGGGATCTGGAAATAAGAGACTTGTGATGACAGTCCTTCAGACTACCAGAGGTATTTGCATTTTTACAAAAGATACTTAGTATGCCAGAATAAAGCTGTAATTGGTGAAATTACATGTAATATTTCAGAAGGAGGTGGAAAGCAAACAGCTGGTGTGGGGAGAAGATAGTTTAGGGCTTACTTAGAAATCTACCACCAAGGTCACTTCCACTTAAGATACTCCTGATTTTTGTAGCTTCTTTTCTTCCACCACTTAAAAAAAAAAAAGTTAATTGCAAAATATAACACATATATAGAAAACACACAAAATACAAATATACAACTCAAGGAATTACCATAAATTGAAAAACCGTGTAAACTCTTTTTAATTTGTTGCTAAATGCTATAAGTTTTCCTCTAAATTCCAATTGGCTCCATCCCACAAACTTATCTTGTGTTTTCATTTGAATTCAATTCAAAACATCTATTTTCTTTTTGATTACTCCATCGACTTGGAGGACAATATTAAGTAGATCTATCTTGTTGCTTTATTGATGATGAATTATCTCCATTTTTGTCTGAAAATATGTTTTACTCCTGAAAGATATTTTCAGAGGGTACAGATGCCTGGGTTGCCAGTTATATTTTTTTCAGCACTTTAAATATATCATTCTATTGTCTTTTGGGGTTTTTTTCTATTGAGAACTCAGTTGTCAATCTAATTGTTATTCTTTTAAAGGCAACCTGTCTCCTTTTTGTCCCCTTTGGCTGCGACTGGCTGTAAGATTTTTATGATATACCTAAGTGAGGTTTTCTTTTTAGTTATCTTGCTTGAAGTTCATAGGGCTTCTTGAATCTTCATCATGATCCTTTGTATCTTTTTTCAGCTGTATCTTACCACTATTTAACCTAAAAATAAGTTGCTATTAAAACCATATATGAGCATTTTCAGATACTTTGGTTCGAGTCTAGAATTTTTATTTGAATTCTTGCTACATTTCCCAGTTTTCTATCAAAGTTCTCAATTATCTTTTATCTCTTTGAACAAAGAAGGTGAAGCTCCACTAAGGTCTACCTTTCAACACTCCACTATCTGCAGCACCCACGGTTTATTTCTGTTATCTGATATCTTTGCTGGTTTTCCTTCATGTTGTCTTATCTCCTCATGTTCGGATTGTTCTAGAAAAAACTTAAGACCAAGATTGATGTCGTCTTCCTCCAGAAAGGATCTATTTGTTCGAGTCTGAAAGATGCCCAGAAGCACTAATACTCCAGGAAACTCTTAATCTGATATTGTGGACTGAGATGGTACAAAGCTGAGCTTCTCTGGTTATAGAACCTACTCCTGATTCATCCATAGTCCCAGGATGCAGCCCTCAGGATCTTCACTAGAGTAAGAGTTGTTCACAGGTGTCCATATCTGTTCATCAATTCCTGTTTCTGAGCCTCGCAAGACTGTCAAAAGTGCTACCTGCTCCCTTGATATTTGGGAGAGAAAGAAGGGAAAACAGTAGGGTTAAAAACAACCCCTGATATTGAGGTGATTACCCTAAATTTTCATCCTCCCCCAAATCCTGGCTTAGTAATCTATCTCCTATTTCTCTCTCCAGTGCATTCAAGCAGACTTTTAAAACTGTTTTTTCCAACTAGCAGGGGGGTTGGTTTGAACTATTTCTCATTAGCAGGAGAAAAAAATAACCCTTTTCGTACTTGCCTTTGTCTTTTTTTTTTCAGTTGTTGCTATGGCAGTGGGGACTAAGAACATTGGCAAACTAAGTTTGCGGCTGGGAGTGAACAATTTTAGGAATACAGTATCGTTTATAATTTGAATGTGTGCTGTTTGGAACCTTCCCAAATAATTGAAGTCAGAGATACTTCTTACTTTATCTTAATTTAAATAAAATAGGTCAACCCAAGCTCAAGATTGCTCTTTCTGAAGTCCCAGTAACTCCTCTGAGAGACCTATTGAGCCCTTCCTTAAATGACTTAACATTGTATTTTAATTGTATTGTGTCTATAAGTACTTACCCCTTGAGTAATTTGCAAGGTACTTTAGGAGTGAGACTATATCCTAAAATTTTTTCTATCTCCTTATGGTACTTAAGACCATCCATGTTATTAAAATGATAGGCACTCTTTTAAAAATTCACTGAATGAGGCTTGAATACCCTCCCTGGCTCTCAGGAAGAATCCCAAGCTGACTTTGTTGCCTTTCAAGATCTTCATGTCTGCCAGCCCCACCCTCTTCACCTCCATCACAGACCTGCTTTCCCAGTACCTAGAAGCAGAGAGTCTCTGTTCTAATCCTACTGAACTGCCATGCCAGGAGTTCCCAAACTCACTACATTCTCACAGTTATCTTTGTAAATTTGACTCCCTCTGCCTAGAATCTCTTTCTGTCTGTCCTACTCTTTCTCTTCCTGTCACTTTCCCTAACACCTACGAATTCCAGCTCAGCCATGAGAACTCAGTTTAGACACTACCTCCTCTGGGAAGCTTCCCTGATTTATTGGAGTAAATGCATATTGTAGGTGTTCCGTCTTACTCACCCCTATTACAGTGCTTCCAGCACTGTATTATAATAATCTCTTTATCCGTATGTCTCCTGCGCTTGACTATAAATTTCTCAAGGGGCATATAAATTCATTGTTGATATATTTATTGCTTTCTCAGGTCCTAGATTCTCAATAAACATTGAGTAAGTGACTCAATAGAGTAATAGATGGAATGAATTAATATAGGCTGAATTAATAGTCAATTGTTGAAAATTACACAAATGACAGATTGTAACAATATATGAACCAATGTTTTAGAATATGTTGTCAGACCTCAACTGGCCGTGATTTTTTTTAAAAAATGTATACATGTCAAGGAAAATACTTGAAGAAGAGAAAAAGGTAAATGCAAGTCCATCTTTAAAAGAAGGAAAAAGAAATATTGGTCAGCTTAAAACACAGTGCCAGGGAAGTTACTAAGATAAATCATCAAAATGATCAATTTGCAATCACCTAGGAGAACATAACGGACTGGGTAGCAACCACCATGGCTTTTAGAGGAACAAATCATGGCAAACCAATTTAATTTCCTTCTATGATAGAGTGACAGGCCTTGTAGATAAAAAGGATGCAATAGATGTAATCTCTCTAGACTTCTGTAAGCCTTTGATTCTGTCCTACCTGACATTCTCATCAACAAACTGGGGAGATCTAATCTAAACCACACAACTATTCAGTGGGTGCACAGCTGACTGGACAGAGGCATCCAGACAGCATTCGTCAGTGGCTTAACATTAACCCAGGAGAACAGTATTAGCAATAAGCCTTGCTGTGGGACCCAGGATCATTTGAAATTTTTACAGTTAAAATGAAAGGTAAAATTATAAATGTAGACAGGTAAAATTATAAATATAGGCATGTATGTAACAAAGAATATGTTTACACAGGAACTTCTGCAAATGTATTTGGAGTGAAAAGAACGTTTCTGCATAGAATTACTTGACACAGAACACATGGATCAGCAAAAAAATAAATACTTTGTGAGTGACCTATCTTCAAACTAAAGAGATTGCTTTAGATATGAATTAATTATAGTCCCAAATCTGTAACAGTAACTGCAGGTGTTATAACCCTACCACCACCACTGCCTATATTGCTTTCCCAAGTGAAATCTCTGCTAATCAGTACCCTGACGTCTGCTTCTATCATCTGTTTGTTCTGTGTCTCCGTGGACTGCTGGTTCCATCTTTTATTCCTTTTCTCAGATTCCACAGCTGTTAAAATGATCATTTCAGCCCAATCTTTCTTCTTCTTGTTCTGTCTCATGATATCTGACCACTTGGTCTATCCATGTTTTCCTCCCTTGCCCAATATCTGGAAGGTGCAGGTAAATGAAATACAGGGAGTGGAAACTCATGGTAATAAAGAAGATCGGGAACAACACTGAGAGATGAGGTGATCATCAGAGTCATCTAGGATTTTTTTTAAAGGACAGTTTCAGTAGGTTTGGGGGAGGCTCCTGAAAAGTGACGGTTGAGAGAGTGGGCTAGATGGAGTGGGCAACTGAAAAGGATGAGCAGAAAATAGAATAATGTTAGGAATCCCATTTTTGAATTAAGACAAGAACTGGCCAGCCACCATCATCAAAAAGACAAGCAATAACAAACATTGGCATGGAAGTGGAGAAAAGGGAATGCTTGTGTATTGTTGGTGGGAATGTAAATTGGTGCAGCCACTATGGCAAACAGTATGGAGATTCCTCAAAAAAATTAAAAACAGAACTACCCTATGATCCAGCAATTCCACTTCTGGGAATATATCCAAAGGATACAAAAACATTAACTTGAAAAGGTATCTGCACCCCTTGTTCATAGCAGCACTATTTACAATAGCCAAGATATGGAAACAGTCTAAGTGTCCATCTATGGATGAATGGATAAAGAAGTTGTGATATATATACATACAATGGAATTTTATTTAGTCATAATTGGGGGACAGATGACCTTCACACCTAGTCCCCAAATTCCTGTTCATTGCACTTAAATTGAAATTATCTTGTCAAAATTGATTCTATTGGGTAGAGTTCTCTGTGTTATTTATTGAATTTGGTGAGTCTTGTTCTTTCTTCTTCCCTACCACTCCCCCTTTTTTAAAAATTACTTTGCTTAAAAAAATTAAATTAAAAGGATTTTACACATTTTCTGAGTTGACAGAAGTATCCACTTTGTTTCCAATATCCCTAACAAGAATAAGCTTTTAAAAACTTAAGAAGGAACATGATTAAGATCTTTCTTGTCTTGGTACAAGTTTCTCTGATATTGAAGTTTCCAAAATCTTGGATACAAACAGATTTCCTGAGTAGGGAGTTTCCACATCCTGTCCTCTGGTGGCCTTTCTGTCTGGGTGAGACTACACCAACATTCAGAGAGGACGGTCCTTTAGGGGAGCGTGAAAGGCCTCCCAGCAGCTGTACTGCCACTATTTTTATGCAAACTCATGGACTAGAGATAAGGAGAGGTCTGCTCTCCTCTCTGGGGAAAGAATCTTCACTCTAAAATGGCCAATTAGATTGAACGTCCCTTCTGGAGAGAACAAACTAACAACTAAATGGAATTTATATTATGTAAAGAAGAACAAGTTAGATTTTGTTGAAGATAACTTCGGAATTCATTTATAGGCCTATTTCTTCCTGGAAATAGTTGAGCAAGACTCCAAAAGTAAATATTTCAGGTACTGATAGAACATAAGACCCGAAATAGAGAATTGAGGTTTTATTGAGAAAGTACAAGCCAAAAATATTTTTAAAGCACTCTGTCCTAGATATCTGATCAATATCTCAGTTGGTAGCATGACAGGAGAAAAAGGGGGTGGGTGGGTAATTCATTCAGATCTTCAATTTGCTTTGTACATATAGATTATAGTAGATGGTCCTAATTGTACTTGTGATAGGCTTAGTCATTTGTGAGTTACAACATTTCACCCACATACTTTACGTTAATGAATTGTCACACTATTCCTATAAAGATACTAGAAGTGATATTATTCTTCCCATTTCACAGGCAAGGAGACTGGGATCCATCATCAACACAAGGTCACCTAATTGAATATTGGGTGAAATGTACCTGAACCCAGACCTGTGCTTCCTAAGAGAGAACTCTCCTATATCATAACATTTTTTATAACTGTTGATATATGTTGAATATAAGTTCTCTGTAAAGGTTATAAATATCACTCTCATGAGGCTGCTTGTAAATCCTAAATGTGCATTGGTAATGAATTTGATATTTATACGCTCTTAACAATATAAATTTGAGGGTGTGGGAAAAAAGTGGCTCTCTGTCCTTCAATTAGATGACTCAACAAACCCATGGCTGGTAAAGTCTGAGCAAGTGAGGCCTTGAGATGGTGAAAAGGTGAGATGGGGCCTGAGGAGTTATGTAGATAAAGCCAGTGATCTGGAATTACTACCTATGAATTAACCTGCTTTGGAGAAAGAATTATGTTTCAAGTTGTAAAATATGGTGACAGTTTTACTCAAAGTGGCCTTTAAGTAGTCCAGTTGAATTCAATTCACTTTATAGACCTGAATTAATTCATTTTAAACACATTCCACAATAAAGTGTTATTGTACCATTTTGCTCCAAGGAAAACTGAGTTTCAAAAAAGTTAAGTAGATTAAAATATAATGTAAAGAATTGGATTTTAAAATGTATGAATTATAGTTATTAATTGGTAACAGTATTTAAAAGACAGAAGCAAATTTTAACTCTTGGCTTAAACTTTGGTTAAAGACACAAAGAAATTCTAACCTCAAAATATAACTAAGGAAACTATCTAATGAGGCTTCTTTTTCTTTACTTTATAAAAGAGGGGTGGGGACCTAACTTGGAGAAGAAAGAGGAAATAGCAGATATTGATGATGAAGAATAGATGAAGGAAAGAGATGGTAAAGCAATGTTAGTGGTCGCCATTGAATTTCACACATTCAAAATTGACCAGAAAAATCTAGGTTAAAGACAGGAAGTTAAAAACCTACCATCACCTTTGAATGCACTTTGATATTTTAAATTTCTTCTCCATCTTTGACATCCTCCCTGGTGCTTCCTTGGAATGCTGGCCACACTGGTAAAGCTTGGAGGCATCTACTGATTGCAAACTCAGCTCATTGCTTGGACGCAAACAGAAAACAGAGCATTGGAGTGGTGAGAGGTACCAGAAAAAGGTGTTATAAAAATGCAAGTGTATTTTACTGATGAGAAAGGAGGAAACAAGAAACGGGTGAAAAGAAAAACTGAACAGAGGTCAGGCTCTTGATAGAAGGGAGAAAAAAATGTTAAGCAGGAGACTGCAGGGAGGATGCTGTCGGTATTTTAAAGATTAAAGAAAAATAAAATTAAGGATACGAACTTGCAACTAGTAGATAAACAAGTTCTGGAGCTCTAATGCGCAACAAGACAATACTGTAACTATAAACTTCAAAGTTGCTAAGAGAAGAAATCTTAATTGTTCTCACCACAAAAAAAAGAAATGATAGGTGATGGAGGTGTTAGCTAATGCTAAGGTGGTAATCATGTTGCAACATATAAATGTACCAAATCAACATACCATACACCTTAACTTACACAATGTTGTATGCCAATTATGTCTCAATTTAAAAAAAGAAGGAACATCATTTGGTCAAGAATCAATGAGGTTGTGAGAAAGAGGCAGGAATGCCTTAACAAAACACTCATAATCACTAACAAGAATTTACTCAATGTCCAGCTCTGCACTGAGCCTTCTCCATGTGCTACCTCCATTCAATCTTCACCAGAATCCCATGTTTTTACAGCTTTGGTGCTGAGGAAAAAGACGCCCAGAAGAATCACACAGCTATCCCAGAAGCACACAGCCACTCAACAGAAAACCCCTTCTGGAGGAAAAGGAGTAAAAATAGATAATAAGCATAGCTAAAATTTATTGAATGCTACTACGTGCCAAGCATCATTCTACACATTTGATTGGTCTTATCTCATTTAGTACAACAACTTTATGAGGCAGCCACTATTTTATCAATGAAGAGACTGAGGCACAGAGAGGGTGAGTTGCCCATGGTCTCCCAGCTGATGTACAGCTGAACCAGGGTTTACCCTGACTGAAGGCCCTTAAAATAGTTTTTGCTACAATACCAACCTCACAGACCTGTATCTCAGTGATTTGACATATGTAAAATGTTTAGAAATGTGCCTAGCACATAATAAGCATTGAATAAATATTAACTAATTGTATTATTATGAGTAAGATCATACTCTGCTGCCTCTTCAAAATGCAGAATACAAAGCCGGTGATGAATAAAACCAGGACAATCAATGTTCTAGAAAACATTCATTAGAAGAGAATGGGCAACATCTATTAAAAAAGTGGAATATTCAAGGATAACGCAATTGAGATTTGAGCACCAGAGGATTTGAATGCTCAGGAAAATGTATACAGTATACTGGAACATGAAATTAAAGAGACTGATTGGCCAGGAGGAAACTGAACCAAAAGTTGTTTGGGACAGAGCCTGTGGTTGGAAATCTAGCCCAGGAAGATCAGCTTATGCAAGGATGTTGGGTTTTGAGGAAAGGAAAGCAGTGTAGCATTTTCCTAGATCTCCCTTCTTCCCCATACCACAAGGTCCTCCTCATCTTGTCCTCTGAGTTCTCAGGAAAAAGAGACAGGAGACCCTCATTCTTTCCTTACCCTATTGTTACCAATGAGGAAAATTCAAGCCACCCAGGGCGAAAAGCCTAGAGGATGGACAGGAGGGTCAAATCTGTGTGTGCACATCCAGCTGGTTTCCTGCTCAAGTCCATCTTAATAAATGTTGGCCATAATTTATCCTTCCTTTTGAATAATCAGTGTGTATTCCTGGTTTGGATTTTTGCAAGATAAAGGATGGTTGATCTCTCAGCCTAAGAGTCAAAGAGCAGAGAATTCCTATTTGATCTTTTGACCTTGCTTTGTTGTCCAAGATGAAATTGTGTTGACAGGAAAGCTACGATCATGGGCTTGCAAAGCTGTACCATCACCCCAGCCTCATGCTCAGAAGGACCCTGTGCCTGATTACAGGCTCTGCTGTCGCTGTCTTGAAATCTTAATAATTTTATCTTGGAAGGGGTGTTTTTTAAGTGGCATCCAATGAGACAATGAAGAATATAGGTGAGCAGAGGTTTCCTCCATCCCTTATCACCTCAAAAGGTATCAAATTTGTGGCCCATGATGTATGGAATTCAGAGAGACTGAAAGAGAGTACAAGGTAAGCAAGTTATGTTGCTAGAATGTGTACGTGTCAAAAAGTAAAATAAAAACAGTAAACTATATACGCATATGTGAGTGATGAAATATTCATTATGTCATTTGGTGCATACTAGTGCATTGCACAATATAAAGATGAATGGTAAAATTCATGCTAATAAATTAAATTTTTTATGTTCTCTTTACCTAGAATGACATTAAATCGCAAATAACAACATGACCAGTGGAGAGAGAGAGTGTAGAAGAAAGGAAAAAAGCTTTATATTTTATGCCTTTAATGACACTTTTTTCCTGCTTTTTGAACGAGGCTCTTCATGTTTATTTTGCACTGGATCTGCCCAGTAGCAGCCCTAGTTGACAACTTGCATGTGCCCGAGAGCAAGAGGGTTTCTGAGGCATCCCCCTTTCTTGTTTGAGTTCACTCCCATGTGTCCTGAGTCATACTCAGCCCAGGGAACTCCTGGTTTGAGTTCTTGTTTGAGTTCACTCCCATGTGTCCTGAGTCACACTCAGCCCAGGGAACTCCTGGTTTGAGTTCTTGTTTGAGTTCACTCCCAAGTGTCCTGAGTCACACTCAGCCCAGGGAACTCCTGGTGTGTTTGGGAAAGCAAGACCAATTATCCTCCCACTGCTTTGAAGCAACTGGATCCATCATACCTGTTACTTCATTCCCTACACCTCCCTCACCTTGGCTGGACTAAATCACCTTCCTCTGTATTCCCGGAGTCCTCAGTGAGCTTCACTACATCACTTCTTATTCGACGTTGGCTTGGTTCCTGCATTTTCCCTTCCTCACTGGACCATTAGTAGCTCTTGGACTATGAAGTCGAGGAACTGGTGTCATTCATCTTGTCACGTCCAGACCCTGAACATGGGGCCTTGCAGATGGCAGCCGATCACCGACATCAGTAAACGAATTTACATCTCGTCCTCCCAATGCCCACCTGCATGCACTTCCACGCACATACATAATAAAATCTATTCTCCCCTAGTCTCTAATTGTAGAGGAGAGAACTATATTCTTGTCTTTTCCTTATTCTGTTGAACGAAATACAAGGACAAATAATCTGATTCTACCTAAGAAACATGTCCTAGCAACAAACAACAAACCCTTTCTTCCTTCTCATGGCACTTTTCAGTCTATCATGCCACTTATGTCAGAGGGAAATGGAAGACATAAATGACAGTATTGACTTCTACAGACCAGATTCCTAGATTGGCTTCTAGCAAATGCCTCTAGCCAAAGCACTCAAGTTTCCTGAGCCTCAGTTTCCTCCTTGTGTTAAATACATGTGATAATACTACCCCCCAGAGAGTGCATGTCGTTTCTATAATATTAGCCAATATTTTTTAGATTCATAACGAGTAACTGATTTGTATTGTTATTCCTGTCTTCAAGGAGTTTATTAGTTTCCAAATCAGTGTTGCATCCTTTGACTACCTAGTTAAGAGCACATAAAGACCAGAGAAGGCTGTTCCTTGAAGCGGCTAAGCGCTATGACTATGCATCTTGTTTCTCTTATTGAGAAGATTTCATGGAAGAGCTGGAGCCTGAAATAAGTAGTTCTAGTCTATGATGAGAAGTAAAGGGTGGGCATTCAAGGCTGGGAGGAAAATATAGGCAAAGTATGCACATGACAGAGTTCTTATTCACGGTTAAACCAATCTATGTACGTAGAGTGGGCGGTGGGCAAAAGGGTGGGTAACCCAAGAGCATTTTGTGTTGGATGCTGGCCTAGACTGCTCCAGGCTCCTACTGCTTTGAAGCTGTACGAACCAGTCACTCCTAAGCCTTGGCCAATGACTACTGCTCAATGTGCATATGAGTCAATAGAGAATTTGGCATATATTTACTTAGATAGAATCTGTGGTCTGAATCTGAACATAGGATATTTATAGGTAGGGACTGCATTTTCTTATTTATTTATTTATTGCATTTTTAAAAAATTCTATGTTACCCTTCTAACAGGCCAAGAGCTGCTTGCCTGATTACATCAAGGAGGGGTAAGCATCAGTGTCCAGCAGCACCCGTGAGCCCCTGATGGCCAGGTACTCATCGTCTCTTAAAATTCTACTTCTCAGAGGAAGGCATTTTGGGGAAGAATCCTTTATTCCTCAATATTTAGTGAGCATCTACTTTGAGGCAGAAGGATCATAAGTCCATGTCCTGCCCTTAAGAAAACTCAGTCTTTTATAGAATATCAGCCCAAGGTACCAATTTACAGTTCTTTCCTCCGCTAAGGGGAGGATGGGCTTCTTACACTCAGCATTTGGATTCATGTTGCAAACTGTGTGAAATTAATATTTTAAGGTGTGTGTGTGTGTGTGTGTGTGTGTGTGTGTGTTCATGAGAGTTGATGAGAGAAGAAGGAGCAGAGATTGGGAAGAGATAAGGTGACAGTGACCGTTAATGAGTCAGCAGCTGGTGGTGGCAATTACTTTAAGAACTGGGTACAGAAGCAGATGTTATTTTTAGGTTACACTTTCTTTTATTGCCAACTCTTTGCAGAAGAGCATCAATTTTTCTTCACGAACCGTGGGCCTTCTTTTCAGGCTTTTGTCTTCCTTATCTGTAAGTCATCTCTGGAACAACAAATATTTAAGACTCATCTCAAAAATTTTTTCCAAGATCTCACCTCACTGTGATAGGTCTGCTCCTGACAAACACAAGGAAGTGCCTTATTTTATCAGTTATTTATTTGGTTTTCTTTCTTAGCCCTCTCCAGGACAGCTCTAAGAAGGACAGAGTATTCCTGAAGGCCTTTTTTGGCCATATGAAGAGAAACTCCTTGACAGACTCTGTTCTGTGTACACTCACCATTCCTATAATGGAATGCCAGCTATGTTGCCTGGAGCGACCTGACACATGCAACAATATGTGTATTCACTGGAATATGAAACAGTTCTACAGCCCAGGCTTTGTGATCTCTTGATCCCAAGAACTTAGAGTCTACCTCCATCCCTCTCCCCATATCACTCTCTACTCCCGGAAAATGCATTTTATGGCACATTTTGTGGCAAGATTTATGACAATTATCACCCAAATCCGTAATTAGCAAGTGGTAACAGATAAGCAGATACATCCACTTATAGTGACATCTCTGACAGATTGACATCCCCCCCCACAACCCCTTGAAAAACACCTGAAGGCTTCTCCTTTACAATGTGACCCTGCTCAAACACAGGGCCGGCAAGCCTCGTCTCGTGCTTGTGGAGGGGGGAGGGGGCTATAAAAGCGACATGTTCTCACAAGCATGGCAGAGCCCATGCATAAACCATTTGGCTTTGCAATTAAAAACAGGTTTGGCTTCCCTCTGCATCAATAAGGCAACGTCAAAGCAACATTCATCCCGAAAATGTTCCCTTGTGAATTCAAATGAACTGTGAGTCTTGGGTTTCTCTTTGTTTTCATGTGCATGCCTTGAGAGTGAATTTTTGGGAGGGTTCAGTGTGTTTTGGTCCGGGGCGATGAGTGGATATGTATGCGTTGAATCACTGCTACCAGATTGGTCTCGGTGACACTTTCCATTTTGTGTCCTTGTCTACGACGTGGTTCGCATTTCAGATTCATTCCGTCAGGCTTATGACTACAGGTTAATTAGTTCTCCAAGTCTGACCCTTTTGCCTTGGGAAATGATCGCTTATTCTAAAGATCTGCCTGAGGAATTGACTCTCACAGACTGGACCTGAGTTTCAAAGATACTGAAAAATATAGATAGGTTTACTACTAGGAAGGGTAGTAAAGTTGGCTACAATGATGCCAAATTATATCTTTATCGTTGTCTTTCTCGTAGGATGCATTAAACTATTAGATCCCACGATGTTGGGAGAAATCACTACTTTGCAGCTAAAATCCTTCCCCTCACCGTGCAATGAAGAGCTTAGAAGGATCCTATGAAAGTCAATCCCAGCTGCAGTGAAATCACCCAATTTCTACAAGGTAGTTTGATTCAATTTTCCTTTTTGTCATTCTTTTCCCCATTCGATTGAATGGAAAGAAATAGTGTGCTTATTTGAATGTTAACTGTTAAAAGGTAAGTTCCAAAGTTCTGCCACAGAAGAAATTGGAAAATAGTCAGACCTGAATCATGAGTCATGAGGCAAAAGCTGTCAGAGTCTAGGCCACACTGACATGAAGAGGTCTTCGCAATAGAACAGGTCACCAGCACTCAGGCCCGTCCCCTGATGTACAAGGAAAGTTCTGTAAAAGGTCACGTATTAGGAATGTCAATTTTTCAGTAATAATGGTGATGATCAGTATTAATTAAAAGAGGGACAGAGAAAAAAGAAAAATTCATCTCAGTGCAGTATCCTGGATCTAAAAGTCATCATAGAAGGATTCTGTCCCTATTTAATTTTAAAAAGTCTCACCAAACCTCACGTAAGAAATTTTACTTTATTCATGTTTCTTCAGATGAAATGATCTTATCTCACACTATTCCCCCAAAAGTTGTTCAAAAGAAATTACTAAAATATAGACTGACTTTTTATTGCATCATTTGAAATCCGTAATTTGAGACAAATATAAAACAGTTTTTACAATGTGTAAAGTAAAAATATTATCAGCACAAAGTAAATAAATATATACTAATTTACATGATAGCACGTGTAGTAGCACTGAAAAATTCAAAAATTTGTTTAACCTATTTTGTCATATATTGTACCTTTATATAAGAATATAGATGGAGGCACATAATTTGATATTTCTCAAAAATATATGTTTTGCTTGCTTTTGATCTGTGCAGTCAGAGAAAGTACATTTTTCTAAATATGAATTTTTATTTTTGCCTTGATAAAGGAAATCAGTTCCCTCAGTTAACAAGTTATTAAGCATAAATAAACATTTTCCATTATCATTCATTCTATGTATTGGATATTTTTCAGTGACTTGGTGTCCCATTTGCTGGACTATGTGTTTTATAACCTTATACAGAAAAGGTAAAGCAGAAGGAGCAACTCTAAGTTCAGTTCCACGAAGGCAGAAAGAAATTCAACTCTAAATGTCACAAAGTAGCACTACAGTTTTGTTTTAAAAACTCATACACATAAAAATAAAGTAAAAATATATATGCATGATAAAAACAATTTAGCAAATCTTTACGTAACTTGAGTCTTCCCCTCCCTTTGTCAAACTATGGCTTCTTATTGAAAACATTGTTTAATGAGCAAGGAACGGGTACCAATTAATTTAAATATTGATTGGAGGGGGGAGAAAGTCTATGCTTTTTATAAGCTTATAAAGCTTATAAAAGAGAAGTTACTTTATATGAGAAGCTACTTTATATGAGTCTATTCTTTATTAATTCGGCATTAATAGCTTTATTTCCTTACGGTTATGTATCTGAAGAGTTGTAAAAGAGAAAAAGGTACAAAGGGGGTTATTAGGTCTTTAAACTCAAAATTTCAAATGCCCAGTAAATGATGCAATTAAGCGATTAGCGGATGGTATTGAGCTAGAGAAGGGTTAAATAATGACATATTCGGAACTCATTTGGAATTGTGATAATTAGTTTTTGTGAGAGCTCCAGCAGGCCAAAGGTAAGGGATTGCTTCTAGAAGTGGGTTGAGGAATCAGAAAGTTATTAATGAAAAGCCTTAGATCTTAATCACGAGCTTACATTTCAGTAAATTAAACACCCTCCACGCAAAGAAAAGATGTATACAAATCATTATATCATTATACTAATTTGTCATGTGCCTGCACAGAAAAATCCCAGTGCCCAATTTATTCTCAGCAACTAGAATTCCATAGTCATTTCTAAAAAGTTTTTAAAAGTCTGTTGTTGTTTCATTTTGTTTTTCGAAGTCATGCCATCCTTCTTATGACTTGGAGAATTTACTTTCCCAGATTTACCATAAACCGTATTTCTGAGGAGGCTTTCTGTATGGAAACAAAGTGACATTAAAGCACCTGCATGTTGGAACCACATCACTTCGACAACTTATATAACCCCAAACAGGAAGAAACAGGCAAGGCCTCCTGTTTTCTCCCTGTGGTTTAGAGCCAGGAAAAAAGTGAAATGCTGTCTTTCTTCTGTGCGTCTTTGGTTACACATCTCCTGCAAAAACATGGCTGAGAGCACAGACTTCGCACATGGGTGTGTTTTGGAAGTCGCTAGTAAAAATGATTTTAAAACACGCAGAAACTGCCAAGCTCTGAGAAAATGCTTATTAAAGACTCATAAAATTGTGAAAATTGAAGAGAAAACAGCCAGTAAACTTTTTCTGTGCGCTTTAAGGAAGTCGGTTTAATCTCCTCTCCACGTGGGCTTGGCTGTGGTGAACTTAGGCAGGAAAAACAAGCTTGGCCACGATTTCACAATAGATGGCTAAGGAGAGAGAAACAGCAGCTCAGTATTCACGAGGTTACCTAGGAAGGCAGAGCCATTTCTATTCTTCCCCGTAGTAATTCTAGATTTTCACAAGGGATTAAAAATTATGCAAACAAATCTCCCAGTGTCCATGCTTTTGATGATAAACTAAGCATAATACTATCAAATAAATTTTAAAATGACCATTGAGTCTGTTTCTGCCGAGATGTCTGGACCGTGAGGCAAATGACTGAGGGAATTTGGTCATTTTAACATCCAGTCTGGGACTGTTTCGTCTATAGTAACTGTAGGCAGAATCAAAGTTGTGTGGTTGTATAGTTCCTGATGCTGTCAGTGGATATCCTTCCAAGAACTTATGGTTTTGCAAAGATCAAAAGGAAAGAATTTTTTTTCCAATTTTATGACATGTGTAGAATGTTTAATTTTTTTATTTAAAAATTATTTTAAGCTAACTCAATTAATCAGCTAAATTCTGTGTGACTCTCTCATTTCTGAGGATGTAAGGACTCTGGTCTTTGCTCAGTAGCACTGTTTTCAAACCTGCTTAAGCCTAAGAACCTCCTAGGATGCTTGTTAAAAATATATATTCCTGAGCACTGCCCTTAGACCTATGGAATCAAAATCTCTAAAGAAAACTCCTAAGCATAGGCATTTTTAAAGGTTTCCCAGGTGATGCTTATGTTGGGCAAGTTTGGGAAACCCAGCTTAATTTCAATAGATTTCATATTGAAAAACAAAATGACCAAGAAGAATAGAGAGAGGAATCTGTACCATAGCACCCCCAAAACACGGTGATCCCTTTCCTTAGAAACCTTCTGAGGTCTGGTGTATGTATAGGTTTAGACAACCAGTAGTTGGCGTCCAATTTGAATATACTCAAACATACATACAGAAATATTTTTTAAAACTATCTCAAAAGCTTTAGGGAGGTAGATAGGATCAAAATTTTCAAACGTAGCAGTCAAAAAATTGTTCAATAATGTGAAATGAAAGAGAAAAATTATTCAACACGTAACGGTATCTAATTATCCAGGAGCTCCTTGGCATTTTCTTAGAATCCAACCCAATGCAGTGAATTTAATATGTCATAAAGGTGTGAACCTAAGCAGAATATGTCTTTGTGCAGATATCCGTGTAGACATGCAAGAATACAACTTCTAAAGGTAAAAGCTGGTAACTTACTTTGAGTAAGATGGATTCGTGCAGTCACAAAAACATAGTGCTTTCTCTTCTTCTGTGCTGAAAATAATATTCATTTTGAAGTCAAGATATGTCAATAAATATAGTAACATGAAAGTTATGTTAGTTTTACCCTTTGATTGAGAAAACTGCACCCAACTTCCCCACACACCTCAATGATTAATAACTCTTGAGTTTTTATAGAGAATATGAAGTCATCCAGGCCACCTATGTACTAGTCTAAAAAACAAACAAGTGGGGGAAAAAAAGCATTAGTTCAGTTGGGCCAGTTGATTCAAACTCTGTGTAATACAAGCTCCTCTAATATAATAGAGGAGCTTTATTCCCATCCCCTGTCTCCACCAAGTACACCTAAAGTTGAAGTAGTGGGGTGGAGATAAACAAGCTTTTATTGCATCATGCAATTACTATTCTAAATATTTTTCCCAGTGTATTCTTCTGAATAAGTTGCTACTACCACTAATCATCATAAAATTCTGTTTTCTGCACCAAAAAGATAATATTAAATAAATCAGTGACTTCATATCACCTTATTACGAAGAAAGAAACTGAGGCACAGTTGGCCAACTTGCACATGCCCACAGGTGCTGGAAAAGGTTGCATAGGATCAGCGAGGCTGGTGGATAGCCCGGAAAGACCCAGTAGCCATCAGGGAGAGAAGAGTAATGACTATAATTATTAGTTTTATCTGTATATCCAATTAAATAATTGTCATTTCCATAAAGCTGCACAAGTGAAAAACCATAATGAATAATTTAATGCGAAAGTAACAAAATGAAATTTCCACCTCCAGAAATTTTAGTGACTTTGACTGCAGTGGCAATCGGTACCACAGATCTTTGCTTGCCCTTTCACTTAGCTTAAATGCCTCTAGGGGATCCTAATAGCTAGATGATATGTTTGCTTTGGAATCAGATACCTGGAACGGTTAGCAGATGACCTGAACACTCAGTGATAAATTCAACCTTGTCTGTTTGCTTATTCGTTAGCTCTGTGTTTGATTGAACATTCCCACTCAAAGATTGGCTTTAAAATTAAAAGCTAGAGTCTGGAAAATTGTCCGGATGATGTTCATAGGTTGAAGTCAACGGTAGTATCTTAATTCTGTTTCCAAAAAGAGATAAAAAGAAGCTGTAGTTGCCTCTCTAGCTTTTTTCTTTCCCTCTAGACAGAAAGAATACTTGAAGACCTCCAGAGAGCCTCAGTGTGAAAATAAGGTTTAACCCTCCAGCTATGTCTGCCTCTGTCTCATTTCCCCGGATTCGGCTGCAGGAGAGTGGGAAGCAGGTCAGACAGGAGCCCAAGGAGCTTAGCCTTCATCTGCTCACATTTCCCAATCCCCACCCCGACCAGGCCACTGGTGTGAGCCAGGCAATGTTGTAAAAGCCAGCGAGAATTTATAGGCAAGAGCGTAATTTCTCCTGGACTCCCAACTAAAACAAACTGGGAATTGCTCCGACTGTCAATAGTGCTGTCTACGGAGACATCACATCACTAGGACGAGAGAAGTTTGACTCAAATGGGGGACCCAGCATCTCACACCACTAGGATAGAGGAGGGTTGAATCAGACTCAGCATCTCGTCCTCCTTTTGTGGAGAACAGAAAAGTCCAGTAAGTGGCAACCATGCAGCCCCCAGAAAAGAGAACTCCATCCTGAGTTCAAACCCACACAAGAAAGGTCTCAATGTGCCAACACTCAAGCATCAAACATCCACTGAGGGGCTTCCCTGGTGGCGCAGTGGTTGAGAGTCCGCCTGCCGATGCAGGGGGCACGGGTTCGTGCCCCGGTCCAGGAAGATCCCACATGCCGCGGAGCGGCTGGGCCCGTGAGCCATGGCCGCCAAGCCTGCGCGTCCGGAGCCTGTGCTCCGCAACGGGAGAGGCCACAACAGAGAGAGGCCCATGTACCGCAAAAAAAAAAAAAAAAAAATCCACTGAGGACTGATCATTGTATGTAGGTGATTGCCAGGAGTATAAAAATCAGTATAAGGTACCATCCATCCTTCAAGGTGTTTAAAATCTCCATGAGCAGATGAGATTTCAAATGAGACTTGGAGAAAGACTCACCAAAAAAAGTGACACATGAAAGGTCTACAATTTAAGTGTAACTAAAATGCTAAGTACGTCCTGCAGGATTCTGAGAAAAGTGAGATCACAGGCTCCTGAGATGGCTGGGGAAGAAATAAATCATAGCTTATGAGCATTTGAGGATCTGAAGGATTTTGGTGGTGGGACAATAATTATTTCTGATGTTAAGAATTTACCCAGGGCTTCCCTGGTGGCGCAGTGGTTGAGAGTCCGCCTGCCGATGCAGGGGACACGGGTTCGTGCCCCGGTCCGGGAAGATCCCACATGCCGCGGAGTGGCTGGGCCCGTGAGCCATGGCCACTGAGCTTGCGCGTCCGGAGCCTGTGCTTCGCAACGGGAGAGGCCACAACAGTGAGAGGCCCACGTACCGCAAAAAAAAAGAATTTACCCAGCATCTCATTGTTCCTGACTCTCCTTAATTCATTTAAAATACTCTCTAACCAATGAAAAGCTTTCAAGATGAGGTCATCACCATAGAGGCAACAGAAACAAACAATAAAAGGTGTTTATTTTTCCTTTTGTTGGGTTTTTAATTTGTTTCGTTTGATTTACTCCTTCCCTGTAAAAATGTTTGGGGATGAATTTGCTGACTTCTATCTGAAACATGAGGCGGGGGGTGTTTAAGAAATCTCTGAGCACACTGAATAATTATGCTCTGTTTTTCTTTGTATACCATTCCCATATTACCGTAATGGTAGTTCTAACAAGTCAGTGCAGATTCGCAAAAACAAAGTTAATGAAGAAGTGAAGACTACATTCGACCTGTGATTTTTTCTTTAAACTTCCTTTGTTATGTCTAGCCATTTTAGCCCAAACTTTCTGCACAATTCGACACTTGTTACTAACACTGATTTAATGTGTTCCGACAATTTATCCACCATACGTTTTTCACAATTCAGCGCTGACAGGAATGTCTCTTTAATCCTGCAGCAGATAGAAACCTATGCTTTTGGAGCTGCCTACAATGCATGGGTTACCAAGGTTGTTTCTGTGGCCTTCACCAATGCAGGAGAGCAGAGTTCCCATGTTAAAAACAATAACGAGAGAAAAGAGGGACAAAGCAGTGAAGGATGGAGAGAGAAAGAGAGGGTGTGGGAGAGGGCGGGAAGGAGGAAGGAAAGAAAAAGAAAGAAAGAGAGAGAAAAGAACAATAAGCATGTGTTGTTTCAGAGCTCTGTCTTGGCTTGTCGCAGAGCTCTTTCCCTTCACTGAAATAATAGTGCAATAAAGTTAGAACACCGGTTACTTCACAAGCTTCCCACCTACACAACCTTGCCACTCAAATGCCTTGCTCATTTTTCTTGTTACATTATGATGATCGGTCTCTGAGTTGTCTCAATTTGACTAACCTATTGCCATAGGCTACTAGTTGGTCAACCTCCACCCCACTGAACAAAAGCAATGAAATGGCCCTGACCACTCCGGTGGCTTTCACTGCTCTCCCAGGCTCCGCCAGACAAGCCAGCTGATTGGCTGTCTGAGACTGAGGGGCCCTCTAGGACCATAAACACTTTTTCTTTAGTCCTTTGATAATGAAAGTGCTGCTTGAGATATGTTCTCAATTTAGCATTCCATCTCTTAAGACATGTATTAAAATATGTTATTTTTTTCCTTCTTCACATTTACATTTGGAAGCAGGACATTCCAGTAACTTGTAAAGAAATGAGGAACCAAAACGGTGACTGAAAATAAAAATAATAATAATAACTGACATTAATATTTTGCTTACTATATGTCAAGCACAGTTCTGAGAATCTTGCCCAGATGGACTTGTCATAAATCCATAAGCTAGGTGCTATAATTACTCCCATTTTATAGAACAGTACATTAAGGCACAGAAAAGTTTATTGTTTTGCCCAAGGTCACACAGCAGGTAAGTGGCAAAGTCAGAATTGAGATCCAGGCAGCTTGATTCCACCTCTACATTCTTAATTCCTATTGTTCCACTGAAAACAATACAGGAGCATTGCTTAATAAAGTCCCATTCAGTCAACACACTTGTAAAACCTGATCCAGGTAAAAACTCTAAATACAAAGAGTCATGGAAAAGGTGGCAGATGGAGTTGAGGAGTGATTTCCCCAAGTCCATAATTAAAGTCTGCGAATCTAAATCATGGATTGAATTTTGTACATCTGAAGCCACCTATGAATAAATATACTATATATCCAAGAAGTATGGAGAGCCCCAGTTTCCTCATCCACATCATGGAAATAGCTACCCTGCCTGTAGGGTTGTCGTGAGGATTAAGATAATGGTGTAAAACTCCTGGCGCAGAGGCCAATACAGGATAGATGATGGATAAGGGGAAGCTACTATTTATAACTGTTATTGGGTATTTTCCCTGTCTTCCTTACTATCAGATCTATCTTGCACTTAGATGTCTACTCTCACTTCAGAAAGCAAATCCAAGTTCTCACTCATCCATCAAAACAAACCACGATGCTATGACGTGATACCTTGAACAGAACTCCAGATGGGAAATAGCAAATACATAAACTAATACTCCCTGGACGTAATCATCAGCTTTCAAAGGAAGTATTTATGGGTGATGGTGAAAGTTGTTTTAGAAAGATCTGTTAGAGCAGATACAAAGATGGAAACTCGGATAGGCACGCTCACTGAAAGAAGAAAGTTACAGCCATGTAGCTATAATTAGATAAGGCCCATCCAAATACATTTACGATTCAGTAACCTAAGTCTGTGTGTTTTGAGAACGATGAGAGCACATTTTACTGTGTATTCTTCCTCTCATCCTCTCTCCCCTCCCGCCCTCCCGTCAGAGAAGGAATGTGGTTCCAAGATTTGCATAGACAGAAGCTGGGGGTAGGGCGACCGCTCACTCTCCAGGTGTTTGTCCCATTGCTCTGGCCCTAGTTTCTCTGTGCTGCTTCTGAAACAAAGCTGGAGTCCAGCTCTCCATGATCACAGAGGCCACTGGCTTCCAGGAGCAATCCTAGAGGCTGTTTCTCATACCATGGTATGGAGAATGCAAATGGTAATTTGCAGGACCTAATTCATACATCCTGATTTCTGGCCACTACGACCATTTCTAACACTGAGAGAGATAAGAGTTTCACTGAGTAGTTGTGACCAACATAGAATTAATAGGTAGGGCATACACATGTGTGTCTTTGTCTTTATTTGTGTATTTGCTTGTCTAAATTTGTATGTGTCTGTATATGCATGTGTCCAAATATATGTGTTCATCTGTAGGTATGTCAGTGTCTGTCAGAGGATGTATCTATCTGAGAATCTGTCTGTCTATACCTATAGGTCTGTGTAGCTCTTCATAAGTTGTGTCTGTATGTGTCCATGTATGTGGCACAATGTGACTCTGTCCGTGTCTGTATGTTTGTGTGCTGGCATGCTTGAACAGATCTGTGTGTCTGTACAGGCATGCGTGTCTGTGGGGCATGCATAGGAGTTATAAGGAAATGAACACAAACGCATTCTAGAAAGCAATGTTTCTTTTTAAGGAACGAGCCCCTGATGCACATTTGAACCGTGTGTTGGGTGCAAATGTCACCTGAACAAGGTAGAAAAAGAGGGGAAAGAAGAGTAAATGAGCCACAAATGAAACAACCAAGGACCGGCTCTCTAATGATCCTGTGACTATGCGTGATCTATGCTACTACCAACCACACTGAATCGACCACTTTTTTGCAAACTTTTGAAGTGATGGGCAAAAGACAGCATATCACTGGGGCCATGGGAATTCCCATTTAAGAAAGGCAATATACTCTAGCAGGACAGAAGAAAATCATTCCATCTCCTTCCTATAACATATAACATATGACAGCCCGTAAGCCCCAAAAAACAATTATATGCATTAATTCACTAGGTGATTTCAGTAGATGTTTCACTGACCTTTTTATCCCCGAAGCTGGTATGGTTTCCTTAATCAGGCTAACATTTTCTAATACAAACAATGATATTTGAGACCAGAAATACCAAACACGAGTCCTGCATACATCCTAAAACTGACCAAAGAAATATTCTACTGGAAACCCTGGCAAAATTTTAACACTATTAAATGAAAAGTAAACAAATATGCACAATGCAAATGCAAAATATTGATTTGACAGAATGACACCTTGCAGAGTTGCTAACGTAAGTGTAATTTTCTTCAAGAGTAACCACCATCCTATGCAATAAGGATCTTCCAAGCTATGAATAAAAGCTCCTAAAGAAGTGGGAATTGTGGTTAACTGCCAGTTACTTTTACAAATAAGCTTTAACCTGGCACAATAAGCCTGATGACACACAGGACACTGCTGACCATCTCAGAGGAGGAAGATGACCCTGAATACTGCCTTTAGTTTTGGGAATTTGATCAAAGAAATAAGGTGACACCTTGAGAGACCTCTGATCAAGCTTTGGGAAAGACTGGAAGAGCTTAATTAGCTGCTGATTGACTTTGGGTTGGAAAGAACTTCTTAAAAAATATTTGAATTTACTAGCTTGATGAAAGCTTTTACAGGCTGATTTTGGTCCCTCGTGAAACTGATACTCAGGGTGGTTTCTCCATTTTTTTTTTTTTCTTCCAAAGTGTTCCCTGATCATTATCCTCAGGGTAATTCTGCCAAAGATCAGAGTCCTAAACAGCCCAAATCCCCATCCCAGCCCTACACCCGTACTGAGAATTATCGTAGGATGGTATGAAGAGGGGATGAGGGAAAAGAAAGCAGTGATATGAAAGAGCACCTTGGAAAGATCTGTAAGCCAGCATGACCGTGTGTGTGTGTGTGTGTGTGTGTGTGTGTGTGTAGTTACACATAGTTACACTGGACTTAGATATCTGGGCACAGTTTACACACCCTGCGCTGATATCAGAAGACCCTAATCCTAATCTTTTCCCTTCGCTGATTTCCTGATTGAGCTCAGACCAGTCACTTCAAGTGTCCCCAACATCTCAAGGGCTCTTCTTGGCCAAGTTGCATTGACTTTCTCAATCACTTAATAGCTGTGTAACTTTGGGCAAGTTACTTAACCTTCTTACCTTTGTATTCTTATCTGTAAAAGGAGGATAATCATAGTTTCAGGTTCATAGGACTGTGGTGAGAGATAAGAACCTAAAATACTGTTTGGACCATAGGAAGTCCTCCATAAATATTAACCATTGTTATTAGCTCTGATTCACTGTTTCCTCGTGTAGAACAGGAGAGGGTCAGGGGAGGTGACCTAATGAATTCTTTCAGTACATCCTCAGGAAAACCATCATTTGGGGTGCAGCTAATAACCCAGCCTCCCCAAATCTCTGTAGCCACAAAAAGCCCCCATCAGAACTTATTTTCATCCACACTGCTGCTGGTCAGTCACTTGGGCCTTATTGATTCCTATTTTACATGCAGTTCTAACCACCATGTTTATCTGATTTCTCAGAGTACAGCAAGTTGGAAGCCCAAATTAGGAAGGAGAAAGAATATTGGCAAAAAACACCTTGTACGCAAGGGTGATTGCAAACAGTCTGACATCAAGAGTAAACCATTATATGGGGCTTCCCTGGTGGCGCAGTGGTTGAGGGTCCACCTGCCGATGCAGGGGACGCGGGTTCGTGCCCCAGTCTGGGAAGATCCCACATACCGCGGAGAGGCTGGGCCCGTGAGCCATGGCCGCTGAGCCTGCGCGTCCGGAGCCTGTGCTCTGCAACGGGAGAGGCCACAACAGTGAGAGGCCCGCGTACCACAAAAAAAAAAAAAAGAGTAAACCATTATGATCACAGAATGAAGTACACTAACGCCACCAAGATTTCAAGTCATTTAAAATGTTTGAATCACATTTAGTGAACTGGTCAAGGCAGCCACCAATTTTAGAACTATTTCTACCCAAATTATTAGCATTTTCCAGGCTTGGGGATGAGCAGTTTTCTGATCATTGTCCTCCTGGGCAGAAGGTCACTGGTTATCGTTGAAGCTTTGCCCCAGCTTTGCTGGCCCTCTTGCATCTCTCCTGGTCTGGCAGCTCTAGAACCACGGTGGAGGTGGTATGGCTGTCCAGAACTGTTTTTGAGTCCCAAGGGGGAGTCGGACAAAGGGTGAGAGCGTTTGGGGCCAGGTGATCAGCACAAGTTTTCCTGTGAAGCCTGACTTCAAACTCCAGTCACACATGCTTTCCTACATTTTCAACTACAGTAGTGATTTCTTCCCTTGGCTCTCACAGTCTCTGGCTCTTTTTCCAACCAAGAAAGTAATGGGTTCAGAAATTAGGAGTCAAGCAGACCTCAGTGAGGTTTCAATCCTGCCTCTGCCACCTGCCAGCTATGAAACTTTGGGCAAAACATTTTCACTTCTCTGCACATCTTCATCAAATCTATAAAATGTGAATAATAATAAGAACCCCAGGGATGATGAAGAGAATAAGTGAGGTCCTAGAGGCAGAGCACAGGACCTGGTACAGCTTGAGATGCATCAGCCATTCCTGATGCCCATTTCAACTGCATCTAGAATTTGAATGGCTCTTACTCAACCATAATTTATCACATCACATTGGAGCATAATAGGTGAAATATACATTTGGAGCCAGAAACCTGGATTGGAATCCCCTTCCATCATCTGCCATCTGTGTGACCATGGGTGGATTATGAAGGCTTTCCAAGGCTCGGCTCCCCTGACCTGTATATTGGGGATACCACCACTTACCCACAAGATTTTTTGATGAGATTTAGATAACATATTTAATTATATTATCTTACTTCATAATAGCCCCAAAGCCCAAGAGTAGCAATGCTGGCAATTTGGATATGCCAAAGAGGAGCTGGAAAGTGTTTCCTTTAAGTGAAAAGATGAAAGCTCTCAATAAGGAAAGAAAAATATACACTGAGGTCAACCATAAGAACGAATCTTCTATCTGTGAAATTGTGAAAGGGAAAGAGAAATTTCTGTTAGTTTTGCCATCCCATCCCAAACTGCAAAAGTTATGGCCACAGGGCATGATAAGCGCTTAGTAAATAGGAAAAAGGCATTAAATTTGTACACTAAGATATTTTGAGAGAGAGAAAGAGACCACATTTACATAATTTTATTACAGTGTATTGTTATACTTGCTCTATTTTATTATGTTACTGTTGTTCATGTCTTACTGTGCCTAATTTATAAATTTAACTTTATCATAGGTATATATGTAGGAAAGAAACATAGTATATAAAGGATTCGGTACTACCCACAGTCTCAGGCATCCACTGAGTCTTGGAACTTACCCCTACCGTGGAGACGGGGGGGGCCACTGCACATGAAAATATGCTTAGCACTTATCCCCACAGCCAATAAAGATTCATCATATTATCAACATATCAAGAAATAAATGTCTTTCTTCAAATTACTACTTGCCAGCTACAGTCGAAAGACTGTTTATATAACTCAAGTCAAAAATCTTTTATTACCCTGTATTATATGACCCAGATCTGTTAGAAGAAAAAAAAATAGAGTAGTGTTTTAAAGGAACAATTCCTCAAATTGGCTATTCTCAGATTTTAATTTCACTTCATGCTGGAGTTGAAAGAAATCCTTCCTTCTTTAGAGTCTGCATGTGTTCTGGAAGTGGAAATTACCTCTTCTATGGAATCAAAAGGATCGGACATTTATACATATGGCTGCCTCTTTGACTCCGTTTACTTGCAAAAGAGCACCTGACTCAGTTTCGTCAAGTGATAGGGAAACTTTTGTCTCGCTGGGAAGTGTTCTCCTTTCAGAGAAGTGCCACCAGCCGCGACAGCTCCCGTGGACCCACGAGCTGTGTTTCCTGATGCACATCTCAGGACCCAGGACAGATAATGCATTTTCCTTTTCACTGCTCAGAACTCATTCATCAGGATTAGATGTTTTTGGCACATCTTGAACATTACATAATCATGTGTCAGTACAGAAGCTTTTAGCTTCTCCGTCACCATTCACGCTAAGCCATCCTCAGTGTTGTAATATCATTGATATCACCAAGAGATAACGCAAAGGTGTCTACTGGCTATATAATTTGTCAGACATTAATAGAGACTGGAGTGATCAGTAAACATACAGCATTTTTTGCCATCTTTTCCTGATAGTGGTTTCGATAAGATTTTAAATAACTTCAGGTTTAGATTCCTTAAATACTGGTGTTTGTTTATGGGTTTGTTTCTTAGTTTGTTTTAAACAAGTGACTTAAACTGCTGGGTGTGCTAAGTTTCTGTAACTAGATGCCAAAGGCTTCCTAAGCTTTGTGACTTTATGGTCAGCTTTCGACATTTGCTTTCTCTTGATGGAAAAGTTGCCAATTTCAATGTATTGCTCCTTGATCCCAGTGAGTGTAATGAGAGCTAACCTCAAGGAAATTCTCAGGGAAGTCCCAAGAAAAGTCTGAAGTCTGTGCCTCCATTAGCAGATAAAATAGTTTCCAAACATCTTTGGTAAATTGCTTTTCGAAAACCTTAGTGATAATAGAAACTAGCACATCCATTCAATATTAAACTTTCATTGGTACTTAAAGGAAGTTGATCTCACCCAGAACCTGAAGGTTTTCCCAAACTGTGATTAGGAAAGTGAACCAAAGTGACCAATTTCACCAAATTAATCAATTAGTGCAGTGGCATTTCAGAAGCCTTTCACTGAATTGAACGGCTAATTTTTAAATTAGGCTGATAAAATAATTCAGGGAAAAAAAAACTTTACTGACTCTCTTAGATGGATATTTCAAAAGCCACTACCATCTGGCCCACTTGACCTCTACAAGATTTTCAACATGGCATTGTTGTATAAACCATCTATTCCCGCCAACCTGGTCCACTGACTGCCAAGCATGTCTTCCCCTTCCCCTCCCTTTGCCTTTGTCTCCACTGTGTCCTGGCCGGAGGTGCTATCCCTTTTCTCTCTGCTCACCTCCTAAGCTAAATCTAAGTCATGCTTCCTCCACGGCGTTTTTACAAGTGGCTTCTTCTCCGAAGCCCCCTAGAATCCTGATCATTCATTCCACACGTTTTAAAATCTCTTGGATTATTGCAATTACTGTGTATCTCTATTACTACTTAATTGACCTGGCATTTCTATTTTATATGTCTCAAGTAGATTTCCAGTTCCCAGAGATGTCCTCTGTGTCTTTATGTCTGTCCAGTGCCTTATGTGTTGCCTTGCATGTGATCAATGCTGATTGTACTAGGTAATCTGGATAGTTTCACTGATCTACTGAAATCATTTAATCTGAATACACAGATAGAGGCAGGGACTGTTAGAGAGTAGTTGTAAAGATTATAATCAGGGACTTCCCTGGTGGTGCAGTGGTTAAGAATCCTCCTGCCAATGCAGGGGACATGAGTTCGAGCCCTGGTCCGGGAAGATCCCACATGCCGCGGAGCAACTAAGCCCGTGTGCCACAACTACTGAAGCCTGCGTACCTAGAGCCCGTGCTCCGCAACAAGAGAAGCCACCTCAATGAGAAGCCCACGCACCGCAATGAAGAGTAGCCCCAGCTCACTGCAACTAGAGAAAGCCCGCGTGCAACAATGAAGACCCAATGCAGCCAAAAATGAATGAATGAATGAATGAATTTTTTAAAAAGATTATAATCATATTTGTGGCCCAGACACCTGAAATTGATCTCTAAATCTGCCACGTACTTGTCTAAGACAAGTCACTTCACCTACCTTAGCTTCAGTTGGCTCATGTGTAAAACTGAAAGAATAATAACTCTTACCTATTTCACTAGATTGACTGTGAGAGTCAAATGATGTAACGTCTTTCAAGGTGTTTGTACAAAAGTAATTACCTTATGAATATGAATGTCCATTGTTAGGCAAAAGAAACACGACCTTTGGAAATCCCATATCAAATCCAGTGAAGAAGTCCTAAAATGATCAAGACGGCTGTTCTTTTAAGGTAGATTGTGATCCATGTTAAACAGTGTTGTAGATCAGATGGTTTTTCTCACTTTACAGATGAAAGTTGGAAGTTATCTAGAAGCTAACGATTGAAGTGAAATTAATGACAGCACCAAAATGAAATGCCTTCACTGTTCTAGTTAGTAGGTTTGGGCCTGATGTTCGCTACTACTTCTTTTTAAATTTTTCCTTAAGCACCACTAACATTCTGATTCGTAGGGATTCACATAAAACAACACGCTGAAAATATTAAGCTCTCTCCTCCATAGCTCCTACATGAGCATAAATAACATCTCTGAATCCATAATTTGGTTCCATATCTCTTCCAAGTTTTCTCATATCTTTCCCATAGTCCTCAAAGCCACGTGCCTTTTTTTCATAACTTGAGATCTTTACCCTGTCTTCATTGCTGACTTTTTTTTTTTTGAGACAGTTCCATTCGGATGGCCCCTAAGAATCTCAGATTTCAGAAAACCAAAACTAAACTTGTCATCTCTTCCTCTCTCACGCCTCCCATCCTGAAACCTACAACTCTTCCCATGTTGTCTATCTCAGGATGTGTGTGACCATCCACATGGTGGCCAAAACCCAAAACCTGGAAGTCATCCTTGGCCTCACCCTTCCACAAGATGAACTAATTGCTGCTAATTCTGTCTCCTTTCCATCTCATTGAATCATGCACCTCCATGAATCTCCATACCCAAGAACTTGAGTTAGCCCACCCGTTGCTTAGATGACTGCCACAGTCTTAACTACACTGCCCAAATTCAGTTCTGCATCGTTCCAATTCATGGTCCATTCTGTAACCAGAGTAATTTCTTTAAGATGCAAACTTAATGCTATCCCTCCCTGGTTTACAATCTTTCATCGACTCCCCATTTCCATCTGCAAGGAAGACGTAAGATGAACCACACATCCAAACTCCTTCCCATGGCAGCTAGGGCCTCCTTCACCTAGGTCACCCCCTCTGCTGCCTTCAAGCCTCAACTTAGAATAAGGTCTCGTGAGAGAATTCTCTATTTACTCTCTTCTGAAAAGTGGTTAACACCCTACATTTAGCCCTATTGAACCTTCTCCCACCCTCTTGTAATTGCCTTCTGCTTGCCTATACACTCCTGTAGCTTGAAATCTCCTTCAGGAAAGGACCAATTTTTCATCATGGTGTCTCAGTTACCCCTGCTTCCAAGTACCATCTATGGTGCCTGGTATATAATATGCACTCAATAAATTAAAAAAAAAAAAAACTAACTTTCCCTTCCTCTGTGCATACTTTTCTTCACCCTGAAGTATTTGCCTCTTCTGCTATGTTGGATATTATGAATCATGTTTATTTCAGGAAATCTTCCTAAGGGAATCTACTCTGGGCAGTCCTTACTCTGCATCCCTTCTCAACGTAGTTGTTAAATGGATGTGCAATAGTCTCACTTTTTGGAATGTTGTAGATAAATATTGTGAGGTTGAGGCATGTGTATATACTGTCTCCCAACTTCAGCTTTGAACTCCTTGGGTAAGCACTGCTCTTCTTAGATCTTCAATTACCCCTGA
Organism: Hyperoodon ampullatus; assembly: GCF_949752795.1. Lineage (NCBI taxonomy): Eukaryota > Metazoa > Chordata > Mammalia > Artiodactyla > Ziphiidae > Hyperoodon > Hyperoodon ampullatus. Next base: position 23,216,652 of record NC_136916.1, read on the forward strand.
CCCTTGTGCATTCACTAGCAGTCAAATGATGCTAAAAAAGTCTACGTAGGATGTATCATCATCTCTCCAGTGTTCACATCCTAATCTCCTGTGAATTATGGTTCATTATGCATCTTTCTCCCTTCACTCTCACGTAACAGGGACAGACTGTCATTATATTTCCATCTAGCAAAGAGCTGGAGTGTTTACTGACAGGAAGCAGAGTGGAATATGCCCTACCAAGAACCAATCAGGACTTTATGACCAAAGATGTTCTGGCTCCCTAATCTGGGACTCCTTCTTTTAAGTGGGATGAGTCATTTTCAACACTTTAGTTTTTTCATCTCTTAGGAGAAGGACTTGAAAGATTCCTACTAGCTCCATACAAGGGTATATTACAAAAGTAATTATCAACAAAACAGATGACTAGTCTGACAGTCAGTCATGAGCGTCAAAATGGATTGCACCAGAATAGACAAAAATCTCTTTAATATGTTTGAAACAAGTTTTGAAAGAAAGAGGATAAAAAGGATAGAGCTGGAGCATCAGATATTTCAGTTTTACATTCATACAGCCTGTGGCCCTTAGCAAGAATTTTCTTAGGTAATGTCATTCCAATGCTTCCTACATAGAAGAAATTTGAATGGCACTCACCAAACTAGCACAGTCTTCCAAGAAAGAGGAAGGACCTAGAATCAAATAGAAAACAAATCAAATAGAAAACAAATATTCAAGCAATCATGAAAACTTTTGAAGAAAATATATGACATTGTCCTATTTGGATTAAAATACATATTCAATTAATTTGTTTAAACTATTCTACACAAAATCTCTGGTCACTGAGGTAACATATGTATGAGAAAAGAGGTAGTAAGAAGATAAGGAAGTTGACCTGAAAAATCTATAATGTTAACTCCATTTTCTTTTGATTTCATACAGATAGTCACTTCCTTCACCACAACATCAGATGGTGTGGTTTGTGTTCCAAATGTTCTTTTGTTCAAACAGAGCTATCTATGTTAACATCAGAATTGTCATTGCCATAAAGAGATTGTTTATCTTACTTTAGTAATAATATTTGAGTATAATGCGGCTAATAAAAATGTGTGGGGATACCTATAAATATAAATATAATTTAGGGAAAGAACTTTTCAGGATATATTTCTTTAATTACAAGCTGAAGTATTTACAAATTTTAAAAATTACTAGAACCTTATCAATCCTAAATCACTTTGATCGCCCTTATTTTCATACATTTGTAAGTAACAACAGTCCTGTTATCTTCATTTTTAATCTACATAGTTTTCATTTATTCTGTAATAGTGTAGTTAACTTACAAATTTCCTAATTTGAAGGTTTTTGGATAGGGTCTTATAGATAGTGCTGCTATGAATATCTCTACTCAAATTTCTCTTTTGTGTACATGCCTGACAATCAGACGACTGGCTCTAGGTCTAGAAAAACGTATATCTCTTATTACCTCATTTCAGGTTTGTGGCCAGCAAGATTAATGCAATTTATAAATGCCACCAATGATCATCATATAATCATGTATGTAGTCCAGGCTTCACTGATTTTTTTAAATTATGTTCCTTTGTTTGCCTGGGTTAATTGGCATATGACAATATCTAAAATTTGGATAATATTCATGTATTTTTCTATTGATGAGACTGTATATTGTTCACCGTGATCCTTTACTGCTTCATCCATGCAATGGAAATCTACAGACCATAGCTGTGTGCCAAGTGCTGTGTCAAGACTGAAGCTCACAAAGGTGAACAGAATGCTGTCTGTGCTCTCAGCACAGATCATAACGAGGGACACAAATATAAACATAAAGACATAGCAAAAAAATATATCTTATATCCATACAATGGAATACTATCTAGCAATAAAAAGGAATGTACTATTGACAAAGTTCAAAAGCTTGATGCAAGGTGAACGAAGGCAGACTCAAAAAGCTGTATACTGTATGATTCCATTTATGTGATATTCTGGAAAAGGCAAAACTATATTAACCAAAACAGATCAGTGGTCACCAGGGAGTGGAGGAGAAGAAGAGATTATCTAGAAGGTGCTAGGCGATAGAATTCTTCTGTATCTTGACTATGGGGATAATTGCATGACTCCATAAATTTTCAACGCGAAAGGAGCTATACACCTAAGAAGGATGAATTTTACCAAGCATAAATGACAGTTTCAACGGTGATAAGTAAAACAATTTAATTTGATAAGAGTGAAGGTTCTCAGGTCAGGTTGCTGGAATTTGTATTTCTTCCACATTCCTTCCTTATTACATCACCCTAGGCAATTATTTAAACTCTCTGTGCTGCTACTTTCTGATCTTTAAAATGGGTGTGTTTTAGCGCCTACTTCCTGAGGTTGTTAGGAAAGATAATGCAAAGTCTCTGGAATATCATAAGAGCTCAATAGATTTTGTGGGTTTTGTCCTATTTGAGTGCTGCAGTACACATCGTGCCATGGAAAATGGGCAAATGGGGGAAAAAAAGCCAATTCATGAAACAAGGGATACAAACGCTCACTAGTCATAGAAAGATAACTTTGGCTTAACTACTAGTCAGAGAAATAAATATTAAATATAAACATCATTTTTGTTTACAAAATAAGCAAAAATTTTCTTTTTCTATTTTTTTTTTAAGTGAGACCCAGAGTCGAGGCAGATCTCTTGAAGCAAGTACTGTTATGTTACTAGTAGACAGAGAAATGTCATTATAGAAAGCAACTTTATAGAAAGCAATTTGACATACGTAGCAAGGGTAGGAAAGTATTAAAATCCTTCAAGCCAATCATTTTACTTTAAAAATTATTTCCTAAAAAAGTATCAGTAAAGCAAAGAAGGATTCATGTACAAGGTCAATTATTGTGATATATTTACAAAAGGAAAAAAATAGCAACTTCCCATTAGAGAAAAGGTTAAATAAAGTTTGATATATGTATACTGTTATGTAACCACAGAAAGTATGATTGGGGAAATTACTACATGGGCATAGAAACAAATGCAGCCAAAACACAAATTTTTTGGAAGGGTCAGAATCTGGCTCTTGAAGAAAAATAGAAGTTTCTCAGGTGGGAAAAATGGGGAATTACATTCCAAGCAGAAGGAATATAATGTGTGGAGAGGCTAAAAGCTTAAGAACACTTATTGTGGCCTGGAAAAGCCAAATACCTCAGAATGATTAGAACATAGAGTTTGAAGGAAGAAGTGATAAGATACAAAACAAAAAACCAGCCACTACCAGTCTTTACAAGATCTATATAAGAATGTCTACATGTGTATAACTGAGTCACTTTGCTGTACAGCAGAGATTGGCACCACATTGTAAATCTATCCTTCAATTAAAAAAATAAAATTAAGATCTCTACGTCATGCTAATAAGCCCAGACTCTATTTTGCAACTGCAAACCATTAGAGCTTTTTTAAGAAAAGCCTTAACACAACTGTTTTACTTTAGAAAACCAACTCTGGTTAGTAGGACCATCTCACTTTTCTCTTTTGGATATTTACCAAATGGAATAAGATATTTTAAAATGAGCTTAAAAATTAATAGCAGGGGATGTCTCCCAAGTTCAGTACACTATATAGGTTATTATAAGTACAGCAAGATTCACAGTGATTTAAAACCTCTCACTGCGGACTCCCAAACGCTCGTTGAATCCATTATTTTCATAGGAAGACAAGTCCTTATTGCCGTCACTTGTTTTTTGTTGTTCGGATTGGACTATTTTCTAACAAAGGCTGGTTCCCTCTACTTGGATCTGTTTTTCTACCTTCTGATCTGCTTTTCCCCTCTTTTGGAACGCAGTTTAGTTCCTGGGTATTTTTAAATCTTTTTTTTTTTTTTTAACTCTTCATAGGGTAATCAGCTAAAGCTTGTGCCATTTGGAGTCCTAAACCAGCAATCCAGTTATGATGAGCCATTCCCCTTGGCTTTTCAGTCTGTGAATCATCATTTTGCAAGATGGCAGTCGCTGCTTCTAAATAGTAATCAAGGCTCAGAGTGGTTACACCCTGAACAAAATATCTCCTTGGCCCAATTTTGGTCAGGAGGCGTTGCAGAAACTCATTAAGTCACTTGAGTCAAAGATCCAGCTGAATCATTCTGAACCTCCACCCAGTTCAACTTTTCCCTCTGGTAACAGTTAATTACATTTTTCTCTTTTCCCACTCCCACCTCCACCAACATCCAATCACGTGTCCTACATGGCCACACACACTCTGATTTTACAGGCTCATCTAAGGTTCGCTTGGTTGGCACTCAGAGGAGAGAGATAAGAAATAAAAGGTCTATAGCTTTTCTACTGGGTACCTGGCAGTAGAAAAAAAAAAAGAAACCTAAAACTAAAAAAGTAGTCCTAAAAGTCATGTAGCTTAATCTTAAACAGCATTCGCTCTTCGATTTCATATTTTATTTCTTAATAAAAAGAATGTAAGGCAAATACTTTACATGACAATATTCAAGGGATAGTGTGCGACCTTATTAATTATTCAAGTAATTAACATAGCTTGCGTTATGAGACCCAGTCTAAGTGTAGAATCAATGAATCTAAGAACGGCAAGGGTACACACAGAAAGTGCCTGGGCTCTGCAGTTCATCAGACTGGGTTTGAAAGCCAACTCTCTCACCGGCTGTGTGGCTTTAAATAAGTTACTCAACCTTGCAGAAACATGATTTCATCTATTGGACTAAAACCTATCTCAGAGGGCTGCTGTCTGGATTCACTGTGATAATATACTCCATGCTAAGCAGAATGACACTTCTTGGGAGGTAATAAGGCAGCAATAACAAACAGCCTGATAACACTTACCCTTCTAGGCATTCCATCTAAATCAGCTCACTTAATCCCCTCAACAACTTCAAAGTGGCATACTACCATTATGCCTATTTTACAGTCAGGGAAACTGAGGCACAGAAAGGTGAATTTCTTTATTCAGCATCATGACAATAAGAACTGGTTATAAATTGGATTTGAACCCAGAATCCATGCATTTAACCATCAGGACTCTGATACAATTCCCTTATCTCCTTAAAGATTAAGAAGAGGGTTAACTGACAAAAATTCAGAGCCAGCTTGAAGGTTAGTAATTGAGTCGCAAGCTAGGACCTGTAAACCTGTCACCCAATTGCATTCTGGTGTAATTTCCCTAAGAAACAAAACACAGAATAAACCACTGGTCAAATACAGATTGTGGCTTTTGAGAAAGAAACTAGAATGTTTCACTACTGCTTTGTGATAATGAGAAGTCCATTTAAGTGACTAATTAGTTAGTAATGCCCTGTTTTGAAATAGCCATGTCAGGGCCTTACCTGCTTAAGGGTCAGATCCATAAATGCTCTAGAAAGGTCTTGTCCTGGGAGCTCTTAGGAGGAAATCAGCTTTGCTGCTAACACTTTGGTCTACATTCCCTTCACCGTATGCCGCATCTCCTTCTTTCTTCCTGGTGTCCCCTCCTCCTAGACCCCAGTCCCCTCATGCACACTCTCTGTTGATGAAGTAATGAATTCCTAAAAGCAGAATGACAGTCCATAAAGTTGGTATGGCCCAGCTGGTGATGGAGACCCTAAAAGTCACCTCTTAGAAACAGCTTCCCACCCCTCTCCCATAAGCCAGCCCACTTCCTTCGGTATAATTTGCAGACCCAAGCAAAGCCTTCTAAGCCTCCTAGCTTTTTGGGGTCATGAACAGACTTACCAAGCCATGCTTCAGTCTCCAAATCCACAGGGATTTTCCCACACCCACCCAAACAGCTACCCTGGACATGGAGCTCAAAGCCAAGGGCAGAGAGGCTAGAGCCAGCAGTAACTGAAGAGATGGGAGGTGTAGATTTATTATCTGTGTCTCACCAGCTCCTTACCCAAGGAAACCATTCCAGCTCTGATAAGGGAAGGGGCAAGGCAGGCTGAGGAGATGCATGAAGACCGCTTTCCTTAACTGGACTCATCAGTGGTGGGCCTACTAGGTGTTAGAAGATCAATTAATATCTATCATAAGGAGCATGATAAGGGTAATATTTAACAAACATTTGTTTGAGCACTTACCACGTGCCAGACATTCTTCTAAACTCCTTCATGGAGTATCTCATTTAAGAGCTCAGTCCTCTGAGGACTGAGTTGGTACTCAGTTAGTACTATCATTCCCATTTTACAGATGTGGAAAGTGAGGTGAGGAAGAGTCAAACCATCTTTTCCCGGCTTGCACAGCAAGTAAGGGATACAAGCCGAGCAGCCTGAAGTCAAAGCCCTTGCTCTAAACTCCTTTATCATGAATAATCAAAAAGCAGAGTTGGCAAGTTTTATATGTGAAGATCCAGATAATAACTGTTTTCTTTACTTCATTCGGGTTTTTCCACAAGATCTTACAGAAAAACCCGAATGGGCTTTTTGGCCAACACAATAGTTTCTGCCACAACAACTCAGCTCTGCCGTTCTAACCCCAAAGCAGCTTAGACAACATCTAAACCAATGGGCTTTGCTGTGTTCCAGCTAAACTGTATTTATGGACACTGAAATTTGCATTTCATACTATTTTCATGAGTCATAAAACATTCTTTTGATTTTGTTTTCTCCCAACCATTTAAAAATATACAAACCATTCTTATGTCACAGGCCATATGAAAACAGGCTGCAGGCCAGATTTGGCCCATCAATGCTTTGCTAACCCTTGATCAAAGAGATGGAAAAAAATTAAAACAAAGACATTTGGAAAGAAATTTGAATCGCGATGTTATTTTTTCGGCCATTTTCGTATTGTATTTATTTCAGTCTCAAAAGTATTGTCTGTCGTTCGTCTTTATATCATTTGAATGAAATGTAGTTCAACTCCAGAATCTAGTTCAGCCTCCGTGTTGAGCAAGCTGTGTGGCCCTGGGCAGTTCACTCAACCCTAAGCCACAGTTTCCTCATTGTAATAACAGTAGTTATCTCACAGGGTTGGTGCTGTAGGCATTCAGTCAAATAATGCATGCTAAGCAATTACTCCAACTCCCAGCACACTGTAAACTCTCAATAAATGTTCACTCTTAGGACTACTGGCATTATTATTATTATTAACACTGTTATTATCCACAACACCGTCCCCCCAGGTAAAAACATTAAAATACCACATTTCCTAAAGTTCACCTCTGCAATTCTCTATGGACTGACTCTCTACCTCAGAGGTGAATTAAAAGTCCTTTAAATACCCTCCCCACTCTCCCCACTATACTATCACCCTCCCCACTCTCCCCACTATACTATCATGCTATTGATTCCACACACAGCCCCCAGAAAATAAATTTCCACCTTACTCCATATTCTTACTGTTCCAGAAAACAGAAGATCTCATATGCACAGCACCTAACAGAATTCTTGCTCTCCCTCTCCAGAACGCTCTCCTACGGTAGCTAGCCACATTCTAATCTGCAGTAGGCACCGATAAATCACTCGCGGTCTTTCGCATTTTGGTGCTTGCTTGCAATACTCGCGGGTCACAAGAAGAACAAGGAGATAGTAAAACCTTCATAATGAACCTCTGTGAATTAGAACAACCCCACGTTTATCTTATTTAATCAGGCCATATGTGTGTGGAATGTCACTTAGCTTTTCTGCTTTATTTATTTATTTTTAATTTATTTTATTGAGGTATAGTTGGTTTACAATGTTGTGTTAGTTTCTGGTGTACAGCAAAGTGATTCAGTTTTATATATATACACATATATATATATTCTTTTTCATGTTCTTTTCCATTATGGCTTATTACAGGATATTAAATATAGTTCCCTGTGCTATACAGTAGGACCTTGTTGTTTATCCATCCTATATATAATAATTTGCAGACAGACTTTCAAGATGGCAGAAGAATAAGACGTGGAGATCATCTCCTTCCCCACAAATACATCAGAAATACATCTACATGTGGAACAACTCCTACAGGACACCTACTGAACGCTGGCAGAAGACCTCAGACCTCCCAAAAGGCAAGAAACTCCCCAGGTACCTGGGTAGGGCAAAAAGAAAAAGAAAAAACAGAGACAAAAGAATAGAGATGGGACCTGCACCAGTGGGAGGGAGCTGTGAAGGAGGAAATGTTTCCACACACTAGGAGCCCCTTCACGGGCGGAGACTGCGGGTGGCCGAGGTGGAGAGCTTCGGAGCCACGGAGGAGAGCACAGCAACAGGGGTGCAGAGGGCAAAGCGGAGAGATTCCCGCACAGAGGATCAGTGCCAACCGGCACTCACCAGCCCGAGAGGCTTGTCTGTTCACCTGCTGGGGTGGGCGGGGCTGGGAGCTGAGGCTCGGGCTTCGGTCGGATCACAGGGAGAGGACTGGGGTTGGCAGTGTGAACACAGCCTGCAGGGGGTTAGTGCGCCACAGCTAGCCGGGAGGGAGTCCGGGGGAAAAGTCTGGAGCTGCCGAAGAGGCAAGAGACTTTCTCTTCCCTCTTTGTTTCCTGGTGCACGAGGAGAGGGGATTAAGAGCGCTGCTTAAAGGAGCTCCAGAGACGGGCGTGAGCCGCGGCTGAAAGCGCAGACCCCAGAGACGGGCGTGGGACGCTGGGGCTGCTGCCGCCACCAAGAGGCCTGTGTGCTAGCGCAGGTCACTGTCCACGCCCCCCTTCCGGGGAGCCTGTGCAGCCCGTCACTGCCGGGGTCCCGGGATCCAGGGACGGCTTCCCCGGGAGAGTGCACGGCATGCCTCGGGCTGGTGCAACGTCACGCCGGCCTCTGCCGCCGCAGGCTCGCCCCGCATCCGTACCCCTCCCTCCCCCCAGCCTGAGTGAGCCAGAGCCCCCGAATCAGCTGCTCCTTTAACCCCGTCCTGTCTAAGCGAAGAACAGACGCCCTCAGGTGACTCACACTCAGAGGCGGGGCCAAATCCAAAGCTGAATCCCAGGAGCTGTGCGAACAAAGAAGAGAAAGGGAAATCTCTCCCAGCAGCCTCAGGAGCAACGGATTAAATCTCCACAGTCAACTTGATGTACCCTGCATCTGTGGAATACCTGAACAGACAACGAATCATCCCAAATTGAGGAGGTGGACTTTGGGAGCAACAATATATATATATATTCTTCCCTTTTTCTCTTTTTGTGAGTGTGTATGTGTGTGCTTCTGTGTGTGATTTTGTCTGTATAGCTTTGCTTTTACCATTTGTCCTAGGGTTCTGTCTGTCTTTTTTGTTGTTGTTTCTTTTTTTTTAGTATAGTTTTTAGTGCTTGTTATCATTGGTGGATTTGTTTTTTGGTTTGGTTGCTCTCTTCTTTCTTTCTTTTTTTCTTTTTTTATTACTTTTTAATTTTTTAATTTTTAATAATTAGTTTTATTTTTTATTTTAATAACTTTATTTTATTTTATTTTTTCTTTCTTTCTTTCTTCCTCCCTTATCTTCTGAGCTGTGTGGCTGACAGGGTCTTGGTGCTCTGGCAGGGTGTCAGACCTGAGCCTAAGTGGTGCGAGAGCTGAGTTCAGGACACTGGTCCACCAGAGACCTCTTGGCTGCACATAATATCACACGGTGTAAGCTCTCCCAGAGATCTCCATCTCAACGCTAAGACCCAGCTCCACTCAGCGACCAGCAAGCTACAGTGCTGGACACCCTATGCCAAACAACTAGCAAGACAGGAACACAACCCCACCCATTAGCAGAGAGGCTGCCTAAAATCATAATAAGGCCACAGACACCCCCAAACAACCACCAAACATGGACCTGCCCACCAGAAAGACAAGATCCAGCCTCATCCACCAGAATAGAGGCACTAGTCCCCTCCACCAGGAAGCCTACACAACCCACTGAACCAACCTTAGCCACTGGGGGAAGACACCAAAAACAACGAGAACTACAAACCTGCAGCCTGCAAAAAGGAGACCCCAAAGACAGTAAGTTAAGCAAAATGAGAAGACAGAGAAACTCACAGCAGATGAAGGAGCAAGGTAAAAACCCACCAGACCAAACAAATGAAGAGGAAATAGACAGTCTACCTGAAAAAGAATTCAGAGTAATGATAGTAAAGATGATCCAAAATCTTGGAAATAGAATGGAGAAAATACAAGAAACGTTTAACAAGGACCTAGAAGAACTAAAGAGCAAACAAACAATGATGAACAACACAATAAATGAAATTAAAACTTCTCTAGAAGGACTCAATAGCAGAATAACTGAGGCAGAAGAACTGAGAAGTGACCTGGAAGATAAAATAGTGGAAATAACTACTACAGAGCAGAAAAAAGAAAGAAAAGAATTGAGGACAGTCTCAGAGACCTCTGGGACAACATTAAATGCACCAACATTCGAATTATAGGGGTCCCAGAAGAAGAAGAGAAAAATAAAGGGACTGAGAAAATACTTGAAGAGATTATAGTTGGAAACTTCCCTAATATGGAAAAGGAAATAGTTAATCAAGTCCAGGAAGCAGAGAATGCCATACAGGATAAATTTAAGGAGAAACACTCCAAGACACATATTAATCAAACTATCAAAAATTAAATACAAAGAAAAAATATTAAAAGCAGCAGGGGGAAAATTACATACAAGGGAATCCCCATAAAGTTAATGGCTGATCTTTCAGCAGAAACTCTGCAAGCCAGAAGGCAGTGGTAGGACATATTTAAAGTGATGAAAGGGAAAAACCTACAACCAAGATTACTTTACCCAGCAAGGATCTCATTCAGATTCGACAGAGAAATTAAAACCTTCACAGACAAGCAAAAGCTAAGAGAATTCAGCACCACCAAACAAGCTTTACAACAAATGCTAAAGGAACTTCTCTAGGCAGGAAGCACAAGAGAAGGAATAGACCTACAATAACAAACCCAAAACAATTAAGAGAATGGTAATAGGAACATACATATCGATAATTACCTTAAATATAAATGGCTTAAATGCTCCAACTAAAAGACACAGGGTCGCTGAATGGATACAAAAACAAGACCCATATATATGCTGTCTACAAGAGACCCACTTCAGACCTAGGGACACATACAGACTGAAAGTGAGGGGATCGAAAATGATTCCATGAAAATGGACATCAAAAGAAAGCTGGAGTAGCAATTCTCATATCAGACAAAATAGACTTTAAAATAAAGACTATTACAAGAGAGAAAGAAGGACACTACATAATGATCAAGGGATCAATCCAAGAAGAAGATATAACAATTATAAATATTTATGCACCCAACATAGGAGCACCTCAATACATAAGGCAAATGCTAACAGCCATAAAAGGGGAAATCGACAGTAACATGATCATAGTAGGGGACTTTAACACCCTACTATCACCAATGAAGAGATCATCCAAAATGAAAATAAATAAGGAAACACAAACTTTAAAAGATACACTAAAGAAGATGGACTTAATTGATATTTATAGGACATTCCCCAAAACAACAGATTAACACTTTCTTCTCAAGTGCTCATGGAACATTCTCCAGGGGATAGATCATATCTTGGGATCATATCTGATAGATCATATCAGATCATTTCTCTAATCATTAGAGAAATGCAAATAAAAATTACAATGAGGTATCACCTCACACTGGTCAGAATGGCCATCATCAAAAAATCTACAAACAATAAATGCTGGAAAGGGTGTGGAGAAAAGGGATCCCTCTTGCACTGTTGGTGGGAATGTAAATTGATACAGCCACTATGGAGAACAGTATGGAGTTTCCTTAAAAAACTAAAACTAGAACTACCATATGACCCAGTAATCCCACTACTGGGCATATACCCTGAGAAAACCATAATTCAAAAAGTCATGTACCACAATGTTCATTGCAGCTCTATTTACAATAGCCAGGATATGGAAGCAACCTAAGTGTCCATTGACAGATGAATGGATAAAGAAGATGTGGCACATATATACAATGGAATATTACTCAGCCATAAAGAGAAACGAAATTGAGTTATTTGTAGTGAGGTGGATGAACCTATAGACTGTCATACAGAGTGAAGTAAGTCAGAAAGAGAAAAACAAATACTGTATGCTAACACATATATATGGAATCTAAAAAAAAATGGTTCTGAAGAACCTAGGGGCAGGACAGGAATAAAGAAGCAGATGTAGAGGTGGACTTGAGGACACGGGGAGGGGGAAGGGTAACCTGGGATGAAGTGAGAGAGTGGCATGGACATAAATACATTACCAAATGTAAAATAGATAGCTAGTGGGAAGCAGCCACATAGCACAGGGAGATCAGCTCAGTGCTTTTTGACCACTTAGCAGGGTGGGATAGGGAGTGTGGGAGGGAGACGCAACAGGGAGGAGATATGGGGATATATGTCTATGTATAGTTGACTCACTTTGTTATAAAGCAGAAACTAACACACCATTGTAAAGCAATTATGCTCCAATGAAGATGTTAAAAAAAAAATAGTTTGCATGTGCTAACCCCAAACTCCCAATCCATCCCTCCCCCACTTGCCCTCCCCCTTGGCAACCACAAGTCTGTTTTCTGTCTATGAGTCTGTTTCTGTTTCATAGATAAGTTCATTTGTGTCATATTTTAGTGGAATGCCTCTTTGGCATAGTAATTAAGGCAAGAGGTCTAGTGAAGCGTGTTGCTTAAACCACTGAGAAGAGCCATCATCACCATCGTGAGCCACATTCTCTAATATTGATTGAAAATTGACTGCATTTCTGGCATTGCACAGTTCTCTAGTCATTTCTGTTATAGCAGCATTTGCTGTGACAGATGAAATGTACACATAGGATGCTGATGAAGACCCGGAAGTCACCGTTATCACCGCACAGGCCAAGGAAAAGCATGACTCTGATGTACATCCTCATTATCTCAGACTCTGGCCGTTTTGTTCTCAAAAGACTTGTGGGCAGGTAGCCTCGGTGAAGTTCATCACTTATCAGCTGGCAAATCAGCTGAGCATAACTTGGTTATCTGATTCTCTGTTTCAGAGGACTGATGGGTTACTTTCTCAGAAGGGCACGACAATTCATCAGGGAAAGGAGTAAGCGAAGGTTCCCAGAAAATGCCTTGCTTGTCCTCCTGAGGTTTTCCTATCACTGGAGCCAAACGTTAGCCCCAGTGGTCTTGAATAACAAGAAGGGTCCTGGCCCTTTGGGGGAAAGAAATAGGCTCTTTGTAATTTTGTGCTGATAGGAAATCAAATAATTATAGCCCAGATCATTTCAACAATTAAGTGTCTCAATTGGAAATGTTTGCGGCCAGTTCTGAGTTTTCCATTAGCAGACAAATGCCCAGATTCCTTGGTAGGGTAGGACCCTGTCATTTCAAATGTCTTCGCTACACTTTGTTTCATGGTTGGTTAGGTAAGAGCTTTTCCTGCTTCCCAAACCAGTTAGTACATATGGGACAACTCTATTGATTAAATATCTAAATTTTTTTTTCTACAGCCACAAAATTACTCAATGAATTGAAGACCTATTGGTCCAGCTAATTTCTTTTTTTTTTTTTTTTTTTTTTTTTTGTGGTATGCGGGCCTCTCACTGTTGTGGCCTCTCCCGTTGCGGAGCACAGGCTCCGGATGCGCAGGCTCAGCAGCCATGGCTCACGGGCCCAGCCGCTCCGCGGCATATGGGATCCTCCCAGACCGGGGCACGAACCCGTATCCCCTGCATCGGCAGGCGGACTCTCAACCACTGCGCCACCAGGGAGGCCCGGTCCAGCTAATTTCTTGATTTGGTTGTAAAACTAAGCACTCTAAGACTGAAAAGCAAGATCACTGGACACAGAATTCTGTCTCCTTTTACCCCCAGGAAATCGATCTTAGGCAAAAATGTGAAGTAAGCATAGCTTACCTCAGCACACAGCAGCCTCTAAGCTTCCAATACAATTCTTCTCTTTTCTCCTCTCCATATAGCTGCTTCCTTAGATTTGCTTTCATGCCTCCAGACTCCTCTCAGTTAACAAGAGTAGGAGAATGCTGGAGTATGCATGCTCTTTTCCAGTACCATGTGATGTTTTATTTTTTTAATTATTTATAAGAATGCTTGATGCAAAGCAACAAATATCTAATAGCATCTCACACATTTATAACAAGACAGTGGGGATAAAATTTGCTCTTAGGATCCTTCCAAGGTTCTCTCCCCTCAAACCAATAAGCAGCCCCCCTCCTCACTTACCTTACTGAAACACCATTCAGCTATAGGTTCACAATCCACTACCCAATTTGGGGGCATAATAAGAGAGCTTAATGCTTGCTGTAAACAAGGCTTTCTGAAATCTTCCAAGGAATTAACAGAGAGTAGAAAAGAAATTCACCATTCCCTGCTGGAAGATACAGCGGATCTGTGAGAAAGTCTTCTCTCTCTTTCTCTCTCTCTCTCTCTCTCTGTCTCTCTCTCTTTCTCTCTCTCACATACACACACACTTTAAGAAAGAATAATGGGAATAGAGAATGCTGGTGTATAAAGGCAGCAAATGTGAATCATTTTTTTGTTCAGAAACGTCCTTCTCTCTTACTTCATTATCAAGAATAGTACCTAAAGTATGGCTGGCACACAATAGTCGCTCAAAATATTTGTTAAATGACTAAAAAAGTGATTATCAAGTATTTGGATGCAGTCTGAAGACACTTTTTAAAATTGAAGTATAGCTGATTTACAGTGCTGTGTTAATGTCTGTTGTACAGCAGAGTGATTCAGCTATACCTATATATACATTATTTTTTTAATATTCTTTTCCATTATGGTTTATCTTAGGATATTGAATAGAGTTCCCTGTGCTATACAATAGGACCTTGTTGTTTATCCATTCTATATATAATAGTTTGCATCTGCTAACCCCAAAATCCCACTCCATCTCTCCCCCACCCCCTGCCCCCTTGGCAACCACAAGTCTGTTCTCTGTCTGTGAGTCGGTTTTGTAGATAAGTTCATTTGTGTCACATTTAAGATTCCGCATATAAGTGACATCATACAGTATTTGTCATTCTCTTTCTGACTTACTTCACTTAGTATGATAATCTCTAGTTCCATCCACGTTGCTGCAAATGGCATTATTTCATTCTTCTTTATGGCTGAGTAGTATTCCATTGTATATATATGTACCACATCTTCTTTATCCATTCATCAAGACACAGTATTTTGTTTTGTTTTGCGGTACGCGGGCCTCTCACTGCTGTGGCCTCTCCCACTGTGGAGCACAGGCTCCGGACGCGCAGGCTCAGCGGCCATGGCTCACGGGCCTAGCCGCTCCGCGGCATGTGGGATCTTCCTGGACCGGGGCACAAACCCGTGTCCCCTGCATCGGCAGGCGGACTCTCAACCACTGCGCCACCAGGGAAGCCCCAAGACACAGTGTTTTTTGATCTGGGAGACTTGTGAGTCAAGGTCTAAAGAAATTCTTATTCAAAAAGTTTAAGTATTAGGAGTCAATAATAATTTCTCATTACTGTTTGAAGTGCCATATCCATCCTTATTTTCCCACCTAAAAAAAATTTTTTTAAGTATCACCCCACCCAAGTTAAATGAAAACTTACATTCACACAAGGAGCTGTTACACAGATGTTTATAGTGGCTTTATTTGCACTCACCAAAAACTAAAAACAATCTAAATGTCCCTCAGACACAGAAGGATGGACTAACTGTGGGACATCCCTACCCTGGAACACTATTCAGCAACAAAAATGAGCATATTAATATACTAACACACACAACAACACGGATGCATACAAAAGCATTACCCTAAGTGAAAAGAGCCAGAGTTAAAAGGCTGTACGTTATATGATTCTATTTGTCTGACATTCTTGCCAAGACAAAACTCTAGGGACAGCATTGCCTATGGTTGAGTACGGGAGGAGGGGTGGCGGGGAATTGGTAGGTGTGATCGACTTGTTTTATGTCTTGATGGTGATGGTGGTTATTCAACTGTCTGCATTTGTGAAAACTCACACAGATGTGTGCACTGAAAAGGGTGAATTACACTGTATGTAAAGTACACCTTAATTGTTTTTTTAATTAAAGGAAAACTATAACACTGCTTGCAGCTCAGGGAGGTAGATAGGTATTTTACAGGTATTCAGTGTTTGGTCCTGCCAAAATACATGTTGTTTGTTTGTTTGTTTGTTTTGAGGTTTAAATTTGGAACCAGCCAAGGCAGCATCTGCTTTGGGAGAGGAACACAATGGAGGTTACCGCTGGAGAGATTCCTGTTTGGAAGCATTATTGAGGGGCCTGGGGGTCTAGTACTGCAAGGACTTTGAGATCTCCTAGTCTTCTAATTCACCATGATCGTATCTTTTACCTGGCAAGAGTGTCATAAGGATGAATTAGTCAATGCATGCAAAGAACTTTGAAGATGCAAAGCACCAGATGAGTTCTGGAGTGCCATGGTTAATGCTCAGACTGGACTGAAGACAAAAGCAGTTTCAAAGCCAGTACCTGGGCAGGTTTTGCTATCACTCCATGTCAATTTTTCAACTGGCTCCTGCACAGTGATTACACAGCTCTGCATCTTTGTACTGAAGCATGGAGCTTCAAGTGAAAGAAAGGCCCTGTGCAAATGTTATAAAAACAATGGTGAAGTGGCAGCTTGGCTGATCGGACATTTCAAAGCCAAGAATTTCAAATCTAAGAACAAAGGTGTGAAAGTAAATACCTTAGAAGTAAATAGACCAAAACACATTACTGATGACAGACCATCTAACCCTATGGACCAGATGTAGGTTTCAAAGTATATTTCGTACAAAGAATTATTCTACAGAGAATTTATTTTGGAGAAATAAAGAATCTCTTTATATTAAGGAATCACATCTGAAAGAATATGATGGTTATAACGGTTAGGTACAGATTAAGTCTAGACTAAGTGATGGTTAAGAATTGTATAGATTAAATTTTCTTTTTTTTTTCAACATCTTCATTGGAGTATAATTGCTTTACAATGGTGTGTTAGCTTCTCCTGTATAACAAAGTGAATCAGCTATACATAGACATATATCCCCACATCCCCTCCCTCTTGCGTCTCCCTCCCTCCCTCCCTATCCCTAAATTTTCTTACAGAAGGCCAAGGTCTTTACCAGTAAGGTCTGCAGCTCAAGATTGATGCAGGCAGGCTTTGAATTTTAAAAAACATTATATCTAGATAAAGAAGATGTGGTGTATATATATATATATATATATATATATATATATATATATATACACAATGGAATACCACTCAGACGTAAGAGAGAATGAAATTTTGCCACCTGCAGCAACATGGATGGACTTGGAGGGCATTATGCTAAGTAAAAGAAGACAGACAGAGACAGATCACTACTGTACAATATCACTTACATCTGGAATCTAAAAAGTACAACAAACTAGTGAATAAAGCAAAAAAGAGGCAGACTCATAGACATGGAGAACAAACTAGTGGTTACCGGTGAGGAGGGGCAAGCTAGGGAGAGAGGGGTAAAAGGGTTATTATGGGATTATATGAAATCATGTGTGTGAAACTTTTGAAAATTGTAAAGCACTATAGAATTGAAAGAATCTGTCGTTCAATAAAAAGAAGAAAAAGGATAAAGAAAAATAAACAAATAATTCAAAGATAAAAATTTTTTAAACTAAAAACATTGTATCAACATTTTCTATCTTCTCCCTCTCTCTTAACTCAAAACTCTCATGCATATTTATTTCCTTGTGTGTCTTGCCCTATTTCCGACATGAGACGCCATTCTTAAGAACTGTAGAAATAACCCTGGCTCTTCCAACCCATCAGTTCAGCCTGAATGGGTGAATCAATTCACACTGTGTTCTCTCTTCCTGTTTCCACTTCTGTTCAGCTCGTGATTCCCTCAGTTACGGTTCCTACTCTCACCTTCTAAGGCTTTTCAGTTCAAAGGAATATTCTAAGGGATGCTAGCAGTTCTCACTGACAAAATAACTCCCGCTACAAACATGAAATGCAAAGTGCAGGGTCTCTTTCTTCACATGGAGGGTGGCATGTTCATGTCACTGGCACCATTTGCCATGCTCTGGCGATCTTCTATTTAATGTGCTAAATGTGGCAGCGCATGAGCAACATAAATAAAAGTCGAATCCCAACAAAGCTCTTTCAATGGAATCCCTTGGGAGCATCTTTCTGTAGAAGAGAGTCCAGGACTTTTTCCTTTAAGGAAACACATGTATTGTGCACTTTCCTTCTTCCAATATTCAAAATGAAGCCCCTCCAAATGGCTTACCCACTGAAGTTTATAACCTCAGCCTACACAAGTCCAGTGCATAAAGATCTACAGCCCGCAGGCAGTGCGAGGAAGCTTTTTAAAGATGAATCATTTTCATAAATGAGTGCAGAGGAAGGTCAGGTCAGGGGACAAGGAAGGTTACATGTGTGCCCGAGATAAGGCCCCATCCATCCTTCTCTTACTGTCAGGGTTTGATGGGTGAACACTGCCTTGAGCTTCCATAAAACATGTTGTTTGCAGAAAACTTGCAGGTGGTTCATAAAAAAGTCCAAACTGTTACCATGAAATTTATCTCCCACTGCGTGATCTGTTTATAATAGAAACGAAGGATCTCAAGTAGAAATTAAGTATCTCAGACTGACTTATATTGGCTGGGAGGATTGAAAAATTCAACCTGCTTCTCAATCGTTGCACTAAAAATATCAAAGTACTTGTACTGATGACATCTTGACAAGATACAAGTACGTTCAAAAGAAAAATAATGTCCATTGTATGCACAACCCTTTATCCCTGGGGGAAGAATAGGCTAGGTGAGATTTTATTGGGAGAATTTAATCAGAAGACTGAACTCTTCATCACATTTTATTTCTGAAGAGGGTCAAGCAACCATTATTTACAACTTTCCCATCTGTATGGTCAAAGTGAAAAGGGCATCTAATTTTTTAAAGTTAGGAGATGCTTATTATCTTGAAGCTTAAAAGAGATTGGAGGCAACAGTAATGTTGGCCATAATTTGAGTTATCTCCATATAGAAATTGAAGGGAAATGCTGAGGCAATTCATGTAGATAATTCAGGCCCTAAAACCATGGGTACTTGAAATCAAGAGATAAGTGAGGAAGTTGCGCTGAATTCTGTTTGGGTTTGTTTTTCCCATGTTGTGCTGGTAATTGACTCCATTTCTCACATCACATGCCCGTATACCTGGACGGTGGCTTTAAGTTGCTGGAAATACTTAGGTCATACATTTAAATCAAATTGATGAACATAGCACATCTACAAGGCAGAATGTTGTGCTGAGTTTACAGAATCCATACATGTTCTAGCTGGAAGGGATTGCAGCCCAGGGTTCCAGCCCCCGAGCACAGGCATAGAAGGTGAAACCTGTACAAAAATAAGGAGTCATGTGTTCTCTCTACCTTGACAGTAGCAATGGTCCAGGTCTTAATCCCACCCATATGTACACCAAAACCTCTCCTACATTCTTTCACTCCAGATGGTTGGAGGTGTAGGGTCAGAGTATAAGGTGGGCTGAGAAACACTGTATCTAATCCAACACCTTTATTTGAATTATGAGAGTCATGAGACGTGGCTTTCAGCAATAGTGAGAAACCAAAGATGTTTTACTTCAATACCTTCTCAGTCCTCTTGTGTCTACTTTGACCTGCCTTCAACCTCTGCACTCTGGCCATCCAAGCCACACTGAGTCACTGTGGCCTCCGCTCCTAACAAGTCCTGTGTCTTCCACCCAAATAGTCTCCCACTCCTCCCAATTTCATGTAAAAGTAACGTTTTCCCCATGCCATGTTATCCTCTCTCCCTGCTAGGAAAATGCACCTAAGGTCTTAACAGTTCTAGGACTTAAGGTTTCCCTCATTTTTTTTGCGGTACACGGGC
Organism: Hyperoodon ampullatus; assembly: GCF_949752795.1. Classification (NCBI taxonomy): domain Eukaryota; kingdom Metazoa; phylum Chordata; class Mammalia; order Artiodactyla; family Ziphiidae; genus Hyperoodon; species Hyperoodon ampullatus. The sequence continues at coordinate 23,236,384 of NC_136916.1, forward strand.
CTCTCACTGTTGTGGCCTCTCCCGTTGCGGAGCACAGGCTCCGGATGTGCAGGCTCAGCGGCCATGGCTCACGGGCCCAGCCGCTCTGTGGCATGTGGGATCTTCCCGGACTGGGGCACGAACCCGTGTCCCCTGCATCGGCAGGTGGACTCTCAACCACTGCGCCACCAGGGAAGCCCCCCTCTTTTTAATAATAGCAAATTAAAAGGGGAGAGATAATTCTGGTCAAATATGTTGTCCCAAAAGAATGGATGTATAACTATGAAGTTCTAGACATTGTGGCAACAAGAAGAGGAGTGTATCTGGAAATAAGTTGCCTTCTCAGCACTTTAAGCAACCATCTATATTTTTTTACACATTATTTTTGCCAGTTCTTGTCTTATGTTTCAATATTGATGGTAAGTTGGAGCCTGCTGTGCTGTTTGGAATGTTAGGTTGTAGTAATCTAGCAAGTGTCATGCCCCCAAAGGGATTTAATCGATATTCTCTGAAGCAGATAACTTGGGTATGAGGAATATGCCAGGAGGCAGCATTGTCTACATGGCGGAATGACTGATATTTGCAATTTTAAAATCATGAACTAGACATGACTTCGCCTGCCCTCTCATCTTCTCTAGGCCTTCTAACAGGATTCTATCTAAGATGACGCAAATGAGTTCCTATCCTAATCCTAAAGGTCTTAGTGAAAAGAGTCCTCCTGAATCTCTCTCTCATTTCAGTGTTTAATGTCACTCACTGTCATGGGATGCTTTCCAGTATAAGCCCCTCCATGACAAGACACAATGGAAGGCCTAGCCTCACTTATTTTGTCAACAAATACAGTTTGAGCACTTCCAACACACAAATAAAGCCCCAAATCAAACTAGGATAAAAGGAAAATGTAAATATTTTGTAAGTCATGATATAATAATAATAATAGTAATAATAGAACTTATATAATGCTTACTAGCATAACAAAAAGTACTGTGCTAAGAATTTAATTCAAAATAACTAATTTGCTCCTACAAAAACACTCTGGAGTATTATTATTCCCATTTTACAGATGAGAAAATTGAGGCTTAGGTTAAATTAAGGCTCTAGTTATCTGACTTAACTAGCTATCTAGTTATCTAGCTAGAGAGGCAGAGCTAGGAGTTTGTTTTTTCTAAGTTTTCTATTTTCCACTTCCATGACCTCAAGGTCCCCATTAATAACCGTTACTTAAAAGAAATACGAATCTACTCTGCATTTCAATGTGCCAAGCAAGCATCTCCATTTGTTATCAACTTACCTTGGTCTTAGCTCAGCTTCCATAATGGTAGATCTCAAAGGATTTGGTTATGAAGGACACTAAACTGGACTATAATACCTCTATACCAGTCATTTTGGTATTTTGTCAATTGAAGCTTGGTGTTGAATTGCTAATTTAGTACTCTGTGTTGATCCAAAAGGAAACCATCAAAAACAACCTCACAAGACTCTATTCTCCCCTGCTCAACCCAATGGGCCATGAGTTCTCTTTCTTCCCATAGTCACAAGTAGGCATAAGATAAAACATTCCTGAATTTTTTTGTTTCATTTAGAACTGTTTTGATAAAAAGTGATTTAAGTGATTCCTTGTCCTAATTTACTCATCCATTCTCCAAGCTTTTATTGACACCTGTGATTAACTGCAAAGCATGTCAGAAAATAGAAATATAAGCCAATGCCAACCCTGTCCTCAAACTGTCTCATAGTCAGTGAAGGAGATAAGATATATAAACATAAGTAAAAATAACATAAGGTAAAAAGTGGGAGAGCCCATGAGAAAAGAAAACCCAATTTGGAGGTGATCAAATTCAGCTTTGTGGTAAAGCAGACTTTGAGTTAGAACTTGAAGGAGAAACAAAAAGAAGGCACACTGTATCAAAGTCTAGCAAAGCAAAGAGAATATTCAGGGTATCAGAAGAACAAAAAAATCTTTTTAGTTTAACAAAAAATGTAGGCTGTATAAGATCTTGTGAGTGTCATAAAAAGGAGTTTGAATTTTATTCTCTTAGAGGGAGGAATTCATTAAGGGTTTTTGAACAGGAAGAAGGCAGACAATAAAGTTCTGCTTTAATACTATTGGTCCATCCCAAGCCAGCTCTCAACACTTCCTAGAGCAAAGAATATAATCAACACATATTTGATGACTTGTCCAATATGCACAGGTATTAGAAATAGAAACTATTAGAGCAGTCAATGAATATTTTATTAGAACCTAAACTAAGAAGTGTAAATACAGAGGGAAGAACAGTTGAGAAAGATTTTATAGAAATACAGCTGCTATAATTAAACATCAGATATCAGGGAATAGAGAGAGACAAGAAAGAATCAAATATGAATCCACCATTACAGGTAGGATTGTAGTAACATTATCCAATAGTACAAAATATTAGAAATATGATTTCTTTTTACCCAAAGCATATCACTTTTGTAAATGTTGGTCTGAACTTTCTTAGCCCACAGTTTGCACACTCTATCTGCAATAAAACATCTTATGATACAACAAGACAGAGTAGAGGCAAACATGGCAGTTTATATTTTGCCCTGGACATTTGCAGATCAGTGTCAAAACTCTACAATGATAAAGGACAATAACTGGGGGAATGAAGAAGAGCAAAACCTGCAGAACAATGGACTCATTATTCAGAAGAATCATTCTGCTCTAGTAAGGTTGCAACTATTCTCTTGGGAAAAAAAGTAAAAAGATAAAAACATTGAAAGGAGATTAGGTAAGTAGAAGACAATTCTAGCCATACATTTGAGGAGAAACATGGGAAATATAATTTTAAATAAAGAGAATCCAACCAAGAGGTAATAATGGTGACCAAATTTCCCTCCCACCTGAAACTGGTGACTGGCCCACAAATCCATATTAAAATAATAACCTCTATAATTTGGCATGACGTAGGTGCCCAGGACACAAAAATAGGGTCTTTAAGACCATGTATCTCAGACAATGAAGGACAGTCATCCTTAAAAGATGAGAAGCAAACACTGAGCCTTCTAACAGCCTAGCTTACTGCCTTGGGAGGGTTTCCAGGCCACAAGACTTGGAGGGGTAACTCAGATGGAGCTTGGCATGGAGATGGAGTTGAGGCTCCGGAGAGACCAAGGCAGCCCTGTTCTAAGGACAAAGTATCAGAAAAGAGAGAGCTGCTCAGAGAGAGAATGCCAGATATTCTGCAGGGAAACCCCCTCTGGTATTTAACTTAGTACTGATCAGCTCATGCATGTGAGGAAACTACCCAAGGCTAGAAAAAGAACCACCCAAAAGGATTTAGAGGAACAGTGCCCAGCACTCACAAAAAGTTGAGAATAGTTCCCAAAAGTCAGATTGGAAAGCCTCAAGATTCACAGGCCATTGGGTAGAGAGTTTCATAATGAGGAAACTCAGTAGTGGGGAGTAATTAGCCCTAGAATGAGCATTGATCCAATGCACCTAACAAATCTTAACAGCAAGACCCAGAAGGACCAAACTGCTTCTAAGTACTCGACTGCACCTCACAACAAAGTTCAAGAACACTTCTAAGAATAAGATATATCCAGCACCCAATAATGTAAATTTCACATCTGGCATCTAATCAGGCAAGCAAAGAAGACAGAAAATATAATCTAAAATGAAGAGAAAAATGTATCAATCAAAACATACCCAGAACAGACACAGATACTAGAATTAGCAGACAAAGACATTACAATCATTATTATAAATATATTCCATTTGTTCAAAAAGTTAAGAAGAATGATGGAAGATATAAAAAAGACCCACATCCCACTTCTAGAGGTGAAAACATCAATGTGTGAAATGGAAAACTCACTAGACGGGATTAGTGTCAGATTAAATATTATAGGAGAAAAAATTAATAAACTGGAAGACATAGCAATAGAAACTTTCCAAAATGAAACACAGAGAGAAAAGAGACTTAAAAAGAATAGTTCATCCCTGAGCTGTGAGAAAATGTCAAGCAGCCAAATATACATGTAATTGGAGTCTCCAAAGGAGAGGAGGAGGGGAGAAAATTATGTGAAGAAAAATGGTTGAAAGTATTGAAAATCTAATGAAAACTGTAAACCAATAGATACAGGAAGTTCTACAAATCTCACCTCTAGAAACATGAAGAAAATAACACCAGGACCCATTATAACCAAATTCTTCAACACCAGTGATACAGAGAAAATCTTAAAAACAGAGGAAAAAGATAAACTCCATATCTTAATATATGAAAAAGGATCAGAGATAAAGAATCAAAGATGAAGAAACAAAGATGAAGATCACAGCAGATTTCTGCTCAGAAGCAACTCAGTGAGGAGAGGGAAGAGAAAATCTTTGAAGAAAAGTAGACAAATCTATATAAAGGCAATCATGTATTGTTAATAACATGTATTTAGAAAAAAAACTAAATTATTTAAATACAGCAAATTGTGTTGGATGCTAAGGAGACTACAAAAACCTTAGACCCCTCAGCTGCATTGCAAAAGGTTTATACAAATAATCACTACTTATTCTTCTAACTCTAGCTTTTATGGCTTCATTTGTTTTAACTGGTCCAAAAATCCATATTAAAATAATAATAATAAATTCTATAATTTGGCATGACCCAGGTACCCAGGGTACAAAATAAAATGTACCAGATTCCTGGGCTTGGGAAATATATAAATCTACCTTAAATCTTTTTTTTTTTTTTTTTTTTTTTTGATCTGGGTATCTGTAAATAGATAACAATGAATAGTACAGGCCACATGGTAAGTACTAAAACAGAGGTACGTTTTACCTGGGGAGATAAAACTACACAGAGGAGGTGGCACTTGAGCACTGAGGTTAAGGAGATCCCTCCGCCCTGCAAATGATACAGGCAGGGATGCAGTGCAGGCTGTGCCAGGACACAGGTGCCAAAGTGCATTCAAATCTCTATGGTGAATGCAAACGTCAAGAGTGCATCTTGGAAACTGGCATCCAAGGAAGCTTGACCTTCCAACAGGTCACCAGTTCAATTATGAAGGGATTTCCATATCATGTAAACAGACTGGTTTCCAATCTGTAGGAAGCAAGGAACAATGAAAGGATTTACTTGTAGTATAAAAAGAATTTGTGTTTTTATCTAAAAATATGAAGGATGATGCAATAGCTTCCCCTGACTCATCCACCCAAATTTTCTCCTCTTATGACATGATTTTAAGTAGAGGAGTAATAAGTAAATGATCATGTTAGCGTTTTGAACATATCACAAGGGTAGCAATATGTGTGGATGATTGGAAGATGGAAGATAAGGAATAACATTTTGCAACATTGCAGAGAAGAAATCATTCCCTAGGACTTCCCTGGTGGTGCAGTGGTTAAGAATCTGCCTGCCAATGCAGGGGACGCGGGTTCGAGCCCTGGTCTGGGAAGATCCCACATACGGTGGAGCAACTAAGCCCATGCGCCACAACTACTGAAGCCCACGTGCCACAACTACTGAAGCCCATGTGCCACAACTACTGAAGCCCACTCGCCTAGAGCCCATGCTCCACAACAAGAGAAGCCACCGGAAGGACAACCCTGTGCACCGCAATGAAGAGTAGCCCTCGCTCGCCGCAACTACAGAAAGCCAGAGGGCAGCAATGAAGACCCACCGCAGCCAAAAACAAATAAAGAAAGAAATAAGTTTATTAAAAAAAAAAACTCCTTAAAAAAAAAAGAAATCATCCCCTAAACTAAAGCAATGGCAATGGGAGTAGATAGGGCCATCCAAACTAGATATACTTAGGATTGTAAAATTGAAAGAGGACTTCCCTGGCAGTCCAGTGGTTAAGACTCCACACTTCCACTGCAGGGAGATGCAGGTTCGATCCCTGGTCGGGGAACTAAGATCCCACATGCTGTGCCGTGCTTCTTTTTGGAGAGATCAAAGTTTTTTTTTTCAATATCAGAATGTTATTCAAGGTGGGCTCAAATGCTGAGGTGGGGGAATGAATATTTTAGTTGGAAGGACTTGGATAAGAAATGGTACAGAATCAGGAAGGGCCACATAACATCTCAAAAACAGCAACCACCCTAGTGGGACTTAAATAAAGGGTCCTCACCAGGGAGGAAAAAGAAGGAGAAAGAGGCTGGAAAGGTAAACAGAAGGATGTAGATGAAGGGCTTTAAACTGCCAGCCAAGATTTGGGAAATCATTGGCAGTGTCTGAACGGGAGACAGGGTATGTGGTTTAGGATGGATGAGAGGGAAGAGGCAGGGAGCTTGGTTACTAAACTGTCACAATTGTCCATCTGATGGGTAATAAATAAAGGAGCTGGCGTGGCAGCATTTGGAGCAGACAGATGCGAGAGACATCACAGAAGCAACGTGTTAGGGAGGGAAAAAATGTTGTAGGATTTCTGGAAAGCTAGAAAGCCTCAGGCTCTAAATTATTAGGTCCTCTTCAAGTTTCCTCTTGTTATCCATGAACTCCAGACTGGAGTTAGTAATCTGGGCCTATTCATGCCAGCATGTCCCATAAAGATATAAAAGGAGATACAGAAGTTCACAAATAGGCATGTACATAGATATAAAGATACACAGATAGACTGATACCAAGCTACATCGACTGATCCAGGCACAGTGCATAATTGGAAGGATACCTGTTTGTTATTCCAGAAGTGAAACATGCCTTACAAGGAGGGAGAAAATGTTGCAAACGTTGGCTCCAGATTCTTCTAAAAAACTGGGTGATAGGTCAGAACGTGAGTGGGATGAACAAGGGTTCAAGCTTTTCCAAACCAGTTCTTCTATCTCTCCATGACAGAGCATTACCAGTATAACAGGCTTGCCTGTTGATGGAACATAAAGACATACCTAGTCTTTCCCAAATGCCCTGAGTCCATTTATGTGCACACAGAAACCCAGTCCTAAGCTCTCTTCCTAAACACACACCAATGGTCCTGTGAGCGACGTTCCATTGTGTGGTCAACCGTGCTAGGGCTTCGAGCCTCTGGGAAGTTCCAGGAGTTTCCAAGCCTCCGGCTCAGGACACTACACTACCTCTAAGACTTTCATGAGAGCTATAATCCCCCACTAAAGGCAAGCAACAACAATCTGATGGTGAAGGCAGTTTGCATATTTCATCAATGCGGATCACACTCTCGGGCACTAGGTTCTTTGTTATGGAAGCACTCTCGAATTACGAGGTAGCTAAGTTGGGTTTATTAGTTCATGCCTATGATAACATAGTAATAGCAATTAATTCAGTCACATTCAAAAGGAAATAGCATAAGGATCCTACACTGTGATTTAGAAGGCAGAGGTAATTATAGCTCTACCCGATAATTGTATGGTGGATCTATCTCTGTAAGCATGCCACTGGATGATGCTACGCAGCTTTCACTGGGAAACCTGGGAGGCCAGGGAAACTTCAGGGGCATTAACCCATAAAAACCTGAACTTCTGCTGGAAAAACAAAGTGAAGATCTCATCTCTGGTGATTTTAAATAGAAGGACAAAAAGGATTTAAAAGGAAGAAGATTAATACGGCAGGTAACATGAGGGGAGGATTTAAAGTTGATCACACATCATAGTACTTTGAATTTGTTGAAAGCATGTATATTCAAGAGAATGATAAATACAGTACAGTATCCCTTGTAAATGAATCTAAAAAAAGTAAACTCATAAAAAAAAAATACGGCAGGTAATGGGAACTCATCTAGGAAGAAAATTCTTAGTTCCTCCTAATGATTTTGAATTGAGGGAACAGCATCTTGTTAAGACTTCCTCTATGGGGAGGTAGTCTCTGGCCCCTTGTATCTGGCTACCTGCCAAAATAACTCCACTTGCCCTGTTCTGCTGTTCTCACACAAGAATGAAACAGCTTGGCATTAGAGTCACAACCTGGGTTTGAATATTGCCTACTTGCCAGCTAATGATTATAGATAAATTACCTGCCCCATCAATGTCAGTTTTCTCATCTCTAAATTGGAACAAATAACTAACTTCAATTATTACTGAGGTAGCATGTAAAAATGCTAAGCAAACTCTGAATACCAAAAAAATCATTCTACCATATATTTGTTACCTGATACACTATGATCATAGGAATGCAACAGTATTATATCAGAAACACTGAAATGTTTTAATCAGAAATGTTTTTAATCAAATGTTTTATGAAAACTAGTACGGATTACTTTCTAAACAATCATATTTAAAGTTTTTGCTATCACCCCTGTTACAGGAGCTCCATTTCAGCTGGCTATTAATGCAGATGCTATGTAAGAAGGCTATATGAAGATATAGTTGCATAGCTAAGTACAAAAATATTATGTAGTCAACCATGGTCACTGCCTAGATGATGAAACAAAATATGCCTGAACTGAAATATAAACATCTCTAACATTGTGGTCTACAATAAACTTTCATGTCTCAGGAGAGGAGTTTAGATGGGATTCTCTCACTAGTCTTAAAATATTTGTCTATCAGATTAGCATATTTGTAATAACGTGTGGAACACTAATATCATTTCCTGTTATAAAGAAACAAAACTAGCTAGGTCTTGATGTCCATTTCCCCAAAGTATCTGACCCCCAAAGATGTTTTCAGTTTATGAAAGGGGACATGAACTGAGAATGGGCAAGAAAGAAACTAATAAGTGATGTCTGGGGTTAAGACTTTAGAAATGTTCTTAGGGCTTTGGAACCAGACAAGTGTCTGCTCAAACCTGACACCAAACTTAACCTCCCCCAGTCCCCAGCCAATTTGGATGAAAATCAGCTTCGCTTTAGGCTTAGCTATATAAGAATCTGTATTGTCATTCCTAGACCTGTTTAAGCCCTTTTAATAGATCAAGTCAGGATGGTACCTTCATAATTTAGTGTTGTGAATAGTGCAAATAAAGCCTTCAATGGCATCTAATCAGAACATTTTCTTTTCTCTTCCCTGAGACCATTATTCCATAGAGGTCCAGATTTCCCCAGCCTGTCAGTCATTACAACTACAAGCTGCCCAAGCTCATTTGAAAGCCATCAAGTAGCTAATTTGCCAAGATGGATTCAAAAGACACGAGACAGCTTACGGTTGTGGTCTCTCTGACCCCTCCCACACAAAGCAGCGTTCTGAAGCCCACGGGGACTTTCTTTTGCCGATGGCGGGCTACTGTTTAAACACTGATTGCCTCTTTTTTCTGTCATTCACTTTTTCCCCTTCCCTGAACTCCGCCACCATCAGTCACAGACTTCATTCATAGCCCACCGGGTGAAAGTTCCGTGCTCAACACACTGACAAAATAAGCCATGTATAGGTCAGAGCTAGAGGAGAAAAAAATCACACTCATAGATATTAACGAAGGCTTGAGTGAATTTTTCTTATCGACTCAAAAGACTTATGTGCTTTTTATGCCAATGAACTCTGGCATATACAACAGAAAATGAGGCAATTCATGTTAAAGTAATTTCATAATGCCAAAAAAAAAGAGCTACACAGATACAAGGTATTTGAGAAATATATGGTATATTTCATTAGGGTCTTAAGAGACCCTGGACCATTTTCCCCAGCCTACTTTACACAGAGCAAGTACTAGTGATTGGTGGTCCAGACAAGGGACACAGATTTTAGAATCAGACCTAGGTGTGTGAATCGTGAGTTGATCCCTTATTTGTGATCCTGGACAACTGACTTAATTTCCCTGGGCCTCAATTCCCTATTCAAAAAAAAGGGGGGTAACATTACCTACCTCACGGTGTTGCTGGGAGTGATAATGAACTAATTTACATAAAATATTTCACAATCTCTGGCAGGTCACGAACTATCCGTGAATAGTAGCTATTATTGTTACTGTTTTATTGTTACTATTTCTTTCTATTCTGTGCAGTAGAAGCTATTTTTCTCATAGAAGGTAACACAGAAGAGTAATAAGAATAATAAACACATCTGTGATATTAACTCTGTGCTATGCATAGTTAATAGATCATTCTATAAAGAAACTGAGGCATGGAGAGGGAAAGTAAGGTGCCCAAAGTTACATAATGAGTAAGTGGAGGAGCTGGAATTGAACCCAAGCAGTCTGGCTGCATTACTCTCTGAAATAAATTTATTCTAAATGCAGGTAGGTATCTGCCACACTGGAGGTCCTTACAGTTCTAAGAGACAGAAGCACATTGAAACAAACATGAAATCAAAGAGTTCATTGTAAGCCCAACAGAGACCCTTGAGACCGTGAAACTCAGTTTCCTAGTCATGACATCCGAGAGCTAGAACCAGAGACTAGTTCTGACTTCAAGGCAGTGCTAGCCATCTCAGCAGCAACAGATGTACCCACACTGTGCAGCTTCTCCCATTTCCATCTTCAGAACCAAGCCCCTACTTGCTCCAAGTAAATCTTTCAATTCTGTTCCCCTGCAGTTCAGTTCCTCCATAATCCAACTGGATATTCCAAGGAAAGGAATCATCATGATGCAGTTTAAGGGGTGATGTCTGTCCCTGGATCAATCAGGTCTTCCTCAAGAATCAGGGTCTACACCACATACATCGCTGCCAATATTCTCTTAGAAGCTTAAGAGAAAAGAACTATCTACAGGTACCTCGAAATAGATCTTTCCCACCATTACCTTGCTATCTTCTTATCCTCTCCATTTTGAGGTGGTGAGAAACATAGAAATGGAATCAATCTTTGGAGTTGGTGAGCTTAAAAAAGAAACTCTACCTCTGCCATCACTGGCCATGAGAAATTAGGCAAGTTATCAAATCTCTCTAGGGCTGCCTTCCCAAGTGTAAAACAAGGATAGTAATCATGACTGTCTCATAGGTTTGCTTTGAGTATTAAGTGAGGTGGTATAGATAAAACACTTTGGCATAAATCTTGGCTCTCAGTAAGTGTTCAGTAAATGTTACCTATATTTTTATCAAAATTCCCAGTTCAAGAGCCTTCATAAATATACTTCAGCCTTTAGAGTTTTGAGGCTTCTAAACTCCTGTGTCCTCTTTCCTCCCAAATCTTCTTCTTTAACAGCCAAATAGTCAAGGCATCCAAGGAATCAGAAAGGGCCAAGATTAGATACAAGATTAAACAGAGAGAGGCAGAAAGTAGATGAATGTTGTGTGGTAGAATCTACTGATAGCTACCTGTCTGATCTCTTTTCCTTAGTAACAGAATCTCAATTTTATTTATGTTGACATGGCACACAGCTAACATACTGCATTTCCAGCCTCCCTTGCAGCTAGATATGGCCTTGTGACTAAAGTCTGACCAATGAGATGCAAAGCAGAGTTTTGTGGATTTCCAGATATACATTATGCAATGCTTCTATTTCATGAGACAGAAATGACCTCTATCTTGCTTAAACCAGTTGTTTTAGGATATTTGTATCAGAATGTAACAGAATATAATCCTAATTTATATAATCAATCTGGAAGTCTTCAATTAATTGTCTAATCATTAAAATAGTAGAGAGAGGTGCATTAATCAGAAGAGAGCGGATAGGTAGAAAGGAGAAGATAGAAGAAAGAAAGATGGATAAGATATTTACAATTGAATATCATCTTCCTCAGAAGAAAAACCACATACTAGAACAAAATTTTAGGTAATTTATCTAATGTGATTAACCTAAAGAGAAATTATGATGATTTGGTACTCCACGCCTAGAAACACATTTAGATACTTTGATGCCTACCTGACCCACTAAACTGTTTAATGCAGTGAATAAATGACTTGAACTTTCTCTATCTTGATCCCTGTTTTTTTAATGGTCATCATAAACTTTACCTTACAGAGATAATTTGAGAATTATTTAGGACATCATCAAAAATATTTTACTAACATCCTTCCACACTTTCTTGCATCTCTTGTCAACCAATGATTTTTAGACAAAACTATCACCTCTCATGTCCTGACTCCAAAGTCACAAATTCCCATAAAGATAAGCAGAAAAACTCAAAGGCTCCAAAATGTTTTTAAGGTCCAGCCTGCCATACCTTGTGATCCATGCTTACTTGACTGATGGAAGAAAGTTATGGCTATAGAATCCTTACTCAGTTCCAGAATTATTTAGCTTCTATGAGCCTCTGTTTTCTCATTGGTAAAATGTTGCACTTTTTTTCCTCCAAAGTGCCTTCCAGAATTTAGAAGATATTCATTCATTTATTCATTCATTCAATACACATTTAGTCGGTACCTACTATATTCCAGGTTCTCCTCAGTCTTTGGGATCCAGAAATAAAGCAAAATTCATGCCTTTATGGAGTTTATTGCTAGTGGGGGGAGACAGAAAAGAGAGTTGGAAGCTTTATTAAGTTATCATCTTTCCGCTTCTATACGTCACTTTGCCATGATGGGGCTGGGACCCTGCAGTCCTTCTGGGCTTGGCCAGCTGCTCTACTAGGTTCGGCCAACAGAGGGCACTGGAGGGAGCCCGCAGTGGTTGGGCAGGAAGATGGAAACTGCTGCTTCCCATTTGCTTCCTCTCTTCTGCCATCAATGCCCCTGCTATGGCTCTGCACCCTCAAAGCAACAGTTGATTCCAGAAGCAACCAGTGGTTCCAATTTGCAGTTTTTCCACACTGTAAGAACCAGCTTCATTGTACCCCTCACTCTGGGGTATGCCCACCCCAGAGAGGCAGTGCCCCTTCTTCAGAAGATGGAATTTCAGCCAAGGGAGCCCCACCTCCATGCCTCTAAATTTTAATAAATTCAACCTCCTCCTGTTGCTCTTCCACCCTGTATTAGTCTATAACAAAGTGCCCTAGACTCAGAGGTTTACACACAGAAATTTATTTTCTCCCAGTTCTGGAGGCTGGACATCCAAGATCAAGGTGTGGACAGAGTTGTTTCTCCTGAGGTCTCTCTCCTTGTCTTGTAGACATGCATCCTCTCTGTGTGTCCTCACATAGTCATCCCTGTGTCTGTGTCCTAATCCACTCTTCTTATAAGGACATTAGACCTATTGGATTAGGGTCCACCTTGATGATGCCATTTTAATTTAATTGTCTCTTTGAAGACCCCATCTCTAAATATAGCCACATTCAGAGGTACTGGGATTTAGGACTTCAACATATGCATTTTAGGGAAGACACAATTCAACCCCAAAACACAGCCCTAGCTGCTTCCTATGGTTACCTTCACTGTGAAACTTCAGTTGCTTTTTTTTTTTCTTTTCAGTTTTCTAATGCTTGGTTAAGACTCTTTTATATTAAATTCTCTCTGTTAATTTAATTATGTGGTTTCTGCCTCTTGAAGGGATCCTGGCTGATACAGAATGTCAGATGGTGATAGTATGATGGAGAAAAAAATAACAGAGCAGAGAAAGGGGACAGGAAGTGCTGAGGTGAGGATGAGTTTCAACTCACATAGGAGAGTTAGGAAAGACTTCTCCAGAAGGTAACATTTGGGCAGAAACCTGGAGGAGGTGAAGGAACAAGCCATGAGGCTTTCTTGGGGCAAAAGCGTCTTCTAGCAGAAGAGGTATCGTGGTAATAAAAGGCACTGAAGTTCTTATTGAACATTGTGTAATCCACTGAGACAAGTCGCTGCAGAGAAAAGAGCTCTTCAATACTCCTTGCTCTGATGGACTGTTTTCCATTGCCTGCATATCAGTAATTGCCAGTGGGCAATTCTCACATTAAAATTATAATAATCAAGAATTTTGGGGCTGGCAAGGACCTTGTAGTGCAGCAGTCCCCAACGTTTGTGGCACCAGGGACCAGTTTCATGGAAGACAATTTTTCCACGGACTGGGGAGAGTGGGGAGGGGATGGTTTCAGAATGATTCAAGCACATTACATTTATTGTGCACTTTATTTCTATTATTATTACATTGTAATATATAATGAAATAATTATACAACTCACCATAATGCTGACAGAAGGCAGAGCTCAGGCAGTAATAAGAGCGATGGGGAGCGGCTGTAAATACAGATGAAGCTTCGCTTGCTTGCCCGCTGCTCACCTCCTGCTGTGCAGCCCAGTTCCTAACAGGCCACGGACAGCTGCCGGTCTGTGGCCCGGGGGTTGGGAACCCCTGTTGTAGTTCATCTAATCCACCTTTCACATGTTGTAGACCTAAACCCAGAGAGGTGAATTCATTGGACTTAGGGCCACAGAGATGACAGACTGTGGAATTTGAACTCTATCTCCTGATTCCTTACAATTCAGGAATCTCTCCACAGCACAATGGTGTGCTTTCCACATCAGTAATCACAAGTATTAAGTTGACGGAGGCAGATAACCAGGGATGTACCACAACCAAGAATGCCCATTTCTCAGGTGAGAACATAAAACCTTATTGTTCAACCATATCTTTGGTGGCGGGGGATGGTGTGCGCTCTCAAGTCTTTGATACATACACCTAAAGGCAAGGGCAGTAGTCTGAAGCCTTAAAAAAGAAGTAGCAGTAATACCAATGAATACTCTATATTATGGTTTTTAGGTTTCTTGGCCCCTATTGCAGGGATATGCCTTTGGATTCTCTTACTGGTGGAGACCCAACATCAGCTGTTTCCCTGGCCTCTCCAAACAGGCCTGAGAATGGCCCTGTGGAGGTGGCATTCCACCCCTTGGAGCAGTAACATCTTCCATGTTACTTCATTCTCATTAGGCCACAAGAAACCTCAAGGCAGCATTACCAACTTGTAGAAACCAAAATCCTGGCAACTGACAGAACTCGAATGACAAAGATAATGGTGTGATGAAAGGTCACGACATAAACCACTCTGTTAAGAGTGTTCAGACCCTTATCCTACAAGGCTCTAGGTAGGAGTAGTATGTTTTCATGCCATGAAGACAAAGGCATTTGTTTTCATCTTAGAGAAAATTGTAATATCATTTCCATGCTTATTGGCTCTGCTCTGAGCCCTGGAGCCCCATGTAGCTGTTGTACATGAACTCCTGACGGTGAGCCCAAAGAAGTAAGACGATTGTCTTGGGAAACACAACAGTGCGTCCATAGGTTTGATACATGCCCCTTGCCCTCCTAAGCCATAAGTTTCCGTGGTGTGTTTGGCATAAATGGGAACTTCACATATATTATATTTTTCTATATTTACTGATGATTCATTTCATTACAAATGTTATTAGCAACATTATCAAACATTTATTAATGTTGACTTACATACAAGGCACTGGGACAGCTAATGGTGATTACAAGGCATAAAATTCCCTTTTTTTAAATTGAAGTATAGTTGATTTACAATGTTGTGATAGTTTCAGGTGTACAGCAAAATGAATCAGTTATATATATATGTATATATATATGAGTATATACTTTTTCATTATAGGTTATTAAAAGATATTGAATATAGTTACCTGTGCTATACATATACAGTAGATCCTTGTTGATTATCTATTTTATATATAACAGTGTGTATATTTTAACCCCAAACTCCTAATTTATCCCTCCCTCCCTTCCCCTTTGGTAACCATAAGTTTGTTTTCGAAGTCTGTGAGTCTATTTCCGTTTTGTAAATAAGTTCATGTACATCATTTTTTTAGATTCCACATATAAGTGATATCATATGATATTTTTCTTTCTCTGACTTACTTTCCTCAGTATGATAATCTCTAAGTCCATCCACGTTGCTGCAAGTGGCATTATTTCATTCTTCTTTATGGTTGAGTAATATTCCATTATATATATACCCACATGCCATAGTAGCTTTAGTCAAATAGTTAGCTACATTTATCTATTAAACATATACTATTGCTCATATTGTTGCTTTATTTATTATATGAGTTTCCTAAATATTAAATGTTGCATAGTAAAAGTAGTTACACACTGGACTTCATAAGCACAGAAAATTCACACCTTTTGCGTAAGTACGGTGTCCCGTAGCCATGGGACCACATCCAGAACAAGCCGTCAACACCTCACGCAGTTCAGTCCATCTCGTTAACTTTCCCTGTCACCTGACACCCCTCTGGAACCAACAGACATCTCCCCAGCACACAGAAAGAGCCAATGTAGCAATCGTTCATGCTTTACATCTCATAAGCCAAAATAGATATCACAACTGGTAGCAGAGATACAAATTAAATAGAGAAGAGGTTTACTTGCTGCACCTTATAAAATTCCAGTACTGTCGCTTCTCTTTTTGTTCATTCAGTGGTTCCCCTCAATCTGGTCCCTCCCTGTCATCCAGGAAATCACTCTGGTGATATAAAGTCTCCCATACTTTCCCAGCTTCCATCTGGGGGAGCCCATGGCTCAGCTGAGGCTTTATCTGCCCACTGTTTCATTTTGGATCTTGCCTCCCAGAGTCTCCTGTACTAATCATTTACTGTTACCATGATTCTTCTCGCCTCTTTCTGTAAGCATAATACCAAGTCCTGATTTCTTATTTGCACCTGCAAGGCTGAAGCTGCAGGTGTTTATCTGTATAGAAGTCACCAGAAGTCAGTGTAAATCAGGACAGTTCCCCGAGCAACAAAAATTAATATGTAGGAGAGTTCCAGGCTCAGGTAGTGTTTCTTTCCAATTATATTTACTCATTTTCATGAGGTGTTATTTAATTCCTGAGGTTTCCTGATAAATGGTACAAATGCCGTTCCTTTTTCCAATGCAATTTGTGATTCCGTTATGTGAAAAGACACTATATTAAATAAAAATTAGTCTTAATATTAGGTCCCTCTGTTCTCGAAGCAGGAAGCTCATTGCAAAGCAATTCTCATTTACAGCCATACATCTTTGCTTTGAAAACCGTGATAGCAGAAAAGTGCGCAAAGAAGAAGGAAACTGCTTCAAAATGTCAAACAACATCTGTTTCCCATTTCTGAGAATTACTGAGCTTTCTGCGCCCTTTAACCCTTTAGCCCACATCGTATCTGTCCCTTCATAGTTTATGAGCTTTATCTTCAGAAGTCTTTCAGTAAATGAAACCTGATACAGAGAGTGAATCTCTGCTTAAGGTTCTCTCCAAGGATTAGGGATGAGATTTATTAGAACAACACCACTCACGCTGTGATACTTTAAGGTCGTGTCAACATTTCAATTATAAACCTGTGCTTCCAGGGGGACAGACACAGTCTGTTTAAATAATAATAATAATGATTCTCCAGCTTCAAACTGGGAAAGTGGGATAGTCATCGGAGGATCCATGTTTTGGATGATGCAAACTTTGAAAAGCTTCCCGTGATTGACCTTTTTGAAGGGTAAAGAATTATATCCCACAGACTCTGGGATTTTATACTTCAAGACTGTCTCCCACAGTCAAAGCAAAAATGATGATAGATTAAATAATTAGAGCCAAAAATCTAAATATGATCATTCTGGAAAACTGCAAATGAGTCAGCATTTGAACATTTATTTTGAGGACAAGGCAGAAGGCATTTTGTCCCATGCAGTAATAGGTCATTCTTCTAACCATAACTTTAGGTCAACCAGGCAGTGGTGGTTTCTTCTCAGTGATCTGCAGCAAATCTCTGTGCCATCTAAACGAACAGTGACTGAGAGGTCTGCCAGAAAAGCATGAGGGGATCAAGGTCAACCCAAAGCAAAGCAGTGAATGTATGAGTTCATCTTTGGTGCCCTTCTCCGGATGCTCTGCGCTCTCTGTCTTCCCCTCCTGAAGCCCATGATCCTGAATCCTGAATGTAAGAGTTAATCCTTTCACCTTCCTTACCACCTGACCCCATCCTTCAGTCAAAACCAACCTGCTACCCACTTGATTCCTTGAGAGCCACCTATGAGGTTAGAAAGGATCCACTAGGTTTCTACTGATTTGCTGACAGTCACTAAGTCTTAAATGGTTGTCTGTCTCCAAGATGTTTGTGTTTTGTAAGGAGCAAAGCTGGTGGAATTTAGGGCATCTCTACAGGGACAATGGAAAGGGATTTTTAAGTAAGGAATTTAAAAGCACTCTTCAAATAGCATCGCATAGGCAACAGTATATTTCTCCTGTAATTAAGAGGTTTAATTAATAGTTCCATTGCTCTATAATGTTCCATTGTTCTATTCTCTAGAGAGAATTGGTCATAAAATATAAGTTCCATGAGAGCAGAGTTCTGTTGTTTTGTTCCCTACAAAACACCCAGCACCTATGACTTAAAACATTGTAGGTTATAAACATCTGGTGAATGAAGGAATAAAAAAGTTATTGAACATATCAATACCTCTTTATCCGTTCTGAAAATCTGAGTAATAAGTAACCTGCAAACACATTTCCTCAATGCAGAAAAAAAATCTATTACTGTAAATAAATGGTTATCTATATATTGGCATATAGGGTGGGGTGATGCAGAAAAGAATCACATACAAAATAAGTGAGTAACTAAGAGAAATATCTAAGAGCAATGTTTGCTCTTTTTTTCTGACTTTTAAATACCACCCAAACCTTTACAATGGAGAGTTTGAAACTGAAAGAGAGATGAACTTTTCGGTCCCACCTCCGTGTCTCCTGTTTCTCAAGTAAGAAAAATACCTCCAAAAGACATTTGTATTTTAAAAATATACACTACTTTGCCCATGGAGCCAACCAGATTGTAAGTGCCTTGAAGGTAGGCAGGAGCAATGCCGTATTCATTTGTTTTATACCCACAAAGTTTCTGGATGGTGGGCTGCACACAGCATGTGTTTCATAGAAATTTGTTAGGTTGGGTAGCTTCTTAAAAATTGAGACTCTCCATTGCAGCAGGTACTTTATCTAAACTGCTCAGGAGCATCAGTGTCTGCTTTCAATTTCATCTACTCTCTCTTCCTCTGGCAAGCCTCTGACGGCGTGAGAAGAAGAGATGAAAGGAAATGAGACAAAAAGAGGAAGAGTCTAACTGTAAGGTCTTCTAGGGACTTTGATGCTATGAGTGTTTGAGGAATCTTCAAGTATTGCTTGTCTATATATAATCATGTTTCTACAGTAGAAATATTCCCTTTCTGAAGACAACAATGTATTCCTTTGCGAATAAAGTCTCACACCATTATTAGCCAAGGAAATCCACTCGGCCACTTAACCACTCTTGGGTGGTCCTTTCCCTTGTACCTTTCAATAGCTATACCAGATGGTCTCAAAACTATTCCCAGAGCTGATATTTTGTGCTACTACAGCCATCTTCTGTTATTTCTATGTGGCTTTTCTGGAGAACTAAAAATGCACTCATGTTCTACAGAAATCCTTTCATTCTATTTCAGTTAGCCTACAGAGTTCTGGGCCTTTTCATGGAATAGAAGGGTGCCAATCTCTTGGAAGTTGCAATCTTCTGGTCCATTGGAAAGAGGGAGACCCTCCATAGAATCCAAAATAAATACATAAACAAATGTATTGTGACCCTAAGTGTTTATGTCCTTAGTCTTAAGAGCAGTTTCTTCAGGAGAATAAGAGAAAGAAAAAAATCTCCACACACTGGCATAATGGTAGTCTGATGTCATTCCAGCAACTTACAACAACAAAGGCAAGGCTGTTTTTCTTGTTTGTTTGTTTGTTTAATTAAATTCTTTCAAGCCATGTGGAGCAATACTGCTGGGTAGATCTTGTTAGAAGCGATAACTAAAACACAAACAAACTAGTTCTTTCATTTGGAATTGCAACCACAGCACATGCTCAGGACAACGCCCTCACCAAATCCCCAAGGATCCTTAGTTTGCAAACCAAGTCACCTTTAGAAATAGGTTCAGAGGTTTGTTAGAGAGCTGGAAACCCCTTCACACTGAGAAGGAGATCAGGAAAGTCTGATCTCTGGCAGAGATCTCTGGAAAGCGAGATCTTTCAGGCAGGAGATCTCTGGAAAGTCAGACTTTTCCTGCGACATCGCCCATGGAGCCCAGCAGATGAAATGATGCCTTTGCGATAGGCTCTCAACAGACTTAGAGGTCTCAGAAAAACGGCTTTCTCACTCCTCAGCCTTGACTTGAAGTGAGGCAATCAGGAGTCTCTAGGTTTTTCCAAAGAGGATGAAAGTGGAAAAAAGAAAAATATTTGTGTATATGTATGTTTCCCAAAACGCCAGTAGATCCTGTGTTCAGATTCCACGTTATGTGATCTGATCTGGAGTGAAACATCAGTCCCACCACACTGTTTATGATGTTTCTAGGGGAATGGTAAGTATACTTGGCAACCTTACTAACTGCAGTAAGATATGTTGACCTGTGTGGATTCTCCATGATGGCTTTGAGACAATGTAGCTTTTGGAGTGAGATAAACCTAAACTGGAA
The DNA here is from genome assembly GCF_949752795.1 of Hyperoodon ampullatus. Taxonomy (NCBI): domain Eukaryota; kingdom Metazoa; phylum Chordata; class Mammalia; order Artiodactyla; family Ziphiidae; genus Hyperoodon; species Hyperoodon ampullatus. The sequence continues at coordinate 23,256,462 of NC_136916.1, forward strand.
TCCCGTCTTCCTATGTGATCTTGAGAAAGGCATGGTCCTTTCTGAGCATCAATCTTCTCAATCTTGAAATTGAGGAGGATGAGACTTGGACCTGGAGCAGGAGTTTGTCGTGCTAATTCCCGAGGCCCATCTGTTGTCAGCATAGCTGTGATGGGCAGTTGTATGCACGTTTCTTTCTTTCTTTTTATTTTATTAATTTTTGTTGGAGTATAGTTGATTTACACGGTTGTGTTAGTTTCTACTGTGCAGCAAAATGAATCAGCTCTACGTACACATATCTCCTCTCTTTTCTGGATTTCCTTCCCATAGGCACGTTTCAAGGTGTCCCACCTGGGGCACAAGCCCTGGTGTCTGCAGCTTTTCTGCCTCTTGGCTTTCTCAGAGGACCTTGGAAAGCACTGTGTTCATGCACCAGCCCAGTCTAAAAGTACGGGGCAATTACCATCCCACACGGGCTCCTCCCTGGCAATCCTGAACCAGTGGGGGCACAAGGGTCACTGCATAAATGCCCAGCCTCCCAGTTCTCTGGTAGGACAGCTCAGAAGTAGTCTTTTATGGCCTTTCTCTTATCCTGTTGCATCCCATACAAGTCCATATTTCAGGGTAGAAGAACCTAAACTAAGACCTTTCTTATTCTTTTTCTCCACATTTGTTGCACAGCTCAAATAAGATAACATATGGAAAGATTTCTTTGTAGACTCTAAGCATATGGGCAAATGTCAGTTACAAATATGAAAATGTTACTCACCATCATTTTAATCTATGTTTACATTGAAAACATTGAAATTATATATATATATATTTTTTTTTTTTTTTTGCGGTATGCGGGCCTCTCACTGTTGTGGCCTCTCCCGTTGCGGAGCGCAGGCTCTGGACGCGCAGGTTCAGCGGCCATGGCCCACTGGCCCAGCCGCTCTGCGGCATGTGGGATCTTCCCGGACCACGGCATGAACCCGTGCCCCCTGCATCGGCAGGCAGACTCTCAACCACTGCGCCACCAGGGAAGCCCGAAATTATATTATTATTTTACATATTTCTCCTATTATGAACGTGTTGTATCTGTTAGGTTGATAATAAACGTGTTCAGGAGAACAAAGCTATATGCAGCACTACGAAAACATAAATAAGTGAGCAACCTTGGTGGAGGGAATTTACCCTCATCCTATCAGGTCTCTGTAATTTTACTCTTGTGTGTTCTCTCTTTAGAAAGTCTCTCCTAATCACATCTTCCCATCTAATTCCTCCTTACCCTTCAATACTCAGCTCATTCATCCAACCACCCATCTTATCCTTCAATACTCAGCCCATTCAGCCATCCACCCATTCATTCATGGTGTTTATGGGATGTTGCCAATAAGCCAAAGTTAAGTTTACTCTAACACCTTCCATCTCAAAAATGCCAAATCCTGACCCCATCTCCTTCTCAGGCTCCTGTCCTAGCTCCCTCCTCACCTTCACAGCCGAATGTCTCAAAACCGTCCATATACACTTTCTTAAGGTGCTCATCTTCCATGCCTCCAGTTAACCTAAAACTTCTCTTGCTAAGGTCATGAATTGTTACTATATTAATAAAACCCAATAGACAATGGTTTTCATTTTACTTGACTTCTCAGCAACTTTTCACACTCTTGGCCCCTTATGATTTGGTTTTACGTGACTTCTACTTTCATGGTTTCCTCTTACTTTTGTAGCCAGTGGTAGAATCTTCTTTTTATTTCTAAATTTTTTTATTTTCAGTACCTTTCTAGTTTCTCCTTCTCTAAATCAGTTAGGGTTCTGAGCTACAAGCAGCAGTAGCCAAAGATGGATGACAAATAATTCAAATTAAGTATTATGAGTAGCTTGTAGAATCAGAGGGAGGCTCAGAACTATGGAACTAAGACAAATACCAGAAATCATCCCAAAGGACTGACTGGTTCTTAGAGGCAGGAAACTTTGGCAGGAAAACAAGCACTGGTCACTGTGGCTAGTAGCACAGTGATGGTTTAGGTGCCTGGTAGCCAAAAATAATGGCAATTAGCCATTACTTTTCCACATCAAATCGTGTCTTAAGCTTTCTCTAAATTGACATTTCCTCTGGTGAAATCTCATCAGCTCCCATGACCTCAAAACCCTCTTATGTATCAACATCTCTCAAATCTTGACTTCTAATTTGGACCTCTTTTCCGAGGTTCAGATTCATGTATCCAAACACATGCTTGGCAGCTCCATTTATTAGATGTCTTGTATCAATAATACTTTAAATTTAAGAGATGCAGATCTGAACTCATTCTCTTCATGCCCCTTCTGCCTGTCTTCTTCATCTAAGTAAATAGCAATGCCATCCATACATTTCCTTGTTCCCAAAACCTGGCAGTCATCCCTGACATCTACCTCTTTTTAACTTGCTCATCCCATTCACTACCAACTCTTGTCCATTCTGCCTCCAAAATACATTTGCAATTTGCCCCCTTCTCCACTGTCACCATCCTACATTAATCTACCATCTTGTCATCTTCTTCCACAATGGCAATAGCTTCATAATTGTCTTCTTGCCTCCATTCTTGATGCATCCAATTTACCCCATCACAGCAACCAGTATAATTTGATAAAGCTTAAATTGGATGATGTCACTTCCTTAATCAGAATGCTGGAATAGCCTTGCATTTGAAAAATAAATTTTCAACATGGCCCTTGGGATCTAGTGCCTGCTGACTGCTCCAAGCTCACCTTGAGCCATTTTTCTTCTATCACCCTTGCTCTGAACTGAACTAATCTGAGCTTTTAGTGCACTATCCTCAAATTATTTGGGGTAAATATCAAAATCCGCTAAAAAATTTCAAGGTACAAAATACAACCTCACTAGTAGACTGAAATGAAAGTAAGTTTGAAGCCAAAATCTGCCATACATACCATTATTTATTCATTACATTTTAATTTTTATCAGCAAGTGTATTTATTTGCAGAGGCTGCCATAACAAAATATCACAGACTCGGTAAGTTAAATAACAAAAATTTACTTTGTCATGGTTCTGGAGGCTAGAAGTCCAAGATCCAAAAATATTTTTGGAACCTTGAGGACTGAGCTGTGCAATGCAGTCTTACTAGGTCTGCATGTAGAGCAGAAAAAGAAAATCCACAAGAAAATCTTCCTGGAGACATTTCTTGAAGTTTCTCTCATTACTTTCCCAGTTATAATAAACAGCTGATAATCTCAAAGTAAACTGCTTCTGATGTCTGTCACTTAATACTAAGCCACTATATTTAGCATTCCTAGATAAATAAATTCATTCCTGGCCAACCCTGGAATTAAAGAACCCAAAAGAGCTTTAGGAAATTCCCCTAGGTAATTGATACTCTTAACTGAGTCAGTCTTGGATTAAATACCTGAAATGAAATGTGGAGAAGGGAGGTAACACCTAGGAGCCAACCATCCATGGCCAAAAAAGAATCATCTGGATGGCTTACTCCCACAGAAAATCAACCTATCAAATATCCTATTCAAACTGCATCTTGAAACATGAAGATGAAAGCTGAGTATAAACTCACTAAGATGATTATTTGGAAAGGAGTTACCTCGATGTCTTTAGAGAACCTGACCTTGATTCTGTTTCCTCCTCTGCCTATCAAGTGGGAACCTAGTTTTCCTGGTTTTCCATAAATATGTTTTCTCCTTCCCTTGCAGAACAGAGACAGCCAGGATGAGCACTGAATGGTGGGTCAAGTGGGTTTATTTAGTACTTTGTCTTCTCCAGCTGGTGCCACGCCTTTTAGCCCGGACGTCCTTTGTATGTGATGCTGTCTGACATTGTTTAACAGGATGATGGTCACACTGAGAGTAGACATTCCACATGGATCAGAAATGTGGAACACAATCACTTCCTAGTCACTTCTACACCATCAGCCTCTGTCAATTATTAAATGCTTATTTCAATGGTACCCCACAATAAAGCAATAAAGTTTTAAGTTTTCTGTTCTCAAAAAATTATCTGTGCAGAAGATCTAGATTTTGAGAAAGCTATATTCATGCAAATCAAATTTAAGGAATCAGGCTCAAAAATCATATTTCTGTATCATAAAAGCTTTGGTCAGGGCTTACTTTTATTTGTTACTTAAGCAAATAGCATGGCCTTGAGAACAGAAAAGCTAACATATACATTAATATTAGTGATACACAGCAATCTGAGACTAAGCTTTCACAACTGTGGATGGATTCAGTAAGATCAAGATGATCCAGTCTGCTCATTTGTTATCTGCTTTGCACTGAATGTTAGTATTGCCCTGAACTTTATATGTTGAAATCCTAACCCCCAGTGTGATGGCTGGTAGGTGTGATGGTTGGGAGGTGATGAGATCATGAGGGTGGAGCCCTTGTGAATGGGATTAGTGCCCTCATAAAAGGGACCCCAGGGAGCTCCCTCCCAACTTTCCACCATGTGAGGACACAGCAAGAACATGGCTGTCTATGAACCAGGAAGTGGGTCCTCACCAGACACAGAATCTGCCGGTGCCTTGATCTTGGACTTCCCAGCCTCCAGAACTGTGAGAAATAAATGCTTGTTGTTTAAACTACTCCGTCAATGATATTGTTATGACAACCCAAACAGACTAAGACAAAATCGTGTTGCAGGTCTTATGCTTCTAGGTGTCTACTAGGCACTTTGAACACATTTAAACTAGTCCCAAATTAGATCACCTAGTTTTTCAGTCAAGTTTGATTTGACTATAGCTGAATGGAAATTCTTCCTTATTTACCCAAATCATCATTTCTAATAAAATTCATAATTTCACTTTTCTGTACACTTCATTAAGCAAATTGAGGCAACAACCCACTTAGAAATCACATCATAGGACTCTAAGTGATAAGACCAATCTGTTCCAAAAGAAAAATATAAAAGATATTTTCCTCCAGGTCCCAAGATCTTTTCCTTATGCTTTTAACCCAAATGAGCCCTACTTTCCATTCCAGCACCCAAGTCACCCCCTCACACCTTCCCGCCCCTGCCCCACTTCACCCTCTGATGCTTTCACATTACTCCAACCCTTTCCACTCAAAAGGAAAGAAAACAACTTAACAATCCAAGATTATTTCAGACTAAGATGAAGGTATCTGTGCTTTAATACATCATTTCCTCTAGAATGTTTGGAGTTTAAAACATCTTGGAACCCGCTGACCACCTCTTGGTGGAGAGTGGAGAAGATATACAGATACACAAATACCCCACTGCGTGACAGACACTCGTAGAGTTGTTTTCACAGGGATTGTTTCATCTAATCCTCACAACAACCTTTTTCTGTAAGCCTAAAGTATCCCTTTTTAGAGGTTAAATAAATCCCCTAAGATCGCAAAGCTAATAAATGCTAGTTTCAGGATTCCAGCCCAAGTCTGTCTGACTCTTTCTCTACAGCTTATGGGCTTTTCACTCTGCCAAACCCAACCCAAATGAACCTCCAGTGGGACATTTTAGCGCTGGGAGATTTTAACACTGGCCCATGAAGGTGAGTGATATCGTTGATCAATGAAGCCCCTCAAGTAGCAGGAAGTAACCACATACTCCATCTCTGTGTCAGATTTTCTTTCCCTACCTGTGTTTTTTTCCTTTGCCACATTCTAGCTTCAATGCCTCTCCATTCCAAACTAGCCTTGCATTTTAAAAAAATCAGTTATTATTCATTCAGTTTTTAGACTGAAAATCCTCTAAGGACCTCAAGGCACCGTATAGAAAAATATTGCATAATGAATGATAAACATTGGGATTACCAGGAGGATACAACTGAGAACTCTGCATCCTTACTTTTTTCTAGTTCTGGGGAAAGTGGAAGTTTTTATCAAATTGAAATGGGCTCTTTACCCCATACCTCTAGCCAGTCTTCTCACTCTTGCTGAATATGAAGTCTTGATTAGACAGATTTTCTCATTTGATCCTCACTGCCATATTCCTAAAATGTAGATATATTGCTTCACCAACATCCAGCAAATACTCCCTCCCCAAATCATCAGTCTTCACTGCCTCTCCAGAATGATTTAAATCATCAAGGTAACAAGACCTAAGACCTCCAGCAGACATTTACAATTAATGCATCCCGTTGAGCGTGAGCCATCTGATGCAGTCTGTCTATGGCCTTGATGACTCTAGCTCCACTAGAGGCAGAGGGAGAAGTGAGATGACAGACAATGGGAAGCAGCGTGTAGAGACATGGGCAAGAAGATGAGCAAAGAGGTCAACAGGGGCTGTCCTTCTAAGGCTTCTCCAGGTACCAGGTGTTGTGGTTGATCTGTGTCCCTCCCTCCCCAGAAAAAAGACATCTTAAAGTCCTAACCCCTAGGGCTTCCCTGGTGGCACAGTGGTTGAGAGTCTGCCTGCCGATGCAGGGGACACAGGCTCATGCCCTGGTCTGGGAAGATCCCACATGCTGCGGAGCGACTGGACCCGTGAGCCATGGTCGCTGAGCCTGCGTGTCTGGAGCCTGTGCTCCGCAACGGGAGAGGCCACAACAGTGAGAGGCCCACGTACCGCAAAAAAAAAAAAAAAAAAGTCCTAACCCCTAGAATCTCAGAGAGGAGAGAGTGTCTTTACATAGGTCGTCAAGTTAAAGTGAGGTCATTAAGGTGAGCCCTAATCCAATATGACTAGTGTCCTTCTATAAAGGGAAAGTGTGGACACAAAGGCAGACAGGCATGGAGGGAAGACAATGTGAAGAGACACTGGAGAAGACAGCCATCTACAAGCCAAGGAGAAAGGCCTGGAAGCCATCTTTCCCTCACAGCCCTGCTCTGAAGGAGCCAACCCCCGCTGGCAGCTTCATGTTGGACTTCCAGTCTCCAGAACTGTGAGACAGGACATTTCTGTTGTTTAAACCACTCAGTCTGGGCTATTTTGTTATGGCAGCTTTAGCAAACCAATGTACTGGCCTAGGTAGGGCTCTGTGGAATCTCCACCTCCATCTCCACGTTGCTTTCTCATCTGTGTGGGTCTCCATCTCATCTTTCCCTGCTTCTGTCATAAAGAAACACACGATTGGGGTGCATGTATCCTTTTGGACCATGTTTTTCTCTGGGCACATGCCCAGGAGTGGGATTGCAGGATCATATGGTAGCCCTATTTTTAGCTTCTTAAGGAACCTCCATACTGTTCTCCACAGTGGCTGCAGCAACATGGATGGACCTAGAGTTTGTCATACTGAGTGAAGTAAGTCAGACAGAGAAAGAGAAATATCGTATGATATCGCTTATACATGGAATCTAAAAAAAAAACCAAAAAAATGATACAAATGAACTTATTTACAAAACAGAAACAGACTCACAGACTTAGAGAAGGAACTTTTGGTTACCAGGGGAGAAGGGAAGGGGGAGGGATAGTTAGGGAGTTTGGGACTGACATGTACACACACGGCTATATTTAAAATGGATAACCAACAAGGACCTCCTGTATAGCACAGGGAACTCTGCTCAATATTCTGTAACAACCTAGTTGGGAAAAGAATTTGAAAAAGAATAGATACATGTATATGTATAACTGAATCACTTTGTTGTACACTTGAAACTAACACAACATTGTTAATCAACTACACTCCAATATAAAACACAAAAAATTTTTTTTAGAAAGAAACACATGATTGCATTTAGGGCTCACCTGGTTCATCAGGTATAAACTCCTCCTCTCAAGATCCTTTGCTTAATCACATCTTTTGCAATAGAAGGTCACATTCATTCTTTGGCTATGTTCACAGGTTCCAGGGATCAGGAAGTAAATACATGGGCTGGGGGGGAGCATTTTTTTTTTTCTGCCTAACCACAGGCCCAAACCACAAAGCCACTTAGGTTTACGTTTGGAAGCCTGTCTCTTAGAGATCACCACCTCTCCCTAATGAGGAATATTCATTTCAATTCAAGTCCCAGACCCCACATAAAACTGATCTAAGCCTGTGAGATTAAGATTTAAATGTTGACTTGAGTCATAACCTACCTTTTCTCCCCTCTATTTATAACACCTAGGCAGCGAGTTATCAAAACGTGAAAAAGTTGGTTCTCAATCATTCTCAGCTCTGATAAGAGTAAAAAGAGAAACCGTTTTCAACCCTCATTTATACTTTTTATTCCAGGACCCAGGGTCCTAGTCAGGTATACGAAAGAGACTATAAAAGCCCCCCACTCTCTTAATCTTAGAAAATGTGTGCAAAGCAGTGTGGTTTTCTCCTTGGTTGTCAGAATTATAACAGCTCCACATATGTATGCAGTTTTTACATCTCCACCCTGGAGAGCTTTAATGTTCAAACACTACTTTTCTGTAAGAACTTACAAGAGTACAAACTTTTCTCTCTTTTACTATTTCTTTCTTGGCCTCAACCACCCAAATCCTTTTCTCTCTAGAATCACATAGCACAGAAGAATAAACTGAAGGTGAGTTAGAACTCCTAAAAGTACTCTGGAAAAAAATAGAAATAACAATATATTTTATAATTTCCCAAAAGGGGATTTTGGGGGAATTTGTAGTTAATTGGCCTAATAGTTGGATAAAGGAAAAATCTGGGGTTGAGCATCATTTAGGACTTGCCAAAGACTAAAGACAGATGTATAATATGTTTTAAATATTTTATAAATATATAAAATATTTAGAAGTGCCGTTTGAGATGGGGAATTATTTGCTACACTTCGAGTAGTGAGGCTTTAGAAATTCAGTGATGCTTGACCCTAGCTGTACATTAAAATCTTCTTAAAAAAACCCCAAATACCAATGCCTGGGCCACATCCCCAAATCAGAATTTCTCCTGAGATTCTAAATGCAGAGCTAATGTTGAGAATCACAAGAGTAGAGGCTTGTTTTACTGATGAGGAATTAAAACCCACAGAGCGAGGTGACCTGCCTACTAGCTGCCTGTGTGTGACCAGGAACACAAAAAGAAAAGTCTGGAAATAGGGAGCAAGAAATAGTAAGAAACTTGAAATGATTGTAAAGGGGAGTTGCCCACAGTAGAAGAAATGCGGTAACGGCTGCCAGGGATGAGGATGGTGAAAAGATGGTGGTGGTGAGGTCCCCCATAGAAATGTAAATCCTACTTAACCCTTTATCACCCCGCTGTGAGTACACCAGGGCCCTTTGGAAAAATATATCTGCGGAACTTCTTACTAAAAGTTTAAAGTTTGGCGGAAGCCGGGCAGAAGAGCAAACTCTGAAATTCCAGAACTGGACAGTTAAGAAAATCCCGCGGAGGTAAAAGTAAAGGACTCGGCATAGATAGTAGTTTCACCAAGTTCACCACGTTTGTGTAAGATTCTGTTGTCCGTTGGCTATACTCTTACAAGAGTTGGTGAGTTGAAATTTGCTGTTACAACAAATTTGCTACCATCATTTTCTATATATTTACAGTCATCAATCCTGCCAATAAAAGAAAAGAAACTAAAACTTATTCTAGGCTAATTAACAGCAATTTTGTTAGGTGACGTTTTTGCCTCAGATGTAGCAGATCGCCTGGATATTACTTGATTCATATCAAAAAAAAAAAAAACCGCTGTAAACTCCAGTGTCTATTTCTTTTCCCAGGTTCCTCCCCCTGGCCTATGATTCTCACGAATTCTTATCCAAGGTTTTGATGTGCTAATTTGCTCATCTGTACACACCAGCCTTGCTTGGTTTAATGAATAAATATTTAGTTTTGACAAAGGCAGGGTAAACAGAAGTCTAATTCATGAATTTGATCATTGTTTATCCCCCCACAGTGACCCTCACTTGAAATTGGTCTTGAGTCTTATCAGCCTGCTCCTTTTTATGCCTTTGCATTTCATTTGCATATCAAATATATCATTTTAAACAGGCTCCGCACAGCCTTGCTTGCAGGCGGTTACAGAACCAGTTGCCCACTGGAGCTGCAGAGAAACATCTGTAAACCCACTGTGATTACGGGAGAAGAATGGGGGACAGGGGATTATCCTCGTCTCCTATTCAGATTCGCTCCTCCAGAAATCAAGATCTTTCCTGTGTCCTGTTTTCATGGGTTTAATTGATTGACTGATTGATTCAATTTTTAATGTAAGTGTTTACTCTCCTAAAATTAGAATGACAACACAGGATTCTCCAACATTGAAACTTTGAGTTTCCTGTATCACCAAAACCTCACTTGACCACTAAGGATCCTCAACAGATTCTAAAGTGACTCCACTGAAATGCATTATCATTACAGAGAATTAGGGTACACTGGAAAATTGGCTTCAATGTACTGTCCTTCCCTTGAAACAATTTCTCCCTAAATTAAGGACAGGCAGATGGTGGCTACTGATTCAAATCAAGTTCCACTGTTCTTTAATATTCAGGAATTTGGATTTCCAGCATTATGAGAGCTACCATCATTCTATTCATATCATTTTGTAATTTGTCCTGCCTGCATTTACCAATCCACTCCCTACTCAGAATTCACCTTTTATCGTTAAAATGACAATGACACCCTTTGTTTGCTAGATAGTCTAGTGTCATATTCAAATGTCTGGTCAGGTTAAAAATATTTCAGAGATTTTAGAATCATGTTTCAAAGTTGTTTCATTTGTACGACCCACTTCTCCAAAGAGCGCTTTAGAGATGTGATCTCTAGGCACTTGAGAGCAGGATAACCAACCAAGTTCCAGCTCTGAGCCTGATGTCTGGCTTTTACGAACTCCAGAAGCAGGAATGAGAGGAAAATCATACCATCATAAGCTGTGGTGATTATGCACCTTAAAGTAACATTGCCTGCTTTCTAAAAAACTAAAATATTATGATGTAAATCTACATGTCAGTTCAAGTCAATGTACCAAATAAATGAGGCAGGAATATTGGAAAATAATACGATGGTTCCTTACCTAGGGCACCATTACATGGTGTATCGTGGCCAGAGTGCTGGATTTGAAAGCAAAGGCCTGAGTCTTATCCCATCTCTGTCTGCGATGAGAGCAAGTTCCATCCTATCGGTACATATCCATGTCCCCATCCAGGAAAGGAGACAGTTGGATTGTATTCATATGTATTAAAACTGTGCACCTCAGAAGTGTTATTAAGCATTTCTTGAAAGACTTGTGCGGTCAAATAATTTGGGGGTATCACTGAATTTCACACATACACACAGAGCACATTCTTGGAGATTTGCAATATGCATTCATGTATCAAATGCCTCCTTGAGACACTCTGAAAAACCTTTACAACAAATAAACTGATTTAATAATGTTTCCCATACATATTTCCCCAAGAATTCTATGTGTGTTCAAATAGTTCAGGTAACACTGGACAAAAGTTTTCAAAGGGGCTTCCAACTACCATCAGGCCCATCCACGTCAGGTAAGCCAGGCTTGTTACTGGTGTCAGAGGATAGTGGCTAAATCTGGGGCCTCAGAAACAGACGACCTGGGCTCAGACCGGTAGCTTCTCTGCTTCCTTGCTTTGTGACCTCAGTTCTGTTATTTAACTTCTCTGTACTTGGTTCCTTCACTGTAAAACTGAGATAATAATATCATCTCTTTCTTAGGGTCATTATGAGGATGGAATGAGTTAATAAAATATATCAAACTCTTAGCAGATTACCTAAGCCCTAGTAAGTGCTATAGCCTTATTGTTCAATATCATAAACCCTTGTCAGATGCAATGATCTAAGAGAAGGAAGAGCAGGTGTGGAAATTGATGTTTACCGAGCATCTACTGTATGCCTGTGATGTACATACATAATCTCATAAACCCTCATAATAAAACTGAGATCAAAACATAATTATTTCATTTTACAGTGAGTAAAATAAAACTCTGAGATGCTAAGGAATTTGCCTATTATTACCCAGATATTAAGATGAAAAAATAACCCCCAAATTCAGGTACCCCTGACTTCAAAACTCAAGTTCTTTCCACCACATTATACGCTATAAAGGGTGAAAAGGAATAAACTTTCCTTCATTTAATAGATGAAAAAATGAGGTAGACAAACTAAAATAGATCCTAGGATCATGAGGTAAGATTCAAATTGGAAAACTATCCATATTCTGTCAACCAGCCCTATAATGTATTCATTACTGGACCCTAAAAGTAGAAGGAACTGTGAAAAGGAAAGAAGGAACTATCTCTAATTTTGATCTGGTTACAATTTTTAAATTAAAGATATTTTGTCTCTTAATTCAGTACCTACTGTATGGATTATGTCCCATTTTAGCAGAGATTTGGCTCTCCCCTACCTAGCTCAGATTATGTTTTTAGAGAAGCATAGGTTTGAAGTAGACATTTAAAGGTCAAATTAATTCTACTGCATCCAGAAAGGATTGGATCAAAATAATTCTCAAACGATAATCCTTCACCCTATTCTACTTTTACATATTCAGAGAGGAAGATTCTGTGACTTTGATTTTAAAAAATCAAATGTTAATAATATATTTAAAATTTCATAACATGCAAAGACCTTTGAGACATTTGTGAAAATAAAAACACATTCATCAAAAAAAAAATGAGAAAAATAGAGTAAAAGATGAATTGATTTTCCGTGATGGAGTACAGTATTGCGCATTAAGAACTGAAATTCAGGACGCAGGACTTGGGGAAGTAATTTATTGGATATTAATCTTCCCTTTTCGCCAGCAATGCACAACTTTACTTAGATATGTCTGTTGCATCCAAAGTTTTAAAATATGGGGTCAAGAATATAGCTGTGCCAAGTATCCCAGACTGCTATTCTGCTTGGTTCATCTTATCACTAAAACTGGTTTTTTTTTTATAGCAATGTCAAAGATGATAGAGCTTAGGGACTTCCCTGGTGGCACAGTGGTTAAGAATCCACCTGCCAGTGCAAGGGACACAGGTTCGATCCCTGGTCTGGGAAGATCCCACATGTCACAGAGCACCTAAGCCCGTGAGCCACAGTTACTGAGCCCGCGAGCCACAACAACTGAGCCCGCAGGCCACAACTACTGAGGCCCTCACGTCTAGAGCCCATGCTCTGCAACAAGAGAAGCCACCGCAATGAGAAGCCCACACCCCACAGCAAAGAATAGCCCCCACTCACCACAACTAGAGAAAGCCCACATGCAGCAACAAAGACCCAATGCAGCCAAAAATAAATTAAAATAAATAAATAAATTTATATTAAAAAAAAAAGATGATAGAGCTTAGAGAGATTTTTATGCAAGTTAAAAAGGGCAGACAGGTGGGGCTTAGCCTGCAGTGTACTTAGGTGGAACTGCCAGCTAGTTAGTTCCCATCGTCAGAGCCTGTCCTGGGACCACAGGGCATCTGATTGAATAGGCAATACAGTGTTGGGGGGTGGGGTGGGGGGTATACCTCAGCATCTGAAAATCTGAAATTCTCCACTTAGTGAGTGAGTAGGAAGGGATGAGGATAGGTATTCTGATGTGGAGGAGAGAAAAAGTCTCTGTCTTTGGTAGTTGATGATGATGATGAGAAATTCACACAGTGGTTGACCTAGGACTTATTTTAACCTATGTAGCAGATAGACCGGCTATCTATCTGCATGACGTAACTAGTACCTCTCTCCAACAATTTGAATTTGCAGGAGTACAGCTTCATGAGGGTATTCTTTGCCAGTCCTATTCCATCCCCTTTCTTTGCTTTCAGATATAAATTCACTGGAATGAGTGAGTTTTCCCTTGGAATTGCAGAATGCCGTGCCGACCTCAAAAAATGAAAATGTTTTGCTCAAATTTGTCCTTTGGATGTTATTTCCCCATTCTCAGAGAACCAGTACATGTTGAAGCTTTTTCCTTCAGGACTAAAAGAGATAAACATCGATATCGGTCCCTGTGGGTGTGGCAGAAGCTACCTTACCAGAATGTAAAAAAATAAATGGAAAATTCCTAAGATCTTAAGATTTTTGTGATGCAAATGTAAAAGAATTCTTAGCCCTGGCAATTCCTGCCTTTCTACCTAAGGTTATAATTAAAGGCAATGTAAAACAAAGTGGTGGTTGTTGGGAGAACAATTTACTAGGACATTCTGTAATCTTGTTGACTTTATATAACGTCAGGATCTTTCCAAAAGCTGACCTTCAAAGGTACAATTCAATGAGAGCAAAGGGAACTGGAGTTCTGCTTGAATTTCCCCACGAGCTTATTGCTTACCAGCCTTATCTATTGGTGTAAAATGGCCAAATCCATCATTGGAGAGAAATACTCCTTATTTGTCTGAGCAAGGACTATCTCATATTTACAAATTGCCAAACAGAAATGACCATTATGAATCTCTCACGAGCGTTGAAGAGGATAAGCCAAGAGTATTTATTTCCTAGGCTCTATTCTTTAAGAAAATCTAGCATTTCTTGTTTTGTTTGTTGTCATAATCTGAGGTCCTGGAACACCCGTTGTGCCCCTAAGATTGTTCACTTCACTTTTTTCAACTTTGAACATTCTAATAAGATTCCTAAGCATAAACCCTTCTACTCTTAGGATACTACTTCCATTTAAGGAGAATCCCTGACTCCTCTTACTAAAATGAAATTTTATGCAGAAAATTGAATGCAGAAGCCATTCAAAAAGTGACAGTCTTAAAGGAAGCCTCATGTGTTAATATAATCTTCTATTTGTGTGTACAAGAACCAGACTTTTGAGAGGCTTGTCAGTTAAATTGTGCCATTTCAGAGACCAGAAAAAAAAATCCACTTTCCCTAAATAACTTTCCAGTTTCACAAATACTTATGCCATGGAGAAGTTTCTAGAAGCCCCCTTTCACAGGTAAATATGTTTCTACCCAAGAGATACTACTCTTTAGCCCAGATTAGTTCATCAGATTAGCAGAGCATAGCCCTGAGGAAAAGAAGCACAGGACAGGTAAATGTAACAGGGCTCCTCTCCTCAGGGAATGGGGAAGGCAGACCAAAAACATTCTTCTAGGCTGGAAGCTATTGGTCCAGAAATCCAAGTCACCAGAGAATCACATGGTTGTCAGGCTCTCTTTCCCAGCTGCTAGCCCTAGGCTCGCTCTGAATCTAGGGACCTGAGTCTAGCGTCCAAAAGCCAAACTCTACCGGTGAATTTTGGTTCTACCCTTCCTAAATTAACCTTTCTGTGCCTCAGTTTCCTCACTTATGAAATGGGAATAAAAGAGTAACCACTTCATAAGACTGTTGAATTAAATATTGATTTAATTAAATAAATTATTCTATGTGAAGCACTTAGAATAGTGCATGACAAATAGTGTTATCTGTAAATAGCATCAAGAATCAATAATTGGCCCCCATTTTTGTAGCCATACACACACACACACACACACACATACAAAATCTATAGAAAAGGGTCGGAAGAATATACAATGAATGTGAATGGTTCAATGGAAATTATGCCTGATTCTTTTAATTTGTTTCCCTTTTGTATTTTCTAAATTCCCTACAATAAATATGATTAGCTTGACTGTCAAAATCTAGAAAAGACTAATTAATGCTTAATGTGAAAGGATGATCATTTGTGTTTTATTTACAATAACAAAAAATTGGAAACAGAAAACAGTGTCCATAAATAGGGATTAGTTCAATAAAGTATGGTTCATCCATATATTACACTTATGCACCTACAATTTTAAAATGTAATGCTGAAGAATGTTTATTGCATAAGAAAATATGATAAACTGCATGAAAAATTAAGTAACAACACTGAATAAAAATTAATTCCTCTTTTATTAAAAATAAAGTAAATATAGTTTTATTTGACCATAAATAACAAAATGTATATGTTCCCAAAAAGCTCACAGTGATTAGCCTTGCATCATAGGATGGCAGGGACTCAATTTCCTCTGTATATTTTTTATAAATTTCCAAATCTTCAATAACAAACACATAATGCTTTTAAAACAGAAGAAAACAGTCACTGTTTTAAAGTAAATAAAGATTAATTATCAAAATTCTAGTCCCAAAAATGAGAAGTAGAGATTCAGGCAAGGAATTAAGTTAGTAGGAAAAAAAAAAAAAAAAAGTGGTTGATCTCGTTGTTCTCCTCTGCACGTAGGTGGCACTGATCAATTCCCAGATTGCATGGGTAAGGACTGGGGAAGTGTTAGAACTAAGAATGAAAACTTTTGGAAGACAGTTCGAGATGCTGGATAAAAGATTAGAGCTGAGCCATGAGTTCCAGGCAAAAGTGTCCCCACATCGGTCCAGCATGACTGTGGAAGAGCCAAGACAAATTCTGTCCACTACCGGATTCTACCAATAGCCGACCCAATGCACACTCTCAAAAC